>NC_081289.1:74067628-74411400 GCF_030490865.1 Poecile atricapillus
TTACCTTTAATTTTAGTTATAACACTGTGATTTTTAATATTATTAATGCTGGAATTATTCTCACTCATATGGTGCACAGTCTACTTGTATAAATAATGACACTTATAGGTGTGGAAGAGTACTTGTCCCATAATGATAATTTAAGGCCTCTTTACTCACAATATGCTCATGCATTGCAGGCCAGAATTAAGTGAATAAGGAATGAAAATCAGAAAAATAAATCCTTTCTGCATTGCTTATTTTGTGCATATTAACTTCCTTCAAGTCTTAACGGTTCTGCATTGAAAAATTACTAAAATTCGAAAAGTTAATTAATTCTTTCTAGAAGATCCTGTACTTTAAACATCTGTTCATAAAATGAATCTAGCTGTATAAACTTTAAGGACATACAAAATCCTAAAGCAAGCATAGAAATTCCTGTTCACTATGCACAGATTATGTGCACTTGTTAACTTGTCAGGGTGCCAGAAAAGCCCTTTTAAAGGGATATAACTTATGTAGTTCATATGTAATGTAAGTTGTTCAAGCATAGAATATAGTGCTAATACACATAATTTTAAGCATTTACTCCAGCTTCATAGTGCCCTGAGAACTCTTCCTGGTGTTGAATCTGTACCTCCATTCTAATGTGAACCTGCTTTTTATGTTTGCTGGTTTTGAATCTCCTGTGCATAAACAACAATCAGCTTCTCTCCTCCCCACTACATAACCCAAATTCCCTCAGTCTTTCCTCAGAAAAGACTTTCCTGTCTTTGTGTAGACTGGACAAATCAGTTCCCATGTTGTTTATGTGCACTGGTTTGTACATGTCTATTGATATGACATTTGACTGTTTTGCAGTGGTGTGATGTTAATGGTTCAACCACAGCAGCTGGCTATTAGTAAATGCAAGTTTACAAGAAAAACAGGTTCTGCACACCCCATTCCTTGGCAGTACAGCCAGTTATTTATACCTTTCTCTTACCAAGGTCATTCTGTGTTCTTGTATTCCAAAGACTCACATTTAGTATCACCTGAATATGCAGCACACCTTTTCTCCATCAGCCAAATGACTAATGGAAATACTGAGCAGCATCAGATCCATGAGATTTCACTTGGCATAAGCCTCTATTCTCACTCCCTGAGGAGTAAACCAGCTCTAATTGCAACTGTAACAGAGAATGTTATATTGTAATTTTTGTTACTCATCCATTTGTGTTTTGGAGTTGGTCCAGTTTCTCTTTGTTTCACTCTGCAAAAATTGTGAGCTCTTCCATTGTGTCCTACAGGTTGTCTTCCTCCTTTGCATTCTTGACAGCCCATGGTTTCTGATCAAAGCCAAACCTAGAAGAGTCCCAGCCAGAATTGACATAGTCTGATAAAGCTGTGTTGTTTGTGTGGCACCTGACACACTAAGAAAAACTTAAAGATCCTATAAAAACCCATGTTCTGCTATTGACTCAAGGTTCTAAGTTATGTTGCTCCAAACAGAAAATGATAGGGTGTTACTAACCCTTTCCAAAATTATCTGCATAACTTTAACTACCATAGGTTAATCCAAAAATTTAGGACAGCTTATTTATAAATATCAATTTCATAACAGAATAACTGAGGAGCCCAGGTCGGACATCCACCATCACCTTTCCATAAACATAGTAGTTGCACAACTCTAGTGGGCTGATTATTAAATCATGGACCAAAAAAATGGTTCTCTGAATTTACACCTGAAGTTTGATGCAGGAACTTTCCAAAACATAAAATCTCACAATCAAAGGAAATTGTAATAAATCTGTCAAAATGTCATATGAATTTCTGGAGGATAAAAGAAGTCTTGAGTACTGTTTTTGGTGTTTGGTACAGTATTTGGAATTCTTTAATGCTTCAAGAAAAGCTAACATGGTGAACAATCTTGATAAAAGCAATCCTTTTGTTTTTAACCTTTTAACACCCTGTGACTTTGTAATGACATGCAAAAATTCAGCCACTGTGGTTTCCTTTTCTTGCTGCAGAACAGATGGAAATTTGTCTTAAATCAGTTTTTGGCTTAGGACTTACAGCATAGATATACATTTTTTAGAACAAAATACGCCTCAAAACAAGGTATTATTTTAATTAGTGAATTAATTTTATTATAATGCTGGACACTGTTGTCACAGAAAATAGGTCTACTGGTACAGGTGGTGATACAAAACCTACTCTCACAAAATTATTTTAGCATTCTATTTAATCTCCACTGCAGCAAGAATAAAGAAACTACAATAAAAAAAATAAATCAGATATTCATAAGCACCAGTGAAAACTGGTATGGACAGCTCTGCATTTTGGGAGCATACCAACATGATCAAAAAATAGAGGTACGTTCCTTTCCTGCCTACCAGAATTACAGCCCAAGGGAAGACATTCAATAAAATATTTGTATATACAAGTCATAGCATCCTTGGCAGAAGCTGACATGTGCTGTTGGGGGAAGAAATTTTAAAAATTGCTTTCCAGCTCGTATTACAGACAAGAGGGTGTACAGAGTGTAGAGGACCTATTTATACTGTAATTTGAGGGATATCCAAAAGAAAACAGCATTAGAGCAATTCTGGTCAGTTTTAAAAAGCTAAAACTAAACAAGCATATACGCAGATCCTATTTCTAATTGAAATAAGTCTCAGTGAAAATGAACTTATGGTATATACAAACACAATTCAGTAATGCAACTTTCCGTGTAACTATTTTTGTTTTCTGCACTCACATTTCGTGATCTGGACTATAGAAGCTTGCATGGAGTATACTATGTAATATGCCATACCAGATATAGAATATCAAAGTGCTTTTTACCAGTAGCTTTTACTGTGAAAGAACAAAGGGGTAACAAAGGGGTAAATCTTTAACTAAAGATGTACTGAATACATTTAATTGTTAATTGGGTTAATTTAATTGTTTATTGAAATTTTCCATGGTAGAATGTAGATTGCAAGGCTTCTGGTTTTGAAAAGTAGTTACATTCTTCAAATTTGAATATATAAAATAGCACTTCCTTTTGTGACAAGTTATTTTAAAGGCCTGAACAGTACAGAGGTGTTGGGCTAGAAGTTTTTCTGTCATTAATTTCATCATGAGGAATTTACATATGATGATGCAGTAAATTAATTTCTTAAGAGACACAAAAATTCATAGGAATTTACTGCGTTCCTATGGGGTTTAAGTATATTAATATTTTGAGTGGGGGTATTCATGCATTAAAGTTAATTCTGTCTGAAAATAGTTTAGGAGACTGTTGAAGAAGACAGAGAGTCAGCTGCCTATTTTACCTATATATAAGGAAAACACAGAATTTGCAGCACTATAGTCAAGACAGAAGAATGTTTCTCTTTTAAAACTGACTTTAATTAGGAAATGTTTGTCTTTCTGACACGAGAAAGTTTTAAGTTGAAATTAACTGCTAAATCCCTGGATTTGGAGCATATTAATTTCAACCACCCCAGCAAAGCAAATGGAAAACTCAAGATATAATTTGAAGTCCCTGGATATCAAAAGATTTTCCTGTCTTACTTCCCTTCCTCCCTTCCTCAGTTAAGGACTTCTGATGCTCAGCTTTTTATATCTTTTCCAGGACATCACTTGCTGAGATGTCCAGGGTGTGTTTCTTTTCAGTATATTTACAGCCCTGTTTTTGATGGCTGCCACTAGGTCACCCTCAGAAGGGTGCAGGCACCTGCATGAGCAGCGCTGCAGCAGTCAGGTTTCCAAGCAAATGTCTAGAAATGGTTATTACACTGCTGTCCACTGTTTTGTTTTTTTTTTTATGACAAACCAACATATTGCCATCTGTCTTTATAAACAGATTGGGGGGGATGAATTAGCTGTATGACATTTGAGTGTGATAGATTCTCTTCACAAATATTCTTCAAGAAGCCTGTAGCTGAGTTTAGATCAACTAGAGAACCATATGGCTCTCTTATTGAATCACCAATGGCTTTAAAAGGAATTGTGACTTGCTGGTACATACTTAACTGAACATTTTTTTATTATTTGCCATCATGCTAGTAGATTTTCAGTCAGGTCATATCATATGTATGGATTTTCTATCACAGTTCTAATTTGTTATTTCTTTATATAAGATTTACAGTATGCAAAGAGAAAGTTTGTGTGAGACAAACTTGTTTCTATTTTTATGAAAAGGAGTATACTGATGATCTTCTCTAAGATATTAAACTTTGTAAGTCATTGGCATCTATTACATTGTATTGGTAAGTACAGTGACATGTTCACCTTTACATACCTTTCTTTTTAGCCATATTTCTAGTTGGCTGTATTTACTCTTCTGTCAAAGCAGTATCATTTTTTCCAATCCAAGAAGGCAAACCTATTCTGTATTCATAAGAGGACTTAAACTATTTGTAATTACTAAAATAGCAAAATAAATGCATAGACATTCAATATCATCATCACACTTTCAATTCTTGTTTCTTCAGTAAGACAATCTCTGTGCTGTTCTCCCATTTCTGATGGCCCCTTCTTCCTGCCTCACCTCCCAGAATCTACTTTGAAAGATGTATTCTGTCCAGTGTGTCATGTTTGCCTGAAACCACCTTCGCCACTTCTCACTCTCACAAGAGAGCTGTGAAGTGGGGCCAACAGTTTCCATTGAGAACGAGTGTAAAGTTTCCCCCCGGAATCTGGAACCTTCACAGAGTCATTCAAACTCTTAATAGACCATGCATCTCCCAGTCTTTACTCAACTCCCTCCTCAGAATCTGTGTTCCATCTCCTAACCTCTCCCTCAAGTGTGACACAGTGGGCGGACAGCCTTCTTTGCTGTTCTTGCCATATGGGGAGAGCTTCTTGTGCCTCCTTGCTGCATTTCATCAGAGGTATTTCCACTTAGGAAAAAACACACCCTAAACATTGTTTTATAAATATATTTATTGTTCTCTCTGCTGCCAAAATGTGTTTGTTTTTCTTAGCATCTCTATTTTTTTCACTTTTGATGTGATAATAATTTATTTCAAGCTAGAAAATACCTTGCAGTATATTTTACAAATGCAGTTCTCCTGGAAGAGAAATGGACTGTGTGCATGCCATGCTACATTTCTCATTCTTATGCTTTTTGTGACATCTTGTTCTCAACTAATTTATATTCCAGTGATTATTTTGTAAACCTTGCCTATTAACTACCATTCTGGGGTTTTTTACTCTATTTATTCTCTTTACCTCTCTGTTATCTATGAATTTTATGACTGAAGGAACAAATTAACTACCTGCAACTGTTTATACTTCTGTTGAACACTTCTGGTATTTTTAGTTTTGAGTCTGGTTTCAAAGGTCTTCAGTAAAACCTATTTAAGATCTTACTAGGCTCAATAATATGTCTTTTATAGTTTTTCAAAGTAGATTAGTCATCTTCAACTCACTGCCTATTTTTCTTTAAAAGTTCTAGGCCAGATTCTACTAGTGGACACAAAAAACATGTGACACTATCAAAATCTAAGTAATTGTACTTGTGCATAGTAACCCTTAATTTTCTCAGGTTTTTTCTGAAGCCATACATAATCACAAAGTTGGGTATGGAGTCCTTACTTGAAAATTGATAGCTTTGGAAGTTGATTTCTGTTGGAAGAAAATAGTTCTGCTTTGTTTAGAGGACTCTGAACAGAAATACATGCACAATACTGCTCAAACCCAAAATTATTAAGCCAGAAAACCAGAAATTATGTTTGCTGGAGCTAGTCAGATTGATTCAGTAATATTGTTTACATATGTGTTTTTTCTTATTGTGTATTTTCTTTAGCATGGATAGATAATTTTGCTGATATGTGAAATATTGAATATGGAATTTTTATTTCCACTAGCTTTAAGTTATGCATATTTTATATTTAAAGAGGGTGTGTAGGCTTCAAGTTCCTCTAAATTTGAACAAGCACAAATAACTTTCTAAACTTGTATCTCTTATTCTGAATATGTAAACACCAAAAAATCCTCTAAGAACTTATTTTTTTTTTAAATCAAACATGATTATATGGTGACCTCCACTACTAGTTGTCTAATCCACTCATCCAGGAGAGTGCTGTGCTCCCTCTTATGAGTCATCATGTCAGCTGTAGTCAGAATGCAATAGCAGTTAACAATGCTGAGCATCATTTAGAAGGCATTTTTGCATGGAGTATGCTCAAACTGGTAGAAGACTAAAACCTGTATGCAAATGTATAATTGTATGTTTAGGCAAAATATCCTCTTTAGCTATTTGAAGGGAATCTTAAAAAACACCACTACTTGTTTTGCAAGGAAACGCAAAAAGATGCTTAAGGATGACTGCTCTACTTTAATTTTTTAATGCTTTTGATATAGAAGTGGTCTTAAAATTCACCTGATTTCCCTCTGTGTTTCAAATAGAACAATTTTTTCCCCCATAATGAGTCACAATGGTTAACTGAGATAATTTCTAAATAAATATTTTTATGTGAGCTTAGGAACAGATTTCCATTAACAACAGGCATAAACATCATCTAATCTCCCTCTGAGCCTTTCTTTCCCTTTTCCACATGCTTAATGTGAAAAATGAGGTTCACTCTCCTAGTAAAATTTAAAAGTTTAATAAAGGACAATAGGAGACAAAAGTAATCAAGCAAAGTTTAGTGGCTGGGTGCTTGACATTCAGCCAAGAGCACACTTGCTACTTCGGGGACACCCTTTACACACCTTTTCTATTGCATCAGCCTACTGCATATTCATAAACAATCATGCACATTT
Source organism: Poecile atricapillus (assembly GCF_030490865.1). Lineage (NCBI taxonomy): Eukaryota > Metazoa > Chordata > Aves > Passeriformes > Paridae > Poecile > Poecile atricapillus. The sequence goes on from NC_081289.1 coordinate 74,074,346, forward strand.
AAACTTTCCCCCAAACTAGTATACATGTTCCAAGAAATGCTTAGCATGGCTCCTCCTCATTTAGAGCATGCACATTTCTTGGCTGTGGTTTTAGTCTGTTCTTATTATCACCTCCAGCTTGGGTTTTGGTCCATGTTTTTTTCAGACAGTAGGTGCTGATAGTTGGCATATCAGTAGCAGGGTCTTCATCACACGTTCATTGGATGTTATCCCAGCCAAGCAGGCAGTTCAATTACCACAGGTATAACTATATCAGCTATTTCACTTGAATGTCTAAGTTTAGTTAACAGAAAACTGTATCTTTATAGCAAGGTTACTTTAACATTATACATATAGCATCCATTTTAATATTTGCAAAAAGACAATATTATAATATGTATTTATAATATTAACATGGTTTCCTTAGACAAAATAATTTTAAATAGCTTATGCCAACAAAATTCATGAGCTATGAGATTTGATTCTTCTGTTTCAAAATTAAATACCTCCCATAGGAAGTCTCAAATCATTAAGCCAAATTTTTTTTCGACTCTTCCCACAAAGATCTGAAAACACACTTTATTGGAATTGTGAAAAAAGTATTGAATTTAATGAAAGGTTTCTATTTCTTTTTTATTATCTGAAATGTATTCAGCTGATAGCAAAATTATTGTATGTTCCATGCAGAAAATTGTAGTTATTTTCAGGTGAAGAGGTATTCTGAGTTAGTCACTATGAACTAGTCTAGAGTTTAACTACGATTTTCTGTGACCACAGAGAGGATGTGAATTGTTAAGGATGATGGCATTTAGTATGGGAAACATTATGGGAGTAGAACAACAGACACAAAGACAGCAGAGTTCTCTGTGTTATCAACAGTGGCTGAAATGTGCTCATGGCTGAGATCCTCTGATCTCAGACTGCAGTTCATCTGATAGACTGGATCTGTTTTAAATAAAAAACAGAGGTAGCTGCTATGAAAGGAATTGCTTCTGAGTCACAATGAGCAAGGACACTGGTTACTTAGCATGTTTTGCAAACATGCCATTGGCTAGTTTGATTCTGGTTCAAATATCACCATTTTATGTGATTGTTGTAAAATGGTTACAGCTTAGGTGACCTATTTTAGGTTTGCTTTGAAGGAGACATTGCTCTGGATTTTAAATCCCCAGAGAATCCAGATGCATTTTTAATAGAGGATCATGTTTTATTATTCAAAAATAACACTAAATTAGTGAAGTTTGTCTTACCTGCTTGCTCTCAAGCAATTAACTGTTGGTATCTTTTTGTTCTGCTGGTCTTCACAATGATGGATAGACAGAGAGGAGTAAAACCATTGTTACACAAATTGCTGCTTGCAAAGAGTGCTCACATACATTTCCAAAAATATTTCATCCTTCCTAACTCTCCTGGAAATCAATATTGAACCTCTGCTGACCACAGGACTATAGGGTAGTTAGTATATTGTGTTCCCTGCAGTGTTATTTGGAGTGTCCATTCCAATCAGAGTGTCTGTGCTGGCAAGAGTACAAGCCCAGAGGGAGAAAAACATGCATATGTATATAGAACATCAGATTTATACACAAAAATCTTCCTACAGAGTTCCAGGATTAGTTCATTGGAAAGACCTGTTGTGTTTCATACCATATTAAATTCTTAAGGTTTAGCTAAGTCTGAAATAAGTTATTAATGACGTATTGAGGCAGTGGGAAGCATTCAGGTCAAGCCCAGGAGCTATTAAATCTTTTAAGTGGCTCATTTTTCTGAGAAAAAGGACTAAGCTCTTTTCTTCTTGGATAAATGAATAATAAGTATGCTCAGGGACAATTTTTCATCTAAATGATCCCAAAGATTGGTCTGTATTACAAAGAAATTACACATTCTCCTGTCCTGGTCTGCCTTCTGTAAGTACAGCCCACAGTTTTAAGTCTTGAGGAAATCTCTGAAACACCTGCCAGTCTTATATGAGGTAAAAAAACTCAGAGTCAACCAAATTATCTAATTTCCCTTTGTGCTCAGAGATTTTAGGAACATTGCAAACAAATTGTCTGGGTATTTAAAGCTACTACCATCTTGAAGACTACTGAAAACTGCAAGATTTCCTTGTACAAGCTGGCCATCCTTTCTTCAGTATGTTTGGGGATATTTGCAGACATGTCCATTGTTAGATTGCAAATTAGGGGACACTGATGTAGGAATCAGTGACAGGGAAGTGTTTTCAACAGCCTGAATTAACTAATAACACTACCTGGTATGTATTGGTAAGATTATGGGAGGTATGTGACTGTTTATAATTACAACAGATGCTAACCTAGTAAGCTTTTAAAAATCCCATACCCCAGATTTCTCTGGGAAATATCCCCAGGCCTTCACTGTACTTACATCATCAGCACACAACATACAACACAATCCTTAACAACTAATCTAAATCTGTTTGAAACCTAAAATCACTATTTCTTATCATGTCCACCATAAAGTGGGGAGAACAATTCCTTCCATGCTTCTTCTTAGGTTAAGGAACTGCAGTTTATTCAAGAATTTCTCATCAAGTATTTTTTTTTTTTTTTTCATTATCTCTGGTAACTCCTTCCACTTTTCATGAAATATTTTACATTTGGATCCATTTTTCTTGAAGTGTAGTTGCCCAAATCTGGATAAACACTCTAAACAGGCTTCACTTGAGTGTTGAGTAAGGGCCAAGAATAATTTCATTCTTTTCACAGCAGAAGTCAAGATGGAAAGGGGCCTCATAACTTATTTTACAAGTGAGGAGCAGAGGCCCACAGAGATCAGCAAAAAGGCCTGGGAAAGGAACAAAGGAAAGTTTTGTCAAACTCAGAAAGATAATGCTGGCTCTTGAGCTACATTAAGTGCTTAAATCACATACCATTCATTTTCTCAAAGGTCAGGCAGTAAATGAAAACTAAAAATATAAAAGTAGTTGTTTAAAAATCAAATTCTTGGTATTAAAATTGAGTTGACTGGAAGATGAGTCCCATTCTGTGGTAGCATTTGTCAGTCCACAGTTGGGGTTTATTCTTCAGTGGATTAAAAAAAATTTGTTCTGAAATTTCTTTATGAAAATTAAATTCTACAAGGGAACATTGTATCTCTATCACACTTTATAGTTTCATGGTTAGGGTACTGACCTCAGATGTCAGGCTTAGCTCCCTGCCTCCAAGTATTTTACTCTGGAAAATTTCAAATTAAGCAGAGCAAGGACTTGACCTAAGGTCTACAGTCCAGAAATAAAATAGTCCCAAAAAACTTTTCACATTAACTTCTCTATTTTGGTGTAAGGAAACGGCATATTTCACCAAAAATCATGTCACAGTCAGCTAAAATTTTGAACAGGAACCAAAACCATATGTGAAAGGAAAAGAAATCTAAATGGATAGGATCCATGGAGTTAAGTGGATCATTCTGAGAATAAGTAAAGGATAAAAAGTCCAACTCTCTATGTGGAGGTAAGCACTCTATCATTCATTTGCATTTTCTATGCTGCTCTCTGCATCACTTTACAGAGAAGTTATAAAAATATGGTGATGTTTGGTATCTGGGTATGGATGCTAAATCTGAACCAGGGTGCCTGTAGTTATTACAGGCCACATAGCTCTCAGTCCTGCCTGAGAGCTAGCCTGAGAAATTCATGGGAGGATTTAAAAACAATCCTCAAAGACAGAAAACAGCCCTTGCAGGTGTTGTTGTCTGTCTCTTGTTTTCTTTGCAAGAGAAAGTCAGAGGGTGTTGTGCCCCACTGACCAATGATGGTGATATAGCAGTTTACCAATACCAGTTTTTAACCAATAAGAGTTTCCTTTCTGTACTTTCTACGTATCAGTCTATAAAACAGGGCTGAAGCAATAAACTACGAGAAATTCTCCTGTTCTGACTCCATGAGAGTCTGTGTCGTCTCTTCCCAGCCGTTCCTTAATAGAGCGACATCTGGGTACAGAAGGTTTCACTTTATGGTCATCCTTTTTAATTTCTTTTCTTTCACTATCTACCTGGGCAACCTGTGCCAGTACTTGGCCACACTCATTGTGCTCAGATGCTGGAAATGGCTTATAGAGTTCATGCCTTCTGTGGTTTGTCCTGTCACTGGGCAACACTGAAAAGGACCTGGAGCCATCTCCTCTATACTCTCCCTTCAGATATTTGCACACTTTGATGATATTTGCACACTGTGAGCCTTCTCTGGACTGAACAATCCCAGCTCTCTCAACCAAGGAAGCCCCAAGACCATAATTACTTTTGGGGACCTTCACTGGGCTCTTTGGTTGTCTTGCTCGTACTGAGAAATCAGGAGCTGGACACAGAGCCCACGTTGACCCTAATGAGACAATTGCAAACATCCTTCTGTGTTAGAGAGGGTTGGACTCAGCAAAACACACGAAGTGAGGAACCATTCAGGATTTCTGTATGACAAACATTCTTAGTTAAACAAGCTTTTCCTGCATGTGGGGCTGCATCTTGTGACTTCGCCCCAGCCCAGCACCCAGCAGCTGCTCTCTCGCTCCCTGCACCAGCAGGACCAGGGAGAGAATGAAAAGAGTAAAGGCTACAAAACTTGTGGGTTGAGGTACAGATGGTTTAGTAGGGGAGCAAAAGCTTCTGCACACAAGAAAAACAAAAGAAGAAATCAGTTCACTGCTTTCCATGGTTGGGCAGCTGTTCAGCCATTTCCAGCAGAGTGAGGTCCCATCCTGTTGATGGTGTCTTGGGAGGACAAACATCATCAGTCTAAATGTTCCCCACTTCTTCTTCCCATTCTTTATACACTGAGCCTCCTGTCACATAGTCTGGAACATCCCTTTGGTCCCTTTGGGGCCACCTGTCCTGTTTGTGCCCCTCCCAACCTCCCAGGCACCTCCAGTTCCCTCCCCAGCGTGGTGGTGTGAAAAGCAGGAAGGGCCTTGGCTCTGTGCAAACCATGTTCAGCAATAACAAAGATATCTCTGAACCATCAGCTCTGTGTTCTGTACAAAACCAAAACACATCCCTGTGCCTGCCACTGTGAATAAAGTTAACTCTACCCCAGCTGAAACCAGCACAGGGACACAAAAACTATTATGCAGGTTACTGTTTATCTACTTGAATTAATGGTTTTGATTCAATCAGGTGAACAAATTTGGAATCTAATTAGGTGTAGAGGGGGCAAAACCTTCCATAAACACCTCTGCATTTAACTTAATGGAAATGTATTTGGATATCTATCAGAGCATGATAGTAATTGAAGACAAAAATCATCTATAGTAATAACTGAAGGCTATGGACAGAGAGCTTTCTGCCTCTTTCCACAAAAAAAAACCCAACAACAACAAAAAACCCCAATCCAATCCAACCCAAACCAACAAAAAAAAACCCCACAAAAAACCACAAAAATAACAACCAAACAGAACCCCCAAAACCCAAACTGAACCAAAAAAATCACAAACAAACAAACAAACAAAACCCCAAACCAAAATAAAACAAACAAATAGTGAAGGAGGAAAGCATTGCTAGAACTTGAATACTTTAATTTTCTATTAATGTACCTAAAATAGCATGGATCTTTTGAACAAAATGAGGTAGGATGTAATCATTCAAAATAAACTTGTTGAAAATAATGCCAATAGAGAAGAAAGATTTTGTCTTAGATGAAGTACCAATTCCTATTACCTAGAAAATTAGATAAGCATGTCTGACCTATTTAACCAAGATGGAAAAAGGACAGAGAAATTCAGCATTCAACTCATTGATAGCCTAAAAGAAAAAAGAAGAAATTTGACTTTTGTTTACTAAGTGACTTGCCCTTGTCCGAAAAAGCTACAAGATGCAATAAAGAGAGGATCTATAATGACTGAGAGAACTGCAAACTAAAAGCAAACCTTTCCCAGCTGCTCAGACAATCCAGCTCATTTTCTGACAGTCTGTAACCTGTAAGAGGAGACTGAGGAACTTACAAAAGAACAAGACAAGCAAAGAATAGTCTTTCTCCTCATATGTCCTTCTCCCTTGTGGCAGTCATTGGCTTAAGGACCTTTGACTAGGCAACCTGATGATGGTGTTTAGTGGAGCTTTCCTCTATAAATTTTTCTAATCTATTTCTGAACCCATTTACTCTACTGACCTCCATAACACTCTACAGAACTATATTCCATAATTTATGCATTAAGTGATAAAGTATTTCCACTGAATGTTTTAAACGTCATGATTGATTGTGTGACCCTTGGCTCTTGTATTATAAGAATAGTGAATGATCACTTCTTAGTCACTTTCTTCAAACTAATCAAGATTTTATAGACCCCCTTCATATATATTGTTGCCTCCTATCCAGGTTGAAGTCTCCTAGCCCAACATGTCCTCTCATAAGAATTCTGTTTTGTGCTGTAGTTTTGTCTTTTGGTCATTTATTTTCTCTTTTTATACCTTGCAGTTTTATCATAACTTTCTGACTACAAAATGGGAGCTACCAAAGTAGCACTAAATATTCAGCATGTAGGTACATTGTATATTATTGTAGTGTATGGTCTTAGAAATGTAGAATGACTTGGGTTGGAAGCCACCTTAAAGATGATGCAGTTCCAACATCCCTGCTGTGGACAGTGACACCTTCCACCAGACCAAATTACTCAGAGATTCATTCATGATGACCTTGAACACTTCCAGGGATGGGACACACATAATTTCTCTGGATAGCCTGTTCCTATTTTTCACCACTACCAAAGAAATCTTCCTAATATCTGATCTAAACCTAGTTTTTTTGTCACTACATGGCTTTGTAAAAAGTCCCTCTCCATCTTTCTTGGGAGTTCCCTTCAGGAACTGAACACTAATTGGCCACGATTAGGTCACCTTAAGAACCTCCTCTTCTCCAGGCTGAAAAATCCCCATTTTCTCAGCCTTTCCCCCTAGGAGAGGAGCTCCCTCCCTCTGATCACCTTGGTGTCCCTCCTCTGCACTCTCTCCAGCAGCTCCATGTCCTTCCTGTGCTTCTGGACTTGTCTGCAACTATTTCTGACATTTAACATTTGTTGAATGTTTACAGCAGAGCCAAGTGAAGGTTTGAACTTTAAAATGGCTTTAATTTGGTTTAATAGGCAGTTGGGCCAGGCTTTCCAAATATATTACTTCTCTGTGGAGGTGCTTCCTTGCAATTATGTCACCAACTTTTGTAGTTCAGCCTTTAAATATTGTATTTATACACTTTCTGGACCGTGGCTTGTTCACTGCAAATATTGCAAATATTGCATATCAGGAAGAAAGGAATCTTAGCTTAGCACAGCCATCCCTTTGTGTAGGAAATGAGGAGGAAGAGCCTGGAGCAACTCCTGGATAAGGAATAAATGTGGCTGGTACCCAGAGCTCAGACAGCAGCAGTAGAACTGCAATTTCTGTCTGTATTTCACTGCCTTTCTCCCTCCTCTTATTTCAGTGATTGATTCTAATTCCTTCTTTGATTCTTGACTGCTGCTTGGCAATGAGCAGAACTTTTCAAGATAAATGTCCCTAGAGACAGAAAATTCCTTTCCAGAATGGCAAAAGCTGATTTTGGAGGAGCAAGAGCAGGCTACACATGCTGAGCCTAGGGATATTCTAACACTGGTAAGTGATAGTCTTTCATGACTACAAACAGCCCAGAATGATAAGGAATCTAATGGCTGAGCTTGAGGCGTAATCAAGAACTATTTCACATGCATTTCAGCATCCAACAGATTGTAGCTGAGGATGCAGAGCATCACCGAAGGCTGTATGGAGCACTGTGCAGCCACTTCACCACTCTCTGGCCCCCAAACACCTGCAGCGCCACCACAGAGTCCCCCTCTAAATTGGGGTTTATGCCCACAAAGCTGGGAGGAGGAACAAAAGCTGAAGGTGGCTTCATACTCTTCCTGCAGCTTCTTAGGTTATGAACCAGGTTTTAGTTATGTTAGGTCAAAGCTACAGACAGGACTTCACCTGTTTCCTAAAGATGAATAACAAATTTTCCTATGTATTTAATTCAGACTTGGCACATGCAGCTGCTTCTCATCAAAATGTGTCTGCATGCAGTAGATTGAACTTGTCCCAGTGGAAAACAGAAATCCAAGAAGAGGGCAAAGATGAAGAAAATAGTGGTTAAACGTGCATTGTAGAAAAACATTTCTCTAAATTTACAATAGCAATTTCTTACTCTGCTTTTAGAGATCTCCAACATTTTTTGTCTTTCTAATTTTTTTTTTCCACAACACATATACTCTCAAAATATCCTATCAACAATTCTTTTACTAAAAATGCATTTCCTGTAAAAATCTAAATAATTTGCAGGAACATTTTGAACCTGTAGAAATTTATTTCTTTTTAATAGAAAATGAAAGCAAAAATTATTATGATTTATTAAAATATTATTATTAGAATGAGGTTTTAGAATGAAGTTTTAGAAATAAAAAGATGGTATTTTTAAGTTCAACAAAGCAATACACAGTATTTCCCATGTCACATTATGTCGTGGAGGATGTAGTTCAGACTATCTTTTTTTTTGTTCTTGTAAATCATGACTTTTTCTCTTATCACACAGGAAGGGCTCTATTTAATTCCCCTGATTTGTGGCATTGCTTAGTGAATTGGGAGACAGGCCACAGCCAGTGAGATTAGCCTGTAGGACAGGATGGGAATATCAGGCTCCCAAAATTACATGCTGCCTTTGGCTAGATTTCTAAACTATGACATGGGAATGATTTGCAATCCTAGCTCTACTTGCTTGCAGTGTGGAATCTTGGGAAAGGCATGTTATTCTGCTATGCCTAAAAGGCAATGCAAATACAGCAGTAATTTTATGAATCAAGTCAGAGATTCCACTGGCTGCTGCTTTTTAAACCCTGACTCCTAATGTACTATAAAAAATTGGTATATCACTATTAGCACAATGTAAACAAGGCTGGACAAGTAGAGAGACAATCTTGGGCTGTCACTAACCCTGAGAGAGAGAACTCGACTGTGTCCAGGAAGGAGAGACTGTGCAGCCTGCTTACAGAGTTTTACAGGGCAGCAGTGAGTATTGCACTTGCTGTCCTCCACAGGCATTGGTGCAGATCAGTGCCTAGGTTTTTCATATGTTAGGTGTATATATAAAGGACCATTTTCTCTCCATATTTTATCATGTTTTTCTACACATCCTTAAATATTAGAAAATCCCACTCTCATTAAAATATAGGTAGATTGTCATGTACAGAAAGTCAGTAACGGAAATAAAAAGGCAAAGCCTGTACATTGTATCACCAGTACAGTAAAATTACTTGGAATTCAGAAAAGCTCTGTGTCTTGGTTTGAAAGACAGGTGTTTGCTTAGGAAGGCAGGAACCTCCCTTGAAATGGAAAATGTAAACCCCCTCCCTCCAAATTATGATTATTTTGAAATTAAGGAGCTCTCAGGCAAAGATATGGGAAGAGGAATATCAGTTCTTTACTAGGAAAATTAAAATAAAAATGCAGTAGTAAAAAACCAACTCTGACTCCCTGTTGGTCAGGGTGTTGGTAGCAGTCCCATTAAATGGTGGCTGCAGTCCTCCTGGAGTGACAGATGTGGTTCTGTTGAAGCAGTGATCCTGTAGAAGGGTGTAGTTTTCCTCTGAAGGTACAGTGCTGGTGTAGATGGGTCTGGTCTCTCCTCTGGGAATCCAGTGGAGAAAGGCTGCCTGTGGTGTTCCAAGTCTCAGATTATATCCAGGTAGGAATGCTTGGCTCCTCCCCCTGGGTGGAACATCTCCCAAAGTCATCATTTTATCAGTCCTGCAGGGAGACTCAATGGCCCATTATCAGGAGCTATCCCTGGAGGGAGGATGGGTTGTGGAAGAGATAAAGAACACTGCCCCACCTGTTTTAACAGATGGTAATAGAATACTTACTTTTGGTTACACCTTTCATTGAAACCTAAGACACCCTGTATTCAGAGCACACCAGACTTTCACTTTGTTTCAGTTCTGAAAGAAATATTATAGATGGTTCCCTCCCTGTATGATACACATCAAGTGTAACAACTGTGCTATTTTTCTCTGAGAATACAATGAGAATGTATCTCAGAGTAGGTGAGTTTTCAATACTCAGCTGGTAACTTTTGTGCAGTATTTTTAGACACACTGGGGGGATCTTGGTTTGTCTATCATTGTGTCTCCTTTCTTTTGGACCTACAGAAATTTGTCTGTAGGAAGAGAAGTGTTGCAAGTATTTCAGCTGGAGGCAGAAGGAATCTTACACTGTCCTGAAAAAAACCACGGGGGAGGTCCCTCCTGCATGTCCAAAATTATTAATTTATTCAGTAGACTGTAATGCAGAAGCTTTTTGACATACTGGGTATTTTGATATACTGGGGTGTTATATTAAGACACTGATTCTTGTAATGTTTGCCAGCTCAGCAGAAATTTGAATAAAGTCAGGATATAAGAATTGAATCCCAGAGTGGAAATGATGAAAACATTGGCATTCAGGTATTTTGAGGCAGGCTTGTAGAGAGGAGAGAGACTCTCTACCCACCCCTACCTGTACTGGTGCTGAAAGGTTTGTTTTTCTCTGTGTGTTTCTCACATGAAAACAGGCTTCCTGAAAGCTGGATACAGCACCTATGGGGATCTTGGATTCTTCAATGCCTTCACCTTCACTGAAAGCTGTTTTTTTTCTGGTGTAGTTCATAGTCTATTCAGTATGAAATTTCTTGATATATTACATAGTTTTGATACTTCTTCCCATGGAATATTTTCTGTTTCCCTACTTGTTCTGAACTCACTAGTGGTGTTAAAACGATTAGCTGGATGCAGCTCACAGAAGGTTAACAGAAGTTATTACAAGGATCCTAGTGCTTTCTGAAGGACAGAGAAACAATATGTTGTGAGAAATACACTTCTTATGGCTTATAAAAGTAATTTTCAAATTTCAGCATGTCAGTCTTTTTCATATTCTGAAATGTAAAAGTCTTAAAAACATTCAAGCATATAAATGTGATCAATGCATTCAGTTCATTAAGAGATCTTGAAGCTACTCCCAAGGACGATAAAATGCATTGGAGTCATGTTGGGTTTTGTGTGACTGGCTCCCAAGGCTATCTTTGAAGGATACTGAGATTGCTGTGGAAAGTCAATAGACCCATAAATGTACCACCCCTTTGACGGCCTGTGGATTTCTGACAACCCAAACAGATCCCCTTTAGGCTACTGTGCACACCTCTTCCTATGAAGAGGAAAGTGCTCACAAGTGTAATTTCTTTCTCCATAGGCAAATATAAAGATTCCTATGTTTTGCACTAATGAAATTCCAAGTAATATTGCATGCCAACACCAAAGCATATTTGTGTTATTTTCATTTAGAGTGATATTAATTTTTTTTTAATTTTTTCTTTTTTAGTTACTTTCTCTCTTCCTGGAAATTCTTTCTTTGCTCAAGTGGTCAAAGCACTGAGTTTGGTCAGAAAGGCAAAGAAATTTAGTGAGTCCATGGAAGGTGAAAGAGTTCAAATTACAGGTGTTCGACTTAGTGCACTGACTGCATTCCCTGAAGCTCCCAAACATTAACTCAGCATGGGGGTTTGTGATATTTTAATGGCGACTTTCCTCTCAGCATGTGGAAATGTGCTTCCACATCAGGCAGCTTAGAAAAGGGGATTCTGCTTTTCAGTAGTCAGAAAAATTAATCCTTGACTAAAAGACAGTATTTCTAGAACCAGAAATGAGGAGGCACTCTGCAAAGGAGTTAAACCAGTTAGTCAAATGAAGTAACTGTAAAGTTCTGTTAACATAGAATTCTTCCTTCTGATTAATGTAAATAGAGAAATCTCCACTTCGATCTTATCTGTCTGTTTCCCTTTTCAGTTTACCTGCCAGCTGTGGAGTTTTATTTTGAGGTGTTTTTTTTTTTTTGTTTTTGTGGGGTGGTTTTTTTGGTGGGTTTTTTGTTTGTTTTGTTTTTTAGTGTTTTTTCACTTTTTGTCTTGTTTTATAAGTAAACTGTTGACAGAAATAACACTGCAGTGACACTAGGATCCTCCCTACTCCCCATGCCCATAATAAGGAAATGGGAAGCATGAGAGAAACTTATAAAGGAAAGAAAAAATAAAGATATCCTTCTCCCTATCATCTACATCAATTATCTTAAAAAAATTATTTCTCACTAGTAAGACTCTATAAATCTTACTGCATTGGCAATTGCCTTCATTTATAGGTTCTCAAAATAGTAGCTTGAGGAAGGATGACACACAAAATTACATATGCCTTCTGTGGGCTTAAAGCAATGTATACTTCTATTACACTATTCAAAGTGCCTAATCATATTGCTCAACACAGAAATTGTGGCATCTTCAACATTCCATCACCGCCTTAGTGGAGCTTTCATAGTCAGCAACAGCACTGGAAGCAATTTTTGCCCTTGAGCTACTGATGTCCCTGTATAAAACATGCAGCTTCTTGCAGAAAGCATTGCTGAGGTGTAAGAAATACGTTCTTCACAAGAAGAATCTTGGAGGGATGGACCACAGAGCTCCCAGGCAGCAGAAAAGTCCCTGTGTCTATTGCAAGGACTATTACATTACTATTACATTACTATTGCCTAGTGATTGCATTTTTCTGAGCATCACACTTGCTCATAAGTGTAAACATATGACCAGCATTTACTAACCTGGTAAACTTTTTATTGACAAAAAAAATATCTGCTAGAAAGTTCCAAACCACAATGGCATCAAACGTTTTTCTATTGTTCAGCTGCAGCACCCAGATGCAATTTGTATGCTGAAGTACTGGGCTTGATGCAACATTTTACTGCTTTTGTTTTTCATCACCTATTTTCTGAGGGGGAGATGGAGATAGCTGTGTAAGTGGGGTGCACAGTGTGCCATTTGGAGGAATGAGACATGCAGAGGGACAACTAATATTCACCTTTGAGGAAGGAAATTAAATCAGCAATGTTTCTATGGCAGTCTCCTCTCCCTTTCCTTCCTCAAGTAACAACCTTCTGCAGACATAAAGCATGACTTTCATACATGCTTACCACAAAATTTCAGTATTTCAAGGAATAGTTAGAGTTCAGTGCCTTGCAATGCTGCTCTTGTAACAATGCACATTTTGCTGGCCCATGCGGGTCAGCCCTGATGCCATCACAAGTTCCATAGACCATATGTCCTGTGGATAGATTTCAATCTCTTGCACATTTGACTGGAGCTGTGGGAATTACATGACCTCAGTTGTCCCTTCTATCCCTGTGTTCATAAAAGGCAGGTTCCACAAACTCATGTGCAGTTTCTGCTGCACTGAGTACAAGCAATCTATAGTCTTTGGGAATATGTTACTTGCCTTTGATCTGGATTATGCCTTTCCAAAGACATGTGCCTTCCTGCAGGTACAAGCCTCAGGTAAGCATAAATTACATTCCTGTGAGTTGTTGATATACTGGTAGAAACTACTTGAAAATCTGACCCGTGCCAAAGTTCACTGAGCTATAATGCTGGGCCAGGCAGCTGCTGCATGGCTTGTACTGCCTCCCTCAAAGCCTGAGATCTGCCAAAACAACTGCTGTAGACAGGGGGGTTAGCAAAAAGCCTCAAAACATTTGGATAGCTATGAAATATTAAAAAAACAAATAAAAGAGAAAGAGAGAGAAAGAGTGAGACAGATAAGCAGTAAGTATTCCTATTTAAAAATAAAAGGGAAAGAGCAGTACTCCAAGTGCTGAGACTTTCATCTGGTGTAGCTCTCATCCAGACTAAATTGTGGGCCTAATGTAAGAGAGAAAAATAGAAAATTGCCACATGCGCACAGTCACGTAATAAGCAAACGTTAATTGATGTGCTTTGTTTGTGATAGCTCCTGCGAGATTTGCAATGAGCAAGGCTTTTCTGTATGGGCAATTCCACAGCATATGCTAGCACATCCAGGAAGAGTCATCATGTCTAAGTACTTTCCACCATCTGCTAGGAAAATGGAAATATTGAAAGATTTCTCTCAATTTACCCCAGTGTTTTTATGTATGGAGGTCTGATTTCAGCCCTATCTCTTTTGACCCATGAAGCTAAATGCTATGTTCTTAACACTTTTGTGGAGTTCTGTACCGTGAGCCACTTACAGAGAAAAATACGTAAATGGATGCATTGATACACAGTAATACACATCCATACACAGATACATAGAAAATACACTTTATAGTTTCCTGTGGTTGAAGGATGAAAGGATTTCTGATTGAGTCAACTTACCAGTTCTTTGGTTTTGTGCTCACATTCACACTTGTGCAGTTCAAGGACAGTAATTATTTTTTTTTACTGACACAGATTTGTCAATTGGCTCAGTTTTTTAGCCTTCCTATCTCCCCTCCAAGCTCTGGAAACAGACACTCCTCACCTCTGCCTGTCCTGTTGCTTTTGTGGTCTAAAACGGATTATTGAATCCAGGATTTGATTCAAGGATTCCACAGCTGGTCCTTGCTACCTCTCTTTACAATGGCTCATCCATTAAGTCAGGACGGTGGAAATTAATTCTATTCTGGGCAGTTCCCAAGATTTCTAATGGAATATGGGATAAAAGCTGGTGGATAAGCGAAATTTCATCCTGTCCTAATGTACAAACTTCAAAGTTCAAATCTGAGATAATGATAAAAAACAAAATAAAACAAAAAAAAACCAAAAAGAGTAGGGCTGCTGCCAGATTTCTTTCGAACCTAATTTACTTCTCCTTTAATCATCATATTATGCATAATTAATGTGCTTTGAGAAGACTTGTCTAGGTTTCCCACGTCAAAAAAGAGTGTGTCATGGAAATTTTCACAAAGAAACACAATCTCAGGCAAGGAGAAGCTCAGTATGGTAACCCTAAACCAACCACAAGGGCATTTGTTAGCATGCAGAACATTTCAAGATGAACTATTTTGTCTGTAGAAATCATCTTTGTGGAAATGTAGGATCTGTTCTCAAAGAGGCCAGCATGACATTTACCTCTTCTGTTTAGTTTCAGTGTACGATTTATATGGTCCAGTGCACTAGACTGAAGTTCCTATTTTCAGACACTCAGCCCCAATAATAGGATCTAAAATTCACAGTTAGGCTTCCAGAACCTGACACAGTGGATAAAGAGCACATCCATAGGATTAAAAAAAAATAAAAAAACCCTGTATATTGCAAAGGAAGCTTTCATTATTTTCTTTGTTTGAGTCTAAAGTAAAAGATATGTGTGCAAACTTACATCTCTAAATTTTAGAAATGTGACCCAGGACTGCACCTCCCTGAGGTGCCAGTGAGTATAAGCTGATGTCTCTTTATGTGTCTGCCATGGAAGATGGAGGTGCCACCCTCCTTTGATTTCATGACTTCATGCCTGCAGCAACCAGCTGGAATAAGAAAGCAACAAGTTCTTCACTCTATTCAACCAGCAGGCAGAAAATTCCACATCTTCTATCAGTAATCATGATATTGTTAATTCCTGCATTAGGTGTGTAAGCGCTTTCATAAATCTATCTCATGTTCTCTGCAAATGTCATGGCAAAACAACCAAAAAATAAAGAAAAGGGAGGGCAACTCTGGTAATAACACATTTATATAATGTAATAACTGGTAATAACACATTTTCCAGTAACTGCATAGAGTAAGCTCCTGTGTATTTGATTTGTGTCCAGATCTATCTTGTGAAATCTAAGAAGTAAGTGATTTTCAATAAAGAAGTAAACATTTAACTGTATTTCTCACTTCTACTGCTTAAGAAAATTGACACAAGCTCACACACACACATATACACACACACACACACTCTCTCTCTCTCTCTCCCCTCTCTCTCCTCTTGATGAGAGATGAGAAAAAACAAATGAGAACTTAAATGCAAATTCTCAACAGAAGTAATTATCTACAGATGACAAAAATGCTGGTAAAATAGGATTTATGACAGAACTCTTAACACTGCTGTAATGATACAATGATGCTAGGAGAAAGCTTTTCTGAAAGAAACTAAAATGTTGAGTACCTGAAGAAAATTGTAGGGATAGGTTGTACACCCATTAACTTAATTGAGTTGATGTACATGCAAAACAATATTAATAAACACATCACAAAAATAAACAGGTCTGAATGTCATTAAGAATGATTGACATGCAAACACACAGCAGCATGCTTTCTTCCATCTGCTTATCATTTCAAGGATTGATAGGTAAATAAAATTAATTCTGACTGACTGGTAAAGAGCTGCATAAAGATTTATAATATTCAGTAAATAATTTGTCATTGCTATTTGAAAGTAAAATTGGCAGGATATGACATCCTATTTATTTCCAAGAAAGAGCAATTATGTTGTGTACAGAGAAAGTGACTGATTATAACATTACATGACACTTCGAAGCCAACTGCTTCAATTATTATATCCAAATTATGGCCAAGAAAAATATGCCTTGTGGGCATCTCATTTGATGTTTTAACTTAGAGGAGAAATGTAATTAAAAAATAGGCAAGGACATCCTTACCAACTTGAGATGAACAACAAGGGAAAACATGCTAGAGGGCTTGCATTTTTGTTATGAAAAAGTACAAAAAACAGTGGGAAGAGAAAAGATCCTTCCTCTCTGTCTTCCCCTCTCTCTGAAATACAGAGGGAGTTTGTAATTTGTCTTCTCGAGGAAGTCACCATGCTCCTGAAATGAGGAGAGATAGATCATATTGCATGTGTTATGAATTTTTACATGTAATTTGTGTATATAAAGTCAACACTACTAGTTCTGTTTGTGGTCAGCTAATGGGCCAATCATATACACAAAAGGTCTGTTTTAGCCACTTGTGAACAAAACCTCCTGGTTTTGTAGTTCCCTGTCTGGAGAAGCCAAATTGCCTACTATCACCGCTACCAACAAGTCCTCAAATACCCATATTAAACACTAAGCACTTAGACCACCTTAGCAGGACCTTTTACAATTAAAGAAAATTAACATTTAGTATCTTGGCTTAGAAGCAGTGCTCTAATTATTAACAGCATCCAAAAGGACAGCAATGTGAATTATTACCTTGTGATCATGAGGTAAAATGTACATGAGGTGTTACTGATAAATGAGAATGCATTCTTTAACCATATTGACAGAAACACATGCATTGACAGAGAAGTGAGCTATGGAGAGCAGAATTAAACCCTACATGATTTATTTATAGCACTTCGTAGATGGATTGTGGCCCAGAATTTTTTTGCCATGGTCTCGTTTCAAGCAGCTTATTACGATGTGTCTGACTTTTTCCTTTTTCATTTTGTTCTCCAGGTACAGTTCAAATTTAGAAATTTCATCAGCTCCTGAGACCCATCCCTATTACATGGGCTGGAGATTTGCCAGCATGTTTTCCACCCACTGCTCCCAGCATGCCTTACAGACACACCACAAGATGCAGCAGAGTAAAAAGCTACACAATTCTCTCTGAAAAGGTTCTGTTCCTACCCTTCCACACACTGTGCTCCCCTTGTCCACCAAGACACAGAGATGATCTCACGGTGGTGGCACTTACATTTAACAGTGCTACAAAGTGGCTTGATCCTATGAATTCAGTGCCAGAAAAGGTTCAGCAAATATGCTTGGGAGTAAAATTAATCTGTTTGAATCGTATCTAATATGTCTGATGAAACACTCACATGCTTGGCATTTAGACAGCCATGTATCTGTGTTTTCTCAGTCCAGTGCATTATCTAGTTAAGAGTCAGCTCTTAAATAAGGAAATGTCTTGCTTGAGATTAAAGTGCATTCTGAGTATAATCTGAATCACGTGCTCTAAACGTTTTGTTCCTAGGAGGGTAGCCAGCAATTTAAATAAAATGAGATCATGCAGTACTGTACAATGTGTTTAAATAAAGATTTTACAGGCTGAATATGTAGTCCTTGCACACACAAAGGTAACTTCAAGAATTTCAGCAATACCACCAAACAGACATTTTATCCCAGGAGAATTAGTAACAATGTTGACATTTCAGCCACACAATTAAAAAGTTCTGTACCCAAAATATTAGTCATGTAATTTTCCCAGAGTGGATACAAGTGAATTACAATTCCATGTACATGACTGAAATCCCTGGTGTTACTTTGTTATGCAAAAACCTTTTAGAACTGATCATAAAAATGTCGGAAAAACCTTTTGCATTAAAAAATCTTTCTCCTTCTTACAATGATAACAATCACATTTCTAGAGACAATATGTGTACATTCTATTTGTTGCCAAGTATATAATTATTTATTGAATCTCTGTGAATAACACCTTGATTAAACAAACTTGAGATGATATAAGCATAAAATGTACCAAGGTTGAAAATGCAGTTAAAATACACAATGCTGCATTGCTGCTTTGTCTGTAAATGGAAGAACTTTGTTTAAAAAAGTCATAATGATCTTAGTGACAATGCAATTTTCAGTCATGAGGATTAGTTGCTTTATATGTTTTACTCACTTCCCTGAGCTGCAGTGATTCTATTGTGTCTCACAGTGTTCAAGGCACACTGCTAATTCACGTTTTTCATCTCATGAAGATGAAAGAAATTAATATAATTAGAGAAATCATTTCCACTTGTAGATGTTCTCTTACTCTGAGCTTAAGCACTGCCCAAGAGGTGTGTCCACTGCTCCTTCTCCATATCATCATCTGATGATCAATATCAAAGAAGACTTCTTGACCTGAAATAATAGCTATACAAGTGATTTCTCATAAAGCTAGCATAGTAAAGGTTATACTACAGTATGAGCAGAAGGTTTTTCTTTCCTAGTACTCCTTCAGTGCAACCAATCCTAAAATCAGAACTCTTTTCAGGGATGGTAAAACACTGTGTGAAGAGGTAGTAACATGTAAATATGTTAAAGCTTTTGGCAATAGATAAGACTGCTTCTTTCTTTCATGTGCATAAAGCCCACGAATTGTCATATCAGATATGAGGCATGACTAGAGTCTTCTGTGTAAATAAGGGAGAATGAAAACCCAGAAACTCTCTCCATATTTTCTGGAAAATTCTGTTATTAAGCTGCCTTGAGACCCAAAAACTAATGGCTTCTTAGTGCAGGAATAACCTGCATGCAGGTTCAGCAGCTTGCTACCAGGCAAGCAAGTGCTTCCAGAAAGACAGATTATCAGACCCTTATAGATGATATTTACATATTCAATGAACAGATGTGAATTTTAAGTTCACAAATATTCTGTACATTGTCCAATCATGGGTAATTGAAGTTAGGACTGCCAGCCATAGCTCTTACTGCTCTCCCATTTCTCAATAACCGAGTTATTTGACTAGAACTACCAGTCATCACAGCTGAACTCCTTATTATGAACAGCCTTATTTTGCCTGAATCTGACAGTCACAGCCCCCTGGAAGTGTTTATAGATTATTTAGCACATCAGCAGCTGAAGTACCTCCCTTTCTCCTGACATACTCTGACAGCAGCACCTGAGCTGGAACAGGAGTACTTGGGCAGCCACACGGAGATACCATTTCACGTTGCCAGCATTGTCAGAGCAGTGTGGAGAATCTGGAAGTGGTGAAGAAAGGGACACCAGCCAAGGAAGTTGTGATATTTTTAAGTCGTTTGCACAAAATCCAGCACAAAAGCTGTAGACAGTGATGTTCCATCCAAATACATCATCCCTTGATGTCCTTATTCTCTGAACTCCTTTATTCCTTTTCTGTGGCTGGGAAGACACCAGGTGAGACACTAAATTAAAATTATCTTTTTTATTTGTCCTCAGAAATTCTCTTTTATATTAAGGCTATTTGAACTTCTTGAGGTACTGTTTCATCAGCAGAGCAACAAACCTGGTTCTCTTTAGGTGCACATAGGAGATTGATATGAGCATGAAGGCAGTTTTATTGGATTCATCTTTTAGTTCTTCAAAGCAGTGACATCCAGAGCCTGGCACTCTCTTGGGCATCAACCAAAACCAAACCAGCAGCTTCTTCTGCTCTTTCCCTGCTGAGTTATCCCTCGAGATCTGTGACCCATTCTGCCATTTAGTAGGAGGATTCCCATTTCTGGAGTATTGCTATTGTGCCTCTAAGTTCTCCTGGTACTTCCTAGAGGAGACTTGCTCCAGAGTCTGTTGTTGGTTCTGGAAGCACCTGGTAGCTTTTCACTGCATCTCCAGCAACAGTTGAGACAGAGGCACTGAACAATGCTGGCTTGGAAGCAGTCATTGTTTTAAGGCATTCCCTTTGGGATAAGGCAGTGGGGAGGTGGAATGGAGAAGACAAAAGGAAGAGGAGAAAAATAGAGAAAAAAGAAAGAAAAAAAAGAGACAAAAGAAACAGGGAAAAAGAGAAGAAGAGAAGAAGAGAAAAAGAGAAGAAGAGAAAAAGGGAAGAAGAGAAAAAGAGGAGAAGAAGAGAAAAATGAGAAAAAGAGAAAAAGAGAAAAAGAGAAAAAGAGAAGAGAAAAAGAGAAAAAGAGAAAGGAAAAGTCCCCTTTGGTCATTTGACTTTTGATCATTAAATACTACTTGCATTTTTAAAAATCCTGAATAAATGAAGTCCTGGAGCCAGATGGGTAGTGCATTTTCCTCTCTCACACACATAGATATTTCTTCACTGCCTGATGTGCATGTGCATATGGTATAGGTTCTGCTGATACTGCAACATGTAGGGATTTGTCTTTTTTGATTGTCTTTTTTTCCCTCAAACACATGACAAAACTAAGAGGGTAATAAACAAACAATCAAGAGGAAAGGAAAGTTTATTTTTAATAATTTTTCATCCTAGCCAAACAAAAATCTGTTTGGCTAATTTTGGTTCTCTTCTGTAGTGTGTTGTTTCGTTCTTCAAAATGTTCTGCAAGAATGAGAACAAGAAAACCAAACCAAAGTAAGAAACTGCACAGACCTTCTCCTTGATAGATCTCAGTGTCACAAGGAAGTAAAAATTGCCACCAGTTCCTTTTCAGCCATGAGCTATGTACCTGCAGAGCATAGCTAAATCTCAGATAGGGCTCATTGGTCTATAGTGTCTCCAACACAGAAAGAAACAAGTGGTGCTTTCTTTCCAGACTTTGAACATCTCACTGCCTGGCAGCAGAATGCACCCAAGCCTGCATTCAGGTCAGGAAAAAAAAATCTAGAAATATAGACTAAAATAGACTAATTTTCTGCAGTTAAATTTGGATCTGAAAAAGTGAACAAGCAAAAGGAGAAAGGATGAAGTACTGGGATCCATTTCTTTAGATGATGTATCTTCCTATGTGGTATGTCTTTGGTGAGCTTACATAAATTTCCTGATATCCAAGTGATGAATAGGTGATTTGTTTAATTGGATGACTGTGTTCAGAATATTTTCCTTTGTCAGAGAGAATATGTACATAATTCTGCCTGGCACACACTACAACAGAGACTTTGATCCTGCTGTTCTTTACATCCTTAGTAAAATGTCTGTTGACTTCTGGGCAGAGCATCTGTATGCAGTACAGTAGATCTTACATGAAGTTCCTCTCATTCTGTTTCACTTCAACAGCTTTTCCACCTCACCTTTTACCAAATTCCTTTTTTTCCCCCTGCCCCCATTAAACTAAGCCGTATAAAACAGTGCAGAACCTGCCTCTAAACTGTGATCTCACTGAGACACATATGAAGACCTTCCTCAGTGGAACTGTGCTGTAATTTGCAATGCCCCTCCATTACACCACTCAGAAATTGTATTTTTTGCAACTTCAAAGTTCTTTCCCTGTGCTCCTTCAAGCTTACCTCCCCCTCACCTACAATTCCTCCTTAAAAGCATATAACTGCTTCAAGTGGAAACTAGGTATCTTTAATTAACTGCCCTATTCATTTATCTTCTATCTTATCTTCATTCCTCTCCAGCTGCACTGCTGCAATTTAAAGATTAGTAATTGTAAAGCATTCATCACATGCAAAGGGAACTGTCCCTAAGTGTTAACAAGAACAAAGTGGCCACAGCCTGTCCTTTTTTTCTGAGCTAAGAACCAAAATTATTATGCCAAGATAAACAAACAGAAAGGCCAGGAGGGAGTTATCCCTCCCTTATGGTTTCAGTGTTCTGGGCAGCAATATGCTGTTTAGAGTCTGGTTTTCACACTGGGATGGGCAGAACAGGTCCTCTCCATCCAGGACCTGCCCTACTACCTCCTGACTTGCCTGCCCTGGGGAGGCCCCACTTTTCCTGGAACATCTGGCTCACACTGTGCCCTGACAATATCCAAGCTGACATTTTTGCTTGCTTTTTCTTCAGTTTCAAGTGTAACAGTCTAAAATCATTCATCCAGTTAAATAAATTGCTCATTGGGCATTTTTACAACAAGGATACAAAAGCAGAGTCAGCAAAGACATGTCACAGGGCAAAGTATGTCACTGGAAGAATTGATTTGTTTCCCAGCATCTCATCCTCCCTTTTGTCTCTCTTCTGCCTTTTCTTTGGCTCTTGCAATTCAAAATCATCTTTGTTCTAGATAAATCACAGTGGAAACTACTAGAGAAACAACATTACTTTGATGTTGCAAGTGCTGAAGGAAAATGGTAATACAATTTCTGTTTCTTCACATGCCAGTCAATCCTTTTTAGATCTCTAATGACACTTCAGTGAATAGCAGCTGTGAGCACTGTACTCACCCAAGCCCACCATCCCCACTGTCTGCTGATCAGCTGGTGATGGGCAACAGAGAGACTTCACTGAAATGTCTCAGCCAGCAAAAGTTGGAGACCAATCAGACAAAGAAGCATAAAACACCATTTCAAGATCCATGGTTGAATGTGCCATTACAGTACCATATAATGAATAAAGAGTCTTTCTGTGAAACCATTTCACTGTTTAATTCATTACATGGGATTTGTTATATTTAACCATTATCCAGAACATGTCAGTGTTAGTTTTACAATATTGCAGGTAATAGCTAGGCACAGCTCAGGATAGTGCAAACTCAACACTGCTACTCAGGTAGGGAAGTTTCTCATTCAGCTTTCTGATTCCAAGCGTGCAGGTGCAATCTGACGTTGGCATACATCCTTCCCATCATAGGATGCCACTGAGCTCCCTGCCTGTGCAAGTGAAGCACAGCCACAAAAGCACCTTTCCCACTTCCTAATTGTTTTAACTTAGTTATGAGGAAACCAGATCACGGTGCTCTTCACCGTGAAACTTTCTGTACAGACACAGCTGGTGTTAACTCTCAGCAGCTCTCAGCCTTAGCAGGTTGCAAAGCCTGGACCTTCACATGTTTGCTAGGCACCAAAGGCACGTTTGCTCTGCAGCCTTGTTGAAGTGAGTTGGGGGAAGCCTTGCTAGAGCAGAGCCAGTCAAGAAAGTGTTTAAGTACTTCCATTGCTGCTTCTACTTCAGGTTCTAAAAGGTTATGTTTCCCTTTGGTCTGGCATTACAATGAATTATTCTAATCAGCATACTATTCATTTTACTTAAAGCAGTAATATTTTAACAGAGGCAGTTATTTTAATTAATGAGGGAGAGCTATCTTAAAGCACGTAGTGTGAAAATAAATGGCATTATAAATGTAAAAAGCACTTAGTAAAGAGCAACAGAATATGAGCTATAGATTTAAAAAAAAAACAGCCTATGCACAGAAAGAACAGATAATGCAAACAGTGCCAAGTAATGTTCAAACTTTGTCCTCATTTTTAAAATGATAATGGGGTAGATCAGTGTGTGGAAGGAGCCTTTTATGGTTCCTGCTCTAGATCTTACAAAATTAGATCACATTTTTCCGCTAGTGTTTTTTTACAGCTGCAGCACAGACTAAAGTATCACAATAAATGTTCAGGTTAAACATCCTGTATTGGCTTGGAGAATGCATATATATAATTATTACATAGTTGGTTGTACCACAGTTATGACAGTAATAGCTTAGTAAGAGACATTTCCTTTTGCTTCCAGCCAGGCACACATCTGCTAGATTCTTTAATGTTTTCTCTTCTACTTACATACTTTGCTTTTGTGTGGCAAAAAGATACTACAGAGCATAAAGCCAAAAAAAGCCTTTTCTTCTCAGGAGAACAGTTGGACATTCAGAGGGTAAACAAAAGCATTGCTAAAGACTTATTTTGGTGTGCCACAGGATTGTGTTTTCTGTTAAGGCAACTTTGGGACTCCAGTCAATGAGAATAAAGTGACAAAAGGTGTAGCACTGCTGAGTCAGGAAGGATCACTCCTCTTAAAGAACTATTACTGAATCACAGCAGCTCCAGGAGACAACATACCATTTTTATACATGGCATGTTTCCACGGCTTCTGTCTCACTGGAGTCATTAAGCTGCTGCAGCACATTTCAGAGGAGGCTGGTCATCATCCCTGCTGTCTTAAAATATAAATCCAGAAGGCAGCTGGGATCACAGGGCAGGGTGACAAAGTTGTAAGTGTGCTCCATGCTGCCTGATCAGGAGGAGAAAGTGGGACCTTCTACAGGCAGCTTAAAGCATCTTCACAATCACAGGCATTGGCCCTTGTGGGCAAATTCAACCACCATGACCTCTGCTGGAGAAGCAATACAATTAAACACGGGCAGTCTGGGTGTTTCATAGAAAGCACTGATGGCAACTTCCTGACACATGTGGCAGGGGATCCCACAAAATAAGGTTTGACCTTATTCTAACACAAAGGCAAGGCCTTGGAGGTGTGGGGGCTGGAGGCAGCCTTGGGTGCAGTGGCCATGAGCTTGTGGAGCTCAGTATCAGGCAAGGAGGAAATAACAGTGAGTCAGATGTCAGCATGGATTTCAGGAGAAATAAATGGGGATCTTCTTGGAAGAATTCCATGGGAACCTGCCCGGTGTGAAAGAGGGGTCCAATGAAGCAGGGTGGTATTCAAGATTCAGTTCCTTCAGGGTAAGAACAATGTACCTTGATGAGCAAAAAGTCAGGGAAATGGGGCAAGACTCCTGCTTGGATTATCAAGAAAATCCTGTCATTACTCAAGCATAAGCAGGAAATGCAACAGAGGTGGAAGCTATGGGACAAGTAACACAATTTGTGATACCAAGCATTAAGGAGTCCCAGTGATAAATCATGAAATTCTAGATTGCTTCAAGCTCTGGAACATCTTGAACTTCTCTAAAACACCCCCCAAAAGAACCCCAAACAAACAACAGCAGAATCTTCCCCAAAAAAAACTCCACAAAACCCAAACCACAAAAGCCCTACCTAATTAAACATCCAACAACGAAACACATAAACAAACACACCAAAAACCAAACCCAGAAACCCTGGGAACTCTCAGTCCCACAGTCCTTCCCATCTGATTCTTCTGCAGGCTCCAGAACTGTCTCAAATCCCTTTGTACTGTCACAAGCTCTCAGAACTATTACATCTATTTCCTTTCTGAGGGAAAGGCTAAGCCTCAGCAGTGTTAGCTACCACATGGATTTCTGTTCATAAACATGACAGTGCTTGGGGGATAGCAGGCTGCACACAACAGCTGCTACCTGACTTTCCCCATCTGTCTTGATGATTCCCTACCCTGGACCTGTCAGGACCCAACTGCATAGCATCTGTTCTGGGCTCCCAAAAAGGATCAAGCTGAACCTTCTTCCAGGTAGCCTTTCTTCTTAAAGGACATCACCAGGCATTCCTGTTATTTCTTCCCTTTCCTTCAAGGCACCCATAGTTTAATACAAAATAAAAATAAAATACAAAATAAAGCTGTTTTTAATCAGATGAAGCTTTCACACAGTGATGGGCAGTGACACATATGCAACTCCTAGATGATTTCACCTCATCCTGCAGGCCCCCCTCTGCCTCCCACCTTCTATGTGGTTATGCTGTTGAATCTTTGAACACAGTGAACTCTCCTCCCAGACAGAAAACCACAATTCTCCACCTGGGAAAATCACAGCCCTCCTCCCCTCCAGGCTCATAAAGCTTACTCTCAACTTGTTCATTTTCACAGTGACCTGACTTTGTTGCTGTAGTGAGTTGTTTTTCAAGGACCACGAAGGTCAAAGCTAGATGCCTTCTCTAGGCAGCTTTTCCCTCCACATAGCACAGACCTAACACATGTAACACTACAACATAGCTACTTACCTTAAAGGCTGGCGGCTTTGCTTATTTCTGAGCTGTGCTAACAACCCCTCTAATAGAATCATCAGCAGTTGTGAAGTCCCAGGTGGATAATCACACATATCTCTCTTAATATAAAATTATACAGAAAGAAGAGATTTGTTGATTTTTAAGATTGTATGATTTATGCACGTGAAATCTCTTCATCACACTGTTTTAAGGAAAAAAATCAATATTGTACCACACTTCCAAAATTTTATAGACTTGTTGGAGAAGCAGTGCCTACAGCCTTCTTGGTTACTGTGAAATAGTATTTTCAGTTTACAGAGTCGATCTTGCTATCCTTGCATCTTTTATCATTTATACATAAACAAAACTGTCTGAGTGTGAACAAATCTGTGAGACTGGCTTGTGCCACTCTCAAAAGTGGCTGCTGTTAAGGCAGTTCCAAACAAAATTTTTCTGTGGTACTAAATTAACTTCTAGGACAACATAAATCTATCAGCAGATACAAGAGACCATATGGGTCTAAGAATAGACTTTATTTCTCCTGTCCAGGATATGTAGGACATAATTTTTGAAATTTTAAGCCTCCCTGAATATACACCAAAAGGAAAAAATAACTATGCCAAATTTGAAAATGCAATTTCATCTGTTTTTTAATATTTATGCTAGACATCATGAAAAACTAGAAAACAGTCATGACAAAAGTAATGTTTAATTAATAGTAGATAAACAGTGAAAGTAATTTAATCTAGAAATCTCATTACAATATACATATTAAAGTATCAATTTATGTAATTATTATTAACATAATGTTGAATATAGTAATATATAACAATATACTATAATTTATAGTAATATAAAATTAATACTGATGTTAATTATTATTAATATATTTTTTAATATTAATTTAGTGATTATTTCCTTTTGGCTGAAGTATGTATATCTTGAGGTGATTTCACACCGTTTCAACCTTATCTGAAAGAACACGAAGAACAGTTTCTCCTTTCCTTCCAGCAAAAGAATTTGCACCACTAGATGGCCACCTAAAGCAATCATCTATGAAAATGACATTGTGCATGGCGTCTGCTTGGAAATGCCTCCAAAACATTTCTTTTAAATCCATGCTATGAATCTGAACCCATCATGGTTCTTTTAAACAAACATGTCAACACCTGAAAACTATTACATATATTTTGACTAAGAAAAAGAAGTCAAAACTATAGCTGTTTCTAAAGTCCTCAACACAGCAGTTGAATTATTTCAAAAGACAAATACCCTTAGAGCTGTCTGAATACAAAGAAATTATTTAAGAAACTGAAAAAATACTAGTATGGCAAAACATCTATTTTTTTGGAGTTGCAATAATATCTGTAATTTAAATAGCCAGGGAGATATGTCACAAAATGAGTGTGACTTGAATTCTCCAGTGAACATTTGCAGTTTCCTGGCAATTAACTTAGTAGTTATTGTTTTATATGATTCAGAACTAATGCAAAACTCCTAATAGTGCCAAAAAATGTCATTTTGCCAGTGTGCATTTTTACACCAATTTAGACTTATTGTAATTTCCATAAAAGATTATAAATAATTATATCCACTGGAAACCCTAATATATGATCCATTTCAATGTGAAATGGAGCTAAGGTGTCATACACTGCTTCAGTATTTACATTTGTCTTTATCTCAATAGGAGATTTTGATTACTATGTGATTACTGTAGTTCAAATGAGTGGCTCATGGAGGGAAGCAGGCTAATAGCAAATGAATTCAGATTGTTCTCAAAATTCTATATCTAAGAGCAACTTCAGGTGTTTTTACTTCAGACCTACACATATAACTATAACTAAAGTAGTGAAGCACTAATAACAATTCTTAGAACTGGGCATTCAGTACTAGGAGAGGGTGAAAACATCCCTAATATTAACTGAAAACTTGCTACATTTATTATGCCTGTGATTGTATCCCTTGTGACCACCAAAGCATATATTTACAAATAATCAGACCACAGAATTGTACAGAGAAATTATAACTGTATACAAACATTGGGAAACAAATCATAAGTGTCCAATATGGATCCTGCAATAGCTGTGAATATTTTCAGTGTGATGTTAGACAGTAGGAGCTGTACTCAGTAAAGGAAGAAAATCAGAAGTCTTGCCATCTTAACAGGAAGTTTTATGCAGTAAGAACTAAACCACAGAATTTAAAACAAGGAAAGGCTCACAAAAAGCATGCTACTGTACAGCCTACTACAAGCATAATAACAAATTAAGCAAAATAATTTGGAACAACCCCCCATATATATTGACAAATCATTCTTCTGAATGTAATAGTAGGAAACAGAATAGAAAAGAAAGTCCTTTCTTTTTCAAACTAGTTATTTTTACAAGAAATTTACTCAGCAAAATGAGTACATTTTATACCAGTTTTAAGTAAACATTTTGTGAATGAGAAAGTATATAGAGTCAAGCTGATAATAGAGAGCAGAGCTCAGAAATCTCCAGACCTCTGTCTATAACAGTATTGTCACATATTTTATCTATCTGAATGCTACTCTAATTTTTAGGATGGAATATCCATTGATCATAAACCATTATACATTTCTGCAAGATAAGAAATTATGTCAGGCATATGATATTTTAGAATCAAATTTCCAGTGAAAAGTGTACATATGTTTTAGCTTACTTTAAATAGATGGATAGATGGTAAGGAACTTAAAAACTCTTTTGCCTTGTAACATTGCTGCAGTATTCCTTGAGGCATATGAGAACCCAAAGGAAAGACAAAGTCACCAAGGCTTCCTCTGTATTTTCCCACCAGACTGACTGAGAACTTAACAAGTAATCAGCAACTCCCCTTTCTGCTATCTTATTCAAAGCAATGTGATTCTATGAAATATTAGAGATGAGTACATGAGAATTTATAAGGGAGATATTTTAGGGAAGTTAGGCAAACAGCCATCCCTCCAAAAGTCAGCAAAATAATGCAAATCCAGGAGTCCCAAGGCCTTGGAGTGAGACACATTTGTCACAGTGGAGTTCTGGGACCTCTCGTCCGGATCGGGCGGGTCAAGCATGGTGGAATAAATCGGGAAAGGTACATTGGAGTGCCCAAAGATAGATTTTAATGTTCACAGAGACCTCATGGTCTGAGGGGCTGCTTCCAAAGCCCCAGGGCCATGGTTAACTTCACAATGTGTAGGGGTACCTGAGGGCAGAGGTCCAATCGCGATGCGGACCAGGGACATGACCTATTATGAAATGACTCCATCAGCATCCCTCCAGCACCCTGGATCCCAAGGC
Source organism: Poecile atricapillus (assembly GCF_030490865.1). Lineage (NCBI taxonomy): Eukaryota > Metazoa > Chordata > Aves > Passeriformes > Paridae > Poecile > Poecile atricapillus. Next base: position 74,103,557 of record NC_081289.1, read on the forward strand.
CTCAGGTTTATTACCTCCGTGTCAGGAGCCCTGTCCAAGGTATTATCCATCCCAGCTAATTCGGTTCCCACACATATTAGCTGGGAAAGAGATGGAAAATAAGATATTCTGCTACACAGGATGCAACAAGATCTTGTCTGAGTGCTCTTGCAGGGTGGAATTCCTGCTGGTGCACTCAACAGGCATAGGGCTTGGAGACGCAGGCCAAGGGCTGTGTCAGGAAGACAGACTGATTTGAGCCAAATTATAAATGTAAGACCTGGGGCAGGCTCTCTGCCCTTGTATGAGTTTTAGGACTAAAGTACAAATGGAAGAGGCAAAACAGGACAGATGAAGCTCTTCCTGTCATGCCCTGAAGAGGCAAGTGATGAAAAAGAATGACCAAATCTCTCTTTCTACACACCTGCTAATAGAAGAATGCTCATTAACACAGCAGGTGTAAAATTTGTTAATGAACAACCCCACCCTGAACATTTGCCACTAGACAGAGTGCCTCTACCTGCTCTGCCGAAAGTCCTTCCCCTGGTAATGCAGATAAGAGCTTTAGAAGAAAGAAAGCCCGTGAATACAGAATTTTCAAGCCAGTTTTACACACTTAGGTAGAGGTGACTGTGACATCTAGGAGCTAAAGATATGTATTAAAGTCCTGCCTGTAGCATCTCATATACAGCATGAAAACAACTGCTTCACGAGATAATAAGGCATTAGCAGTTGCAGGGTACACAGATTTCAAGAGCACATTAAAGAGCTATCTGAAAAGAAACCATATGAGAATAGTCAAGTATAAATTATGTTAGAATTGACAAAGATTGGGCATTTGTGTTGAAAGCAAATTGGTTAAAGAAATTTTACCATTTTCTATTTTCAATAGGCTGTCTATAAAAAAGAATGCATATTTCTTTTTTCTTATCTTTTCCTTCCTTTGCTACAAACCCATAAAGTGTCTGAAGCTACAGAGTCTGTCACTGTAGGTATGTATCTCTTTCTCTCTCACACTCTCTCCCTCTCTCCATATAGATGTGTGTGTGCAATCACAAGTATCAAACTAAATACTTAACCATGCAATGATGAAATATGTGCAGTTATTTACATAAGCACCACTGCCCACATATTTAAAAATCAATTTTACTTGGCACATCTTTGGGAAGTTAAACCATCCAGAAAGCAGGGTGATTTCAGCTGGATTGTTACAATGAAATTCCCTGTTTACTGGTGAATGTACAGATCTTTTCAGTTCATCATGAGCACTACCTGGCCAATTTACCACAGTATCAGTACTTAAGCAATTTTCTTTTTCAGGAAATTTCAGTGGTAATTCAAAGAGAATAATGTTCATGACAAAAATGCAAATACAGGCTTATACAGCATAGATTCCTGTATCTCTCATCTTGGTTCCTTGATTTATGAGATTGCATGTTTGCATCCATCAGTTTTCACAGTCCAGTTTTACCGAGGAGGAAAAACCTTCCCTCCTTATCCAAAAACATTAATACCTAAGCTTCACACCAACTCCAATGTTGAAATTCTACCACCCTAGAGGAGTGTTGAGCTCACACACTCTAAGTTGCTAATTTTCCCCCACACTGAATATTGTGCATGACCCCTGTATTCTCACATCATCACCTGTAAAACGGGACGATATGTAAATTTTTGGCTGCTCTTGAACTAATGCATTCTTACCATGATGGAAAGGGAACACTAAATTTAACATTTTCTTTTGCTACCAAGACTTTAAAATATGCCAGTAAGGGAATTTTCCTTGAGGAGTGAAAGAAGGGATCTTACATTCATATAGACTTTTCTAAAATACAGATGGTGAATTCCACTTGGCAAACGTAAAATAAGCTGCATGGCTGCATAAACTTGTGTATGACAATCAGATAAAAGTGAATATTTGTGGTGCTGACTTTGATTGCTTATACTGTTAAATTGTGTGTCTGTCCTCTGTAAGATAGTATTTTTCAATAAATAACTGCAAAGTAAACTTATCTTCATCCTTCAGAATGTGCTTTAAAATCTTCCTTTGTTGCAGTGCCTACAAGAAGCTTGACGACAGTTGTTAGGATGCTGATGATCTGAGACTATTGACTGTCAGGCTGACTGGCATTGTCAAAGTGTTCCTCATTCCACCAGTCTGTCCTTTTCCATCTGTTGCATCTCACTTCCTATGGCACTCCTAAGAGCAGGGAGAGATTCTATATTTTCAGACATACAGCACTGAGGACAATTGTAGCTACTGAAGAAAAACAGGAAAAGAAGGGGAAAAAAAGATATTGTCAGCTAAAATCCAAGAAATCTTCGTGGGACCAAAAAAAAAAAAATTTAAAAATTCCACACTAAGTCAACAGAGAGACAGGGACATTATCATTCTTCAAATAGCAGAGAAAAATAACTACCTGGCTGATTTTTTTGTGAAATATTTAGTTCACTTACATAAAGAGAAACTTCTTTTTGTGTCACTTATTTGAGAGTGTTTGAGGCCAGCATGACCCCTGGTAATATCTTCATTCTCCATCAACAGAGAAGGATGACCAAGCACTTGACTGGGATAAGTGACTATTAACCTGCTAGGAAGAAAGCACTGTCAAGCCAAGTGCTGCACTGCAACTGCCTTGTTTGCAATCTCTAATACAGGAGTGGGAGGCTGAAGCTGACATTCCAGTACAGAAACATTCCTTGTCTTTGCAATGCAGAAACTCATTTCATGTGTTGGATCCATCCTATGGATCCATCCTATTAGGTCTTTCTTCTCACTGAGGAGAAATGGATAAGTAACACGACTGAGCTAATATTGCTTCTGCAAATATCTTCGCAACTGTCCTCTGTGAAAACATTTTACCTTCTCTGATTCAAATCCACACTACAAGCAGCTAAGTTCAGATGCTGTCACGGTAGAGGCCAGACTGCCAGTCCTTCCAAAGGCACAATGGCATCATGTGCAGAAACATGACATTTTTCCTACTGACCTTTCTGCAAAGCAAAAAGCACCATAGGACTACACCTTGACTGTCAAATCCATTGTAACTTGATCAGTTAAATAAAATTTAAATCAAAATTAAATCGAACAAATAAAGCTGGAAATGAGGAACACATTTGCATAGCACGTGATACTCCATTAATGTGACCACTATTCAAAAATTAAGTCAATGACAATTTGTTTAAGCTTTTGTTAAGAGATAAACCCTACCCTCAAACCTTCAATTTTTAAATTCTACTTACCTGAAGCCATTTATTCATGGGCATATTGACTCTGACTTTTAACTTACTTCAGTGCTACTAGTACTGTAAGGAACCCTTTTGGGTTAGTATTCCTTTAGTTGTCAATTCACAATTTTTTCTCAAATAATAGGGCTCCTTTTTATTACTGGACATAAGAGGATGATTTCTTTGTTTCTAGACAACTGATGTAAAATAATTACTTTTTAATTGGCTAATTGGATTTTTGTTGATGAATTATTATGGTAGAAGTAGAGGATTTTTTTAGCAGCAAAACAGCATATTTTTGCTTTCATTTAGATGTGAGAAATGAGGAATATAAGGTGTCTTGTAGACATTTGAAATGGTGGCAGTGAGGTCAGTGTTTGAGGCAGTGTAAATTATTAATTATTAATGTGTGGGTTCTGACTCTGCCTCTCAAGCTGTAGGCAGATCTGGTTACTTTGGCAATAATTCACAAGCAAGATTCCCATCCTACTTTGCCATAATACATGATATTTTGAGATTCTACAACACTCAGAAAGATTATTTGAAACTTCCCAAGATAAATGAAATTACACCATGGTTTAACTCCAGCAGTAAAGCCCCATGTATTCCCTCATTCCCCCACCAGCAGGATCAGGGAGAAATCAGAAGTGGAAGAGCTGCAAAGCTAACGGGTTGAGATACAGTTTAATGGGGAAGCAAAAGCTGTGCACACAAAGCAACACAAGGAATGAATTCACTGCTTCCCGTGGCTGAGCAGGTGTTCAGCCATTCCAGCAGAGCAGGGCCCCATCCACTAATAGTGACATGGGGGGTCAATCCCCATCAGTCCAAACATTCCCCCTTTCCTTGCTCTTCCCCCAACTTTATAGACTGGCTGTAGTGCCACATGGGCTGGAATATGGTCAGTTTGGGGTCACCTGTCCTGGCTGTGTTCAGCTTCTGCCACCACCAGGCTGGCAGTGTAAAAATCAGGAAAGGCCTTGGGTCTGTGCAATCCCAGGTCAACAGCAACAAGAACAACAACAACAAGAACAACAACTTCTTTATAATATGAATTCTGTGTTCAGAAAAAATCTGAAACACAGCCTGTACCTGCCACTCTGAATAAAATTATATCTACCCCAGCTATAACCAGTAAAAATTGTTAACTCCCAACCCATTTCCCTGATAAATAATAGTTTCAAAAATCTACATAATTATGGGGTTTGACTCCTGAATTTTCAAGAAGAGATAACCTGACTAAAGCACAAAATAAAGATGCAATTTTATGATAAAATATGGCTAAATGTGCAAAGAAAGTAAATAAATTTCTACCGGATTATTACTATGTCAAAACACTCGATTCGATTTTGTGACAAAAGACAATATGATTTTCACAGTTTTGGGAACCAAATTTTTTGCCATGTCTGTCTTGGAAAATAGTGTTATCACATTAATTTAATTTAAGTCATAAGACAAGCAAAGAGGACAGAAGGCCAGTATGGTTGAACGGGGAACTTGCTGTGGAACCTGAGGAAAAGGAAATCGTATAATCTCAGAAAGTGAGGTCAGGCTTCATGGGAAGATGATGGAGCCATTCAACTTGATGGCATTTTCAACTTGGATGAAACAATGGCAGTTACCAAAACAGTAAAGTCAACAGAAGTAATTTCTGAAACTAAGCTCAACTCATTCATAGTTTAAAATGAAAAGTTTTTATGGGTGGGATCCAGCTATAATAACCCAGTGATGAGAAGACTGAGGAAGCAATATTTATGAGGAAACCTGGAGAAAACCAGGAAACATCCAAAATAATCATTCAAAAACAGTGAAAACACTGATTCAAAAAGAGTGTACACAATTTTTCTATAAACATAATTTTGGAAGAAAAACAAAACAAATGCTGTAAGAAAAATTACTAAGGTGTAAGAAAAAAATGAAACAGCCAGCTGGAAATCCCAGAACTATTATATATTATATATACCACACTATGAAATTTCTTCCAATTACTTGATCAAAAATTATGAGGTAGCTACCAAGACACTAACTACATGTGAGTAGAGTATTTTACCTCCCAAAGACTCAAAAACCAGGCCAGAGTCTCTCTTGCATTACACCTCGTTTACAACATCCAAGTTGTTGAAAGCTTCCACTATATCAGCTTCTAGAAATACTCTGAAAGAGAAGGAATATATGTAATGGTATTGAGGCATTCTAAGGGCTTCTTGTCACCTCAGCTCATGGGCTGTAACTTGTGAAAGAAGGAATATGTAATATCTTGGTGCAAGAGACAGCCTTGGACCATCAGCTCCAAAAATTACCTTCTCTTGCTGCTGCAGGTGACTGAACATATTTTTCTATTTTCCCAAGAACACAGAAGTCTTTATGACATCCTTTTAGATGAAAAAAATATTAGTATTTCAGGTGAATGCCTTTGGCTGAAGTTACAAATAGAAATCAGAGAAAAAAAAGAAGGAAAAACATCTCAGTAACATTGTTTTATTATAGGAACAGAATAAATGAAATGCCTGTCTATATGTGGAAAGAGCACATAATAATTCAGGAAGGGACATTACAAAGTACTGCTATAACACTTTGGCTTCCCTAGAGCTTCAGTAAGGGCATTGCCACAATATTTTCCTCCTGGACAAAGCATGAATTTTGTTTCAAATCTTTTTGCACACTGTGTCCCACTCTAAAAATCTTTCGTCTTCAACCAGTTGGATGTGTTTGAGGGCTGCTGAATAATTTTGGAATCAGAAAAAGTTTACAGGGCCACAAACAGAGCTGGAAGACAATATTCAGATGAAAGGTATATATACTTACACGATAGTATTCAGCATGCCTTCATGATTTTGCTCTGCCCAATCAAAGGATGATTCTAAACCAGTAGTGGAGCTCTGTTTTCAAGCTGCTATGAACCATTAGTATGGAGGTGTTTTGAAGAATTCCCCCACTTATAATACAAGAGTCTGATTAAGAAGCAACAGATTAATTTTAACAATTAATTCCAAGCTGACTTGGAAACCTAAGAAATCATAACAGTATCACAAAGATTTATAAGCAAAATTAATAAGGCAGTCTGGCAACACTTGCTTTTTATATTAGTTTTAATTTTCTTACTTCAAATATAATAACCATATAGAATGCATTAACAATATCAGAATAGTTAGGATGCTTCAGTTTACCTGTACTTGAATATTAAATATTATTCACTATTATGGGAACAGCTTGATTTTGGTAATAAATCAATAGGGTTTCAATGAGGCAGTTTAAGATAGTTTACTAAGTGAGCAGTAAATTCCCTCAGACTGTTGCTCTGGCTTCCTGTGTGAAGTTAGAGTGGTTTGACATTAGAGAACCATTTAACCACAACCTCCTGTATGTACAGACAGTCCCTACCATGAACTCCTGTTGGGCAGCTGGAGTATTCACTATGCCAGTTGACCCAAGATATTGTACTTGCACCAATGCACTCAGGTACTGTATCAAACCCTTTTGAGGCAGTAATTTCACTTCCCCTATTCAAAGTGCGAGAATGTGTAACCACAAAGTAAAGCAAAAGTCTAATTTGCAAACATCAACCCTTCACTATTCCTCAGATACCTTTGAGGCTGCTGCAGCTTCTCAGTGTTAGAGGGTTGGTGACTATCAGAAGGTGGTAAACTGATGGAACTGTTGTTTTCATGGGATCCATCCTCTTATGTGTAAGATAGAATTGTTTTTCCCTCTTAACATTTGACAACCCCAAGAAAAGGTTTCAGAATGATTGAATTTGGGTTATGTTATCCATCCCATGGAAACAGGAAAGAATACATAAATCAACATCTACTTTCACCAGACTTTGTATTACCTTTTTTAATTATGGGTCAGTCACTGTGTTCTAAATTGACCTACTGAGGTCATGTCCATCTTTCACTGATTTTGGGGTACCTACTGAGCAACTGAGCTATGTGCCACTTCTGTTTTAGGTGCTATAAAATCCTGGGAGAATAGAAGTAATTTAGACTGTTTCTTTAAATTAGCTTGTGCTATGTTGCATAGAATGAAATTCAGGAGGAGGTGACATAGAACTAAAGAGAGAGAAGTGTAACCAATCATCTTGTCATAGATGCTACTGACTTGCAGCAATGCTAAATATATGTCTCAGTCAACTGAGTTCTAGATCTAATTATATACTCCATCCAAAAATTGCAGCCTTTTTATCTGGACTAAAAGGGCTAGACTGGCAAAGTTAGAAAACGCTTTTAAGAAAGAACAGACAGCAAAAAACCCCCAAACAACAAAACAAAAAACCTTCCACCCAAAACAACAAAAAACCTACACCCCCCTCCCCCAACCAACCAACTATAAAAACCCTAAAAACCCACCAAGACCCTCATCAAAACCAAAAAAAATCATAGAATTCTCGCTTCCATTTAATGATTGACAGCAATATGACTAGAATTGATCTTCTACCATAAAGAAAATTGTATTTTTCTACGGTTACAATTTGGGATAGCAAAATAATGACATGAGGATAAAATAAGAATATGAGACTCTGAGCCTTCAGGGAAGGGCATATAGCAAAGATTAATTAGAAACACACTCCTTTTATACAGCACTTTGGTACAATGAGTATGATTGGCCATTTAGAGCAATACTCCTTGACTTGTTACTTCCAAGGAAATAACAAATTAGAAGAACACCACCTTTTGCTAACAGTTTTTCACCTTTCAAGGATTTTTTGGATTCTTCCTTATGATTTCCCAGGACAGAGTGAGAAATTTGTATACTCGACTTTCCCACAGGCTCAAGCTAGTGCCAGAAGCCTGAAAATCTCTTATTTCACCATTGTCAAATGTTCCCACATTTTTCTCTTCTAAAATTTTAACTTTTCTCATCTAGATAGTAGAATATCAGTCTGTAGCAGTCTTCAGTCACATTGGTACTATTCCTAGAGTGCAGTGGAAATTCTTAACTTTTTCAAGCTGACAATTATTTACATGCCAAGAACAGCAGGAAAAGGGAGGAAAAAAAATCTTTCTGCATGAAAGGCACTAATATGGCACTATTTAAATGAGTAACATAGAGTACGTAGGTTTTTACCAGCAAGATAGAAAAGGTTTATTATTACACTTCTATTCTTCTCAGATAAGTGATACTGTTTAATTTACAAAGACACATTTCAGAGATAGCACACTGAGCCCTAAAAAAAGTAGATTAATCATCATTGACATGACAGAGGCAGTCAATTAATTCTTGGAGATTTTTAACACTTTGAAGTTTGGGAAAGAAGCCTCTGCTCAAAGAAGCAAGCAAACAAGGGAAAGGATTTATTTTTAACTAAAAATTCTTAGAAGGCTATATAGCTATATAGGTTAGATTTCTCACACCCTTTAAGCACTACTCTCATGGATACTCACGATGCAGGAAACAGTTCAACTTTCCCAAAGTGAAGGTGGTCAACCTTACTTAATTCTTACTAGAAATTTTCCATTTTTCTACAGCACAACACATATCTCATCATATGGATCATGGTGTTCACCCTTCATTGGCTGCTTTCCCTTGGGCAGCTTATTGCTAGACTGAATATATGCATCTACCTTTTTAATGAGAAGAAATAATCTTAATATCTATAAATAATTTATCTGATCTGACCAAAAGAACACACGAAATGTCTCTGGTGTACATCTGCTTTCAGATCAACTGGTAGAGCTGGCATACAGTCAAGGCTTTTTTCCTTGGTTGGACAGTTAGTTCAAACAAATTGCTAGTTCATATAAAGGCACTCCAAGGCTTTAATATTCACGGTCTTTCTGTGCACTGGGTGTGGTGATGTCAGTATAAAACATGTTTAACAATCAACAGCAATCCATTCTGTACCAGGTTTTTGTATGGAAAGGTACCTACTGAAGAACTGAGAGGAAACAGGATTTAATAATAAAGGAAATCTGTAGCAATGTGCTACGACCAGGTTCCTAAGGCTGCCTGTGCATTCAGGTCTGGGGCACAATGCCACCAGAAAGCTGACGAGAAGGATGTCATCGGGACGGCTTCTTGTTTGGGTATCCAAAAGCTTTATTGCCTCCATGGGGGTTTAGGGACAACAACAAGGATAGGCTGAGGGTCCAGGGTTGTATACGGGTAAGAAGGGGCAGATCAGCTGGTGAAGATCCAATGGGAACAGGTAAAAGTGGTGCAGAGGTGGGGTTAGGGACAGGAACAACCAATAGGGAAACAGGGACACCAAACAAGGACCAGTAGGAATCAGAGGAAGGGAGAACATCCTGGGGATTAACCATAAATGGCAAACAGGGGTGGAAGAGGGATTACATCAATTTGGTGAAAGAATAGGATATCAAACCTTGAGAACTCTTTACATGTGTCAGCAAAGGTCCATGGGAAGAAGGCTCTTCTCACCACAACATTGAATGGTGTCTCTCCTTTCCTGCTTTGGCCCCTCCAGGGCTGAGGTCTCTGTATAACAGACCCATGGGCCTCCATAGAAATCCTGTAGTGAAGAGAGTTAATGCTGGAACAATTCGTCTTTAACATCACTGAGAATTTCAGCTCTATCAAAAGTTCACTATCGCACCAAACTCACATGACTTTGTGAAAAGGTCTGGTCAAAAATGACTATTCAAAAAGAAAACAACTCTTTCATTGTCTGAAAAATTTCTGACTATTTGTATTGAAGTCTTATGACAACTTTGAAAGCCAAGAAAAAAAGCCTTTTTTATTTCAGACATTTTTCTTTCAGCTGTCTTAAAGCAAAGACTATGCTAATAGCTGATCTACCAGCACTGACTGCCTGAATATACACTTTCTGTGAGAGTTTGTAATCTCTTGAGGGTAATTTATACAGAAGGCTTGCCAGAAATCCTTATGACTATCTTCCTTGTGTTTACATCATTTTGAGTTATTATTCTTATACCTTTGCTCCCTCTAGCAGGCAAGCAATACACCATAGAGATGTTTAAGCACTACCTGTCTTTCTAGGTTCAGTGTTCATTATTTACTGCAGGCTTCCAAAGTACAAAGCAATGTAGGCATAATTATAGAGAAATATCTATTAAATGTCAAACTTCTTTGACAGATACAACAAAAAATAAGATAAAGGTGTTTAGGCTGTGAGAGAAAGAGGAGAAAGCATTTTTATTGACATAGGAAATGTTGAAAGAGCTGGTCAGTATTTATACTTGCCATGGTCATTCTCTTCCTGTCTCTTTTACACTTCTTCATTCCCTTGATCAGCCTCTCACATTTGTTTATCTGTGTATAATCACACTGTATACTTTCAAATGCAATTTGTGTGAACCACACGCTTGCTTTGTGAGAAACATGGGGGACTGTGTCAGGGTTTAGGAATGGTATTCCCAAATTTACAACTCTAAAACCACTCTGCTTGCTCACTTCTTCCCTCTGCAACTGGAAGTGCAATGGTTAAAGACAAGATTGAGATAAGAGCAATTTCCTGGAAGCAGCAGTGAGATAATAGTATCAGAAAAAATGTCAACAAAAAAAGGTATAAGACAGAGAAGCAATTCACAGAGAAAACCCCTGAGAATAAACAAATACCACATGGCTTTGCACACTATGTTTTTTCCCTACCAGAAGGGGCACTCTCCTTTGGAGGTGGGTGAGAGTTCCCTGGGTTTGTCTTTGCTTGAGGCAGGACTAATCCAAACTGTCTTCCCTAACACATTTCTCAGATGCACCACAGGGACTTTATCCTCTTCTGCAGTATATGGAGATTTTGATTGGGAAGGGTCAACTCAGTTGATGTCTACCAGCAAGGCAGCCTTTGCTAAATGTAGATCCCATTGCTTTCAAGGTGGTTTTCCATTCTATTTCAACAGTCCATTCAATTTTCCTAGAGACTGGTGCTTGATAGGGAATAATATAAACCCTGTATCATACTTAATCCTGTGCTCTCTGGCCCAGGTGTCTATGGGCTGTTTTTGAAATGAGTTCCACTGTCAGAATCAATTCTCTTGGGGGAGCCATGTCTCCAGAGGACTTGCTTCTCAAGGCACAGCATGCTGTTCGAGGCAGTGGTGTGAGGCACAGGGTTTGTCTTCAGCCATCCAGTGCTTGTTTTCCCACTGTCAACACATTTGCACTTTCTTTGGCAGGTCTGCAGAGTGTGATGTGACCAATCTGCCAGGACTCCCTTATTCATGTTTCAACCATCATCTCCCATACCACAGAGGCTTTAATCACTTGGTGTACTTGATTGCAGCACATGTTTCACAGTTATGAATAACTGAGAGATGATATCCATAGTTAAGCCCACCCCTTGTTCAGAAGCCCACTGAATGTTGTTTCTCTTCCCTGAAGATCAGAGGGTTCATGGGCTCACTTAGTGAAAAATAATTCATCACTTTGCTGCCAGGCCAGGTCTTCCTTGGCAGCCCAACCTACCTGTCCAGCTCTGTGATGTTCTTCAGTAGCCCAATTCTAAGGTACATGTGAATCTATATGATGTACTTTTACAGCCAGATTCTCTACCAAGGCAGCCTTGTCTTGCCACAATCCATCAGCCCAGATGGGTTCCCTCTGCACAGCCACCCCACAGAACATTTCCCATCATACACAGGTCAGTGTAGAGGTAGAGTGCAGGCATTTCCTTTGTTCACCTATATTCAAAACCAGCTTTTACCTCTGAACCTGATTCTATCAACTTTTTCACTTGGTAGCTTCTGTGACTCATCATGTAGGACTCCCTACAGCAGCTTCCCATTTTTTATGTAGCCCTATAATTTGGCAGAAAATGACAGTGAAGAGAGGCTCTCACTTTATTTTCTGGTAGCTGGTTATATGGTGGGGCTCCTCAGTACATGTCACCCTTTCCTCTTCCTGTGATGATGATAGTGCAAATCTTTGCCTTTGGATCAGTTTGTGGTGTTTTCCAAGCTCCCTACATGATTGGGATTTCCTGTCCAGATTTGCTCTGTGATCAGTGTTCCACTTACTGCACATCACATCAGTGGTGTGGTGTATAGAGAGCACTTTCTCTTTGAACAATCACCCCAGCACTGGTAGCTAGGGTGCCAGGAGGAGCTGTGCTTCAGTGCCAATCACTTCTGAGGCAGTTTGAGCCCTTTCACAGGCTGCCAGGATCTCTTTTTCAGTCAGGGTATAGCTGACTTCAGATCCTCTGGAAGGCCAGCTCCAGAACCCCAGGAGTCATTATTGGTGATGAAGGGAGACAGGGACAACTGACTCGGTGATTGATCAGAATCCAATTTTTCTCTGGGCTGCATGAGCTTATATACCATTCTAGGAAAGCTAATAATTTTTTACTGAAATGGTTGAGTTAAACATCATACAAACATACAAGCATATATGCATATTTCAACATTGATTCAATCTTCTCGCTGTAGCCAGGCTTGATTCAATCTCCTTAGTTCTATTTGTTCCTGCCAAGGCATCCTGGCTATCAGATCTCTTAGTCCAAGGTACTTTCTGATTTCACCATATGCCATCCTCAAGGTACTTCTTTCCAGAGTGTCCGGGAAGGACAATTCTTCCTGGCTGCAGCACAGAGCAAATTTTTCACAACTTGTCCTGTCCTGACTGGCCCAAGCGATACAGTTTGAACAACCTCCTCTTTAATTTGTTCAAAAGCTTGTTGTTGTTCAAGACCCAACCCAAAATCATTCTTCTTTCAGTCAGTCTTTCAGGTCTTTATGGTAAACCACATAAAGTGGTATACCATCTACCTGTGTTCTGGAGTATGCATCCTCCAAGTCTAAGGATTGGACTTATTAAAGTCCAATTAAATCATCATAAATTTGAAAGCTTTGATAAGTAAGCATTGCCTATATGTCTTCCATAGCCAAGGATATTTTATCCTTTAGAAACAGTGGTGATTTTGTTTTGAAGAATTGGTCAATATAAAGTATTGAAGTCTCACCCTTTTTTTGTATATTTTCAAATCAGGAGAGCAGGCAAAGAAAGGTTTTGGTGTGAAACTGTTAAGCTTACCCAGAAGATTTAGTATTTTGACAGGACTAAGTCATTTAAACCTTTGATTGTGGCAGAGTGGGTCTTTTTCTGAGTATTCCAAAACCAGAAGAGTTTTTATAGTAATACATCATATTTTATTTCAATAGATATTAAAATAGTAATTTTTTTTAGACTACAGAAAATAGTGTAAGTATAAAAAAGGATTTAAAAGTGTCTTACTGCTACCACTATTTCATTGCAAGGCACTTACATTTTTCAAGATTCTTTTTCTCAATCTCTGCTCACTGACTGTAAATTGTAACTCAGGTTATTGCCAAACTTGTTGTTTCTTCAAGTCCCTAGGAAACATCTCTCTTTTAACATTACAGAATGTTCATACTGGGTCATGCTCAAAGCATGTTTTTATTTTACTTGCCTAAAGGCAATAGGTTTAGAAAAAATATTCAAGAATAGGGGAAGCATGTGGTGGTATTTACCCCATATGCAACCCAAGCTCCAGTCACATGTAATACTGGGACTTCCAGAAATAACTTCTGTATATTCAGCAACTCTCAAATGACTTTTCTGCTATGCATTTGAACTCCTGAACCCCGTTGTAAACTGCCAGCATTTACAGCTTCCTGCAAGAAAAGAATTCCTCAGGTTCACCATAACTGAAGATCTGTGTCCTTTGTTTAGTTTCCCACAAATTGCAAGCTCTATTTAGTATTGTCTGTGAGAATAGAATGCTGGAAAAGGTTTGTGTCCTATTCTTCTTCACTTGCCCCTTTAAAAATTTATAGTCCTAGTGTACCTTGTTGCTCCTCATGAAGACATTATTCCAAACCTTTGCTTATTCTTGCTGATTTTTGCTGATCTTTTTCAGTTCTGTTACATAGTTTCTAAGGGAACAACATACAAGATGGAGTGAACTATAGATGTTCACGGTAACTTACATTCCTTTCTAGTTTGTTTCTTTTCTTGGGTAATTCCTGGCATTATTTTTATTTTTTCTCCTGCTGATTAAGCACTAAGTTGAGTTTATAATAGTTGCTTGAAAATACCAAGGTCTCACACGAGCAGTTATGGTTTGCTCAGATAATGTTAAATAGAAAATTCAGGCTGTTTTTATCTGTGTAAATCAGTTCTCAATTACCTATGCTAAATTTAATCTATTTTGTTGCCTTCTAAAATCCACATGTTTCTCATAAGTTTGTCCCCACATACAATTACAAATCAGTTTGTCATTCTTTGGCTTTTCTAGGTCGCTTGTGACTCAGCTAAACAGCACAGAAAATCTGGAGCTGCTTACAGGCTTTAAGAGTCCTTGTTGAACTAACTTATACCTTTCATGTACTGAGCTTGACTTCATTAACCAGATGTCCTTTCTTCATTTCATAATTAGGCTCCATCAGCAAAAGAGTCAAACTAACCAAAATCTTTCCGTAGATTCACATGACATAATTTCTTCTTACAAAGTGATGTTGGCTCTTTCCCTGAATATTTGACTCCATGTACACTACTTCTATCCTTCATCCAATGTGGATATCAGGGCATCTACAGCTTAACTATAGATGAGATCCCTTCAATCTCTCCAATAAGCCTTTCAAAAACTGCCAGCACTTCAGCCTCATTCCCTTCCTTGAGTATGAAAGGAATTTAGCACAAGACTGCATGCTACAGTCATCACTCACCTCCTTACCCCCACTCCTCTGGGTGCCTGTAAATCTATTGAGCAATTTGTGTGTTCTCCAGTGAAAATTGTTAGCATTTACCTTGGTCATATACTGCTCCAGATCCGTCATGCAGCATCAGGCTGTCCAAGCAATAGCCATCTTTCTCTGCCTGTTGGCACTGCCTTTCTCTCTGGAAGCTTCTCTTCCCCTCAGGCGTACTCAGGTAATCACTGGGAATGAGGAATCATCTCCCTGGCCAGGAACACCCATGTGCTCTAATGATGCTGAGCTTGGCCTTGCAAACTGTCTGCATAAAATAAATCAGAAGCAAATGGTTTGCTGCCCAGCTACAGGTGGTGTTTGGTGTTCTCATTCATTCAAGACAGCTCCTTGGGAAGGAATACAATAGGATATGTAAGACATGTGAGGCTCACCTGATTGATTTGTATCTGTCTAACAACCTGAACAGGAATTCAGAGGAACAAGAACAATGTCCAATACTTTCTAAAATGAGGCATTTCTCTTCTATGTTTTTTTCGGTAGTCTTTCTACTCTTCAAGTACAACCTCCTATTGGCAGTGTGTTTTACCTTCCAGGCCTTTGGAATGTTCTCGGGTATTCAGATGACACTTGAAGTTTCTGTGCACAAGTCTGAATCAAAATGATGCAAGGATTAAGTGGAGATGTATGTTTTTGAGACTATCCAAAACAGCTGTTACTTTGTTGTTACCTAGTTAGGTGTCCTGGTTTAGGGCAAATTTTGGAGAAAACCTCCATATGGGGTCCCTCCAGAAAGCAAATTCAAGCGGCCCCTCCCGCTGGTTCAGGAAAATATTTCCTTGGAGAAAAGTGGAAAAGATTGTTTATTTAACTAGCAAAGTATCCACAAGCATAAAAAAAAATGATTAATATTGAACAATAAAACCTCTCCCTGTTCAATGAGATGGCAAATCCAGAAAAGTCCTTTTCATGGGGTGTAGCTCAGCTCGCTCAGTTTCTTATCAGTCCCTCCAGTGCTGGAAAGTGCCGAAGCCCAGGCCCCAGTGGGCCACAGGCCTGAGCTCCTGGGGTTTGGCTGGGTGTTCAGTCCAGAGCAGGTTTGAACACATTCAAGGAAAAAGGAAAAAAAAACAGTCCAGGGAACTTCTCTGCCTCAGCGAGCTAAAAAACTAAGAGCAGAGGAGAGCTCTGTCCTGCTGTCTGTCCATGCTGCAGACAGCACAGCCCAGGAGCAGGATGGGGGACAGGGAGGGCTCTTTCTGAACACAAACTGTGGCTTCTTCTTCCCCACCTTCACTCTCAGAGCCGGTCTTAGAGGTGCAGAACTTAATATGTAACATAAACAAGGTGACTGGGGATACAAGCATCATAAAGCCACCCCAGAACATTAGGACAACAAAATAATAAATTTAGACAATACAGATATAAATTTACTTAGCAAATCTATAGATAATACCTGTCTCTGCTTTTAGTGGAGGGATTGTTTTCTGGGGGACAGACTATAATTCAGGATGGTACTTAATATCTTCAGTCTGAAGATGAGATAGAAAAAATGGATCTTTCATCCACAGAGAAAAACTAAATCCATCAGAAGTGTTGAACTACACAAATACGAAATATTGAATATCTGAGGCAGCTGCTTGAGGGAATGAGTCATGAGGTATACTGTGAGATACATGGTGAAGGAATGCTCAAGAGATGTGGCATGAGTTATGTGGTGAAGGGATTACTGGGGCCATGACGTCCTGCTGCTGGCGGGACAGGTGATCAGGCAGGGGCTGGCTGACCCTTAGTGCTGCGATCGCACAGGTGGAAGAGGGCGTGGTGCTAAGGTGCCACGGTTCTGTCCCATCCTTGTGCAAGACCTACAGCTTTGTGGTGTCTCCTTGTGTTACTTTTGATGTCCAACATTTATATATGCAGTGGCTGCTCTCCAACACTTATGGCATCATTAACAGTATATCTGTCTATAGTCTCACCTTCACTTCTCCCAAAAGTATGAATTAGTATTTGAGATCCTTCATGGCAAAGGATAAGACTACAGCCACTTTGCAGACAAGTCAATGGCCTTGCTCCTCTTTCAGCTAAGCAGGGACACTTCTTTGGTAAGATTTGCATCGCTGGCTGCATCAGAGAAAACCCAGGATCACTCCTACATAGTGCTATCTAACAAGGTGATCTAGCAAGACTCTATAATCTATTACTTCATTAAACTTCAGTATTTGTGTATCTATCATTGTGAAAGTTCTTGAAATCCAACAGAGTTAGACTGTCAAATTGATAAACCACACTACTGGTGAGTTTGGGAATGTGAATGTGACCAGCCTGGAAGTGTGACACACTATTGGTGCATCTGAGATCTTATTGGACTTGAGCAGATTTACAGTGCCAAACTCTAAAACTAAACTGATTAGTCATAATCAGAGATTAATCCCAGCTGCACCCAGTCTTCCTGATCTCTGAGGATCAGTTAGAACATTGGGGGTTGTTATTCTGCCATATTCCTATACCTTTTAGAGAACTATTGGTCCTCTATTGCCTGTAGCATTTAGTATTACTTTTAGAGGAGTATTGCAAACATGATGAGGATGCAATATCTTCCTGATGCAAAAGATGCAAAGTATGCTCTGGAAGGCAGAATCAAAAGCAGAGATTAATATTAAGCAATCCTTTTGCTGTGCTGCAAATGCTAGGCCTTAGCTAAAATACTTTACTTTGGCATGAAAGATTGTGGACCGGCTGAAGAGAGTCCAGGGGCAGCAAGAGGCATGATATTAGGTCTAACAGAGGATTGAGCAAATTCTGGATGTTTAACCTGGAAGGGAAGACTTCTAGGAGAAGAGTGGTAGCAATATTCAGATTCATAAGAAGTCATTGCAAAAAGGAAAGGGATTTTTTTCCTATTTCTTCCTTTCAGTGCTTTATAAGACAAACATAATAAGGTTAAATCAGAAAAAGTCAGATTCACGTCAGATGTTATGAAACATTTTTAGGAACAAGGGTGGTGAAGGACTGTAACTGATTGCTTAGGGAACTTTAGAGAGAAATTCAGGAAGAACCTTTCAGTGGGATAGAATGGATGACCTCTTAAGATCCCTTCAAACTTTCAAGTTCCTCATTTACTTTCCTAAAGACAATGAGTTCTGCTAGGGATGAACATAGGATACTGTTGATTCAGTGACATAAATCTTTACACAATTTGATTTTTTACCTGTATTTTGAATTTCTAAGTCAAAATTCTACCTCCAGTTCTCTCAAAGACAAATAGTCAATAAATATCATTCTTTCCAGTGCCAGTCAAAAAACCTTTTTATTTATTTTGAGTTGCCAGACCTAAAACCCTTCCTGTATCCTTACTTCCTTCCTTCACTTTACTGTAAGAAATTTTAAAATTTCTTACACTTTTAAAAAAAAAATTAAAGAATTTAAAATGTGTTCCATGTGATTCACCTTATTTGGTGACCTCATTATTATCAACTTTATAAAGAGAGCTTTGATAATGAAAAAGATAAGGACCGGCATTATATCCAAATGAAATGGTGTATCTATTCCTGTGTTACCCAGGCCTGGATTGTTCTGTGCGCCTCAATCTGTACTTGCAGGACTTTCAATATAACAAAAATAGCACTACTGAAATAAAATAGGAGAGTACAAACTTCTGCTTCTTCATTGCAGCATTCTGCCTTTTTAGATTTTCATCCCAATAATTTTAATTTTAACATTCCCTATGAAGACTGAGAAAGTGAATACCTTCCATACACAGGTTTTGTTCGTTTGTCAGCACACAAACAGTATGATGTCTAATTTAGACTTCAGCAGGAATTGAAAGGTGTTCTACAACAGCTGTACTTGCTGTCTTCCAGGTTCATGTGTTTCTTTTCTATGTCATCAGCATGAAAGAAACCTCTGACTGCAAATTCAGCTTTCTATCAACATGCTAAATTATTATGTCTAAACACTGCAAACATCAGAATAAGTTCCTTGGAAAAAAAATTGCTTGTGCAATATACTTCTGTATAATTTCTGTATCATTTTATATATAGATTTTAAAACCAAGTTATTTTCTAAACAGTACAGGAAGAGCTTTAGATAGAACATAATGAACTGGACAAGCTCCTAGAAGAAGAGAGAAAGAGCACTTCAGAGAAATTATGAAAAGATAAGACAAAAAATTCTGCAAGAAAACCTCTGAGTTGCCTCTCAAAGATGAAGATCTCATAAATCAAGAGCACCCAACCATTATATTTTGCCACAGGCAGCATTCTAATGCCTATGTTTAATTTGATTCTGGTATTTTCAGTGTATGTGAAAAAAAGCAAATCTGTTTTTTTTGTTTTGTTTCTTTTTTTTGCAACCAGTGCCTGGTTGTACTTTCTTTGTAAACCTATAGCAAGAGACTTGTAGTGTGAGACCACTGGCCATGAGGAGGCCTTTTGTTCAAGGCCTGGAGCAACAGCAGGTGTTGCTGAACTGGCAGTACAGATGCCAGTCATTTCCTTTCATAGTCTAAATCCAGATCCTTTTGGAATGATGGAATGTATTTGTAGTGCCCTCCAGAAATTTTCACTCCAAAACAGCTCTAAAAGTTATGGGCAGCCCCAACAGCTGTGAAATAATGCAGGGATTTATATTATCTTCCTTTGTGAGTCCTGAGAAACTATTGTCATGGCCCTGTGGAAAGTGTAAATCATGCCTCAGTTGTGCTCTAGATCTTGGCTGTAAAGTCCTTGTTCACTTTGTCTCAGCATGTGCAGGAAGAAAGTTCTTAGTTCTGGTGAAAATCAAAGCTTCCAATTCCAGCATCCTCAAGTGCAAACTAAAGCCTGCATCCATCACCTGCCTTTTGATCCAACAAAATAGAAATTGTTAATATTTTCCTCATTTGCTCTCAGAACAATTTGTTTATCTTCCATATTTGTTTTGGGTTTGTTAAGGTTTGTGTACCTATGGCTCATTTGGATTCTATGCTAAGTGTGGCAAGAGTTCATATAAAGGTCTACAGCATCAGTTATTATCTAATCACAAAAAAATCACCACTTTCTTCAGAAGGGTCTGTAAGAGCCTGAGATGAGAGATGTGGGACATCAGGCGGCTCTTCAAAATGCTGTTTATTGTCTAGATGATTTCACAGCATTCATGGATTGTGGGTAAGAGCCACACCTAAACCTGCCAGCTCCAGCTTATATGCAAACCTCAAGCCCCTCTAGTTCTGGTTACAATGCATTGCATATTTTCCTTTGCTGAGCATCCTAATATATAACAGCCAATCAACATCACACACAATACCTTTACTATTACCTATAGCTTATCATAACTGCTATCGTTACCATATTATGGTCATTACTATCCAGCCACATGTGTTAGTGTGCTACAGTTTAAGCTTAAAGTGGTTTTTTCTGTTTTCTTGAAGTGGAAAATTCTTAGACCTTTTTTCTGCTTGCTACATTGGCATGTTTGTTTGCCTATGGTATCCTCTGCTTTTCCTAAGACCCATTTCTGCTTGGTAAAAACATATTTTTTGTTTGTGGTCAACATATCCTTTGCTCTAGCCATAAAACCTCCTTCCAGTTCGACTTAACCTTTGCTTTCTTGGTTGTCCAGTTGTCCAGTAATGACTGGCTCAGTAATTCATCATTTAGACATCTATTATTCTTCTATATCAAAACTTGCTGTCATCTCTATTCCACTTTCAGGTTCTGCTTTCAGAGAGCTTTCTGCCAAGCATTCATATCTGTGAAACTTTCTTGCCAAACTTTTGTCTTTCCCAAAAAGGGTCAATAAAGCTACCTCAAGAAGAGATCTGGCTAGAGTGCATTTTCCCCTGTTTTCCTGTACTATAGTTAGTGTTTCTTGCAGTTAACTTTTGACTTACGATCACACAGTGTACTTAATTTCATAATTTATAAATAGAAGTAGTTTTTACTCATTACTAAACAATTAAACATTAATGAGTTGTAAATCATTTATGAAAAGAATTTAAGAGATATGTCATACAAAGAGCAGAAATGTCAGTTAAACCCTCTATCACAGTAAATTTAAGAAATGAAGCTGACTTTAATATCTGTCAAGTACTCTAGAAATTAATTCAAACATTAGCAGTTCTTGAAAGGCTGATATTCTTAGGTCTTTGCTATAGTGAACTAGAGATGTAAGATTCTTCAAATCTGTTCAGTTTCTCACTGACAGCAAGTGGCCTTACTTCCTCAAGCTGAATGCCACTGCAAATTTTGTATGTGATCACACTCTTTCATTACTTGATGATCCAGTTTTCTCCCAGCATGGGGCATCTGAGATAAATGAAGTGGTTTATACTTTCCTAATATACTTCCTGTATTTCCTAACATATTTCATGTGACTCAACATAATGCTACCCTGGTACCTTGCAGAGATTCATATCCTGCAGTAGGAGAATTATTTTCACAGGTCTGTGCAATCTAAGGTGCTCTCAAAGTCTGTGAGGAAAGGCTAGGAATGATTATAGACCAGGCAAGGTGCAGCAACTTTGCAGCATTCACAGTGCTCCTGTCACCATCTGCTTCCATTTTTGCAGCACAGCATGACTCTGGCAGAAGTCAGTCCATGTCATACACTAACACTAGCAGCTGTCCCAAGCTTTGTCTTGAGGCACAGAGGGAAAATCTTCTGTGGCCAGGGTGAACACAAAGGACTTCATGCTGACTGATTCAATTATTGTAACACAAACCCCTCTGTGAAAATCCCAGCGGGACATGTTTGTAATGCTATGAAACACAGCTAACACATTCACCTAGTCTTTTCCAATCCTGCAATTTTCCTTCCTCACAGCCCTGGCCACCAGAATTATATTAAAACAATGCCTAAGGGGTGAGAGAAAAGAAACTTTTACACCACAGTGCCACCACAGTGACACGGACAGTGGCATTTAATTTGGTCTTAGAGGAAAACTCACGTCCTCTGATAAGAGTTCTCCTTGTTAATATCAATCAGCATTACATCAAAACAATCAACCCTTTAGAAAATTGCCATCAGCAATTCTGCTTCTGTTATGCATAGCAGGAGTGCCACTTAACAAGAACTGAGTGCTTCACCTTGGTGCTGCTCCTGCACTGATACACCTTATCATCTTTGCTCTCAGGGATGAAGGGGAAATATTTCTTTGCCACGTTCTGAATCTCAATGTTGAGAAGGTTCTTTTTCTTATGTATTCAGTTCCGATTCACTCTATAAATAACAGACAGAGCACCTGAGGTTTAAAGCACTTTTGGAAATTCAGGATTATAATGTTAGTGGTTTTAAGTTCTGGCAGAGTATGCACTTTTGCATTCTTGTTTATTAACATCAAAGCTAACTTTGAAATGTCAAATTCCTTACTAGAAATTCAAGATATTCCTTGAGTTTTACAAATGCCACCGGTGATTTTCTTACTTCTGAGCAGGCTGCAATTTTCTTAGTGAGGTATCAGATTTGAAGGATCATTTAGCTTCAGTATTATTTACGAGCACTTATAAAGCTCCCAGCTAAGGAAAAAAAAATCTGTATTACTTGCTGCTGTACTGCTTCCTTATTTCCTCTCATTATCTGGGGAAAAAAAACAGACAACAATATTTTAACTGTCAGTTAAAAAAAGGATAAATATGTTCTGTGGAAGCTGGTATGCTCTGTTTGTTTTCTTGGCTACATATCCAGACACATCTACAGCTCTGGAGCTTTCCCTTTGTGGTGAATATCTATAGATGTACTGTTCTTCTGTTCCTGCAAGTTACCCCTATGGAGGCTTGCTTTAGAGCAGGCTGTAGGCCCATGGCCTGACAGGCCTGCCTGAGAAGCTAGCCTGGGAAATTCATGGGAGGATTCAAAACAATCCTCAAAGACACAAAACAGCCTGCAGGTGCTGTTTTCTGATTCCTGTGTTTTCCTTACAGGAGAAGGTCAGGGGGTGGTGAACCCTACTGACCAATGATGGTGATGTAGTAGTTTACTAACCAATAAGAGTTTCCTTTCTATACTCTTCACGAACTAGTCTATATAACATGACTGTAACAATAAACTAGAGATTCTCTCCTGTTCTGACTCCCTTGAGAGTCCGTGTCGTTCTTCCCGCCGTTCCCAATTAGAACGACATCTGGTGACCCCGCGTGATGATGGACCGACCCTCCGAGGTCTGGTAATCCGACGTGATGTGCAGCCGACCCCCGAGGTCAGAAAGTAACCGACGTGAAGACATCTGCTAATCCCCTGAGGGTAAGCAGCGAGCGGGAAAAACACCGGCCCTTCCCCCTAGAGGGGAAAGTGGAATTCTCCCGGGCTTCCCAAGAGGGAGCTGGTTTCTAACCAACGGGATAGTGAGCCTGCCGGAGAGCGGGCTTGGAACGGCTATCTTGGTGAAGCAGAGCTTGAAATCCCGGGTCCAAGCCGATAGCGTTTGCATAATTGCATTCGCGGAGCCGCCAAGATAAAAAATTTTTTCATAATGCAGAACTGTGATTTAGCTGATGAGCAACTTGTCAGCCTTGCATGGCAAGATGCCTTGCTGAGCATGGGACTCTGTATTCCTGAAGAAGATATACGCGCTTTGTTCCACTGGGTGAAAGCGCAGGAGTTTGCTGTGACTGTGAATTATGTGTTTAACCTTGAGATTTGGTGGTCAGTGGGAGACCACCTGTGGACTAAGCTAGCTGCGGGAGATACCAGTGCGTGCAGCTTAGCAGCAACTTGGGGAGTGATTTTTAAGGCACTGGAACAGTGCCAACCTAAAAACAGTGAAACCGAACTGTGTAGCAGTCCTTCAGCTCTGCCCAGACCTTTAAAGAACTTTAGCAGCGGGCAAGAGCAGTCTGTGAGCCGGAGATCTTCCTCTCCAGAAAAATTTAAGCGCCCGCTGTCCGCAGAGCTCAGCGTGCAAGTTTTACCAGCAAAAAAACAACAGAAGAGCGAAAATCGCTCGGCTCTGCCTTTACCGCACCCACAAGCGCCGCCATCGCCAGCGCAGCGAGAGCCGCCTCTGCCTGCGCCCTCCGCGGAGCCTCCGCTGCGAACACTGCTGCCAGCGGCCGCCGTGGAGCCTCCGCCGGTGCCCCGCGTCCCCACAGCAGCAGCAGCAGCAGCGAGAAAAAAACGAGAAAAAAGGTGGAAAAGAAAGAAGAAAAAGCTAACTCAGGACGCCGCCCGCCGCCACCGGCCGCGGGCCGGGCGGCCGGCCGGGCCCCCTGGCTCCGGCCGGCTGCAAAAACCCCGTAAAAGCCGAGCCCAAGCCCGGATCTGGAGCCGGGGCCGGAGCCGTGGCGAGAATTCCCCCCCCACACACCCATCCAAAGTGCCGGCCGAAAAGCGGCGGGGGGGGGGGGGGGGAGCCCAAACCCCCCTTTCGCTCGCGCACGCGCGCGCCCCCTGAGCTCCTTTCTTCTGTGCCGCGGGAAGCAGCGCGAAACCGCGGAGCCCGCGCGGACGCCCGCCGCTGCCCCGCGCGGGTGCGCCCCGCGCGGAGCGAGCCGCGGGGGTCGGCGCGGAGCCGCGGGACCTACACAACACCCCCGCTCGCCCGCGCTCGCCCGCGCTCCAGCGGGGAAGCGGCGGGGAGGACGGGGAGCGAACTCCGCTCCCCCCCCGCGCCCGTCAGTGCGGCCCGCGCGCGCGCGGACCGTGCTACAGGCGCCGGGCCGGTTTCTGCCAGCCTTGTGCTGCCAGGTTCTTCTGCGAACCCGAGCCGCCCCGCGAGACGGTCCCGGGGCTCGAGCAGTGCCCTGGCCAGCACGCGTTCCACCCCGCCTTGCAGGGGGTGAGCCGCACCAAAGTCCTGCGGTCCCTGCGAGACCCAAATTTGCTCACCTTATACCACACTTTAGTGTTCTTTTAAACTACTATATTGACAAGTTAGACTGTCAGTTTGAACAGACTAACAATGTTTTATATTAATTCACTGAGTTAAAGATATTTGACTCAACCATCAAATCCTTGCAAGGAAAACAATCTTTAAACATCAAAATCATAAACCAAAATTCCAAATTAATATCCATTCTAATATCTAGTAAAAGAAACCACTTGTGCCGTGTTTGTTCTCCCTCCTGCAAGGGCCCAGCAGGATGTTACAAACACTGTACATTTTTTATTTTTTTTCCTAAACCGAAAAGGTGAGTTATGGAGGCTTGCTTTAGAGCAGGCTGTAGGCCCATGGCCTGACAGGCCTGCCTGAGAAGCTAGCCTGGGAAATTCATGGGAGGATTCAAAACAATCCTCAAAGACACAAAACAGCCTGCAGGTGCTGTTTTCTGATTCCTGTGTTTTCCTTACAGGAGAAGGTCAGGGGGTGGTGAACCCTACTGACCAATGATGGTGATGTAGTAGTTTACTAACCAATAAGAGTTTCCTTTCTATACTCTTCACGAACTAGTCTATATAACATGACTGTAACAATAAACTAGAGATTCTCTCCTGTTCTGACTCCCTTGAGAGTCCGTGTCGTTCTTCCCGCCGTTCCCAATTAGAACGACATACCCCAGCAGATCTCATAATTTCAGTAAGTCTACTTCAGCAGTATGAAGAAGCCACAAAATCTGAAATTTTACTCCTGTAAAATTAAAATGGACAGGCCTTTTACCTTTCAAATATTTCTCAGAGGCCTACTTTTCTTCATTTTTTCTGACTTCTAACATGGCTGGAACAACTAGTCTGCTCCTGTTTCAGATTGAAATGAAAATGAACTGGCCCAAAATCAGCTGTGAAGCCCTTTGGTTGCAGCACCTGCTGGGAAAAGAGGTCATTAAGTCTCCTGAAGGGACAATTGAACTCTAACCCCTGTCACTTTAATCCCCACTTTAGCGTGACTTTAGCCATCGCGATACTTAAGGTTCAGAAGCCTCACAGTTTTGACTAAAAACTATGTCCCAGGTCCAAGAAAGTTTTCAAGCAAATGTCTTTTTATTAACTCTGTCTGTGAAGAGTTGAGGACCTAGCAACGTCTTTGACTGTGGGGGAAAATCCACTTGGGAAAAGCTCTCCAGCATTGAGAGCTTCCATGTATTTATAGCAGATCACACAGAAACAACTGTGTTAGAGTTCAAAACTGCTTCCCTGCCTCCCTTGTTAACTATATTGTTCTGGACATACTGGAGAAAACTGCTGTAGAGTAATCCATTATTTGTAGTAATTATATGACTTTAACAACCAACAGGAATTACACATTCGCAGTGGTTCAGACTCACAGGAGAGCTCTTGATGAGGGCAGTGTGTTGGGAGACTCAGAGCCCCAAATGAGTGGAGTGAGGCAATGCTCTTGGAAATGGAGCAACAGCTCCATTGTATTAGCAGCTTGCTGTGGTAAAACAAAGCTAAATCAAAAACTAACAATAACATTGAGGGCACAAACACATGTTCAGCATTTTTGCCCACGTGACTTTCTGTTCCCTAGAAAGGCACAGTGTCATCTGGTGGTAGCAGGTTGGAGATTATCTACTGTGAAACACCATATCTTTTATGTGCCCTCTGGCATTTCTCTCTGACTCACTGTAAGTCACAGTGACTCAAATCTATTTGCTTTTATTATCCTTGCTTCCCCAGCTTTAGTGCCATTCAGTACTCCATCTCTTAACTGTTGGCCTCAAACACAAATATGAATTTGTTCTACCACAGTTCATCGTGCTCATACTTGTCTTCCATCAAACTTCAACAGGTTTCAAAATCTCTGTTGAAATACTGCATTTTGGAAAATAGGTCATTCAGTATTTTATCTGGTGAACCTGTGGTCACTTATACAAAATTTTAACAGGCTTGTATCAACCTCCAACCTAATTTTAAGCCAGCTTCTGTTCTACCATCAGTGTTCTAAGTCTTCAAGTGTTCTTCGCTCTGCAGGAAAGCCATTTTTCTGCAGCTGCCACTAAAGAAAATAAAGGTTTTGCTTAAATCTGTGTAAGGAATACACTCCCCCAAAAAATTGTCTTATATGATATAGCTTTTTGAAACCCCCTTCATGGATTACAGCACTTACTTATAGAGCTGTTCACAAAAACAGGCCAGTATTATTTTGAGGAAGAATTTGAAGGTTTAATGAAATATCTAATACTTCTTTATTTTGAAGCTTACTCTACAGTCTGGATTTCCTCTTTGTTTTTAGAAAAATCAGCCCATTTCATGAAAAGCTTTTAATGAACAAAAATAACATATTTATGGGGAAAGATACTTGCTTTTACTTGGTGCCCATCATCTGGTCTTTTTATTGTTGCTACATATAGTTTTTGTTCCCAACTGTAGATAAACATCTCCTGCACTTTCAAGCTATTTGCATATATAACCACAAAATTATTCACTTTGCATCTTTAAAAGTAGATTTAATGTCTATAAAGTTCATAGAATTATTTAAATACAAATTATATATAATGTATAAGATATATGGTATGAATATAAATAAAAAGAACAAATTTGCAAGGTATTTCTACATAAACATTCCTTTTAATACATTATAAATTAAATTAACATTTATATATATATATATATATATATATATATATATATGCATATGTTCCATTACTGTTTTTTTGGTAGCTGAAGAATTGATCTAAGGCTGTCTAAAATTATGCTTTAAAACATTTAATCCATATAAAGGCTGTCCAAATTGTCATTTTGGTACTAGTAAGTAACTCATTTTTTTAAGCACTTGGAATGTCTTCAGTCTGACAGGCTCAATATAAAACTAAATTCAATTCAATTTAATTTTTAATATATCTGTATAAATCCCTGTGAGGTCCTATTATAATCTTTCCTCCAGCATAAATTCTTCCTTCTCCTTAGAAAGGTCTGCAACTGTATTACAAAGTCACAGATTTTAAGTACTGTCTCATGGCACAGTTTAAAAGTCTATTGGGTGACTGATTGTTCCTCTCTCCCAGCTGCAACACTGACATTATAAACGTTGACATTTCAGTGATAGATGAATCTGCACAGATCAAAACACAAATATGGGGCATTTCCAGTTAGCCTGCTAAATCCCAATATAAGTAATTTTCTGTATCTGGAGGCACAGTTGTGGATTAGTAGCTCATGGAGAAATGTAAAAGGTGAATTTTACATAGAGGACAACTACAGACTGCTGGGAACAGGTCATTCACCTTTTCCAGGGATTTACCAATATGCTTACTAATAATCACATAAATGTGGTTTTTAAGTGTTAGTTTTCTTCAGTGATGTTTTTATGCTAGATAAGTAGCATTTTATCTGCTACAGAGCCTTTACTACACTGCAGAGAGAAATTAAATAAGAGTTGGCACCTTCATTCTGGGAATGCTGTTAATCTATCTTTGTATATAAATACAAACATTCACTTGAAAATCTTAGTGCTTTAAGGTTTTTAAAATGAAAAGTGTCAATCAGTATGACATACCATGAGAAGTATTTTGCTTTTATTTATAGCATACTTTGAAACAAATCATCTGAAGGTGTAAATATGTCAGTGCAGTCAATGGAGCTATATGGATTTACAGTCCCTGATGATCTGTCCCTGTGATTTGAAATCACTTCTAGGGAAGAATAACTAGAGTGTCTGGGTTAAAAAGCAAGCGGAGGGATTCTTTAGTAGTGACAACTGGCTGTAACTTGTCCAATTCATATGGACTCTGCTGAAGTGTAAGAACAGCATGACATAATAAATTGTTAAAAAAAAAAACCCAGAAAAAAATCCGTTTGACTTTGTACAGGATGCAAGATGGAAGAATCTTATTCTGCATTTTTTAAAAAAAATTTTTCAAGTTTGGATAATGTTGCACAGGAACTGAGGACTAGAGAAGAGATATGTATCTTTTTTCATACACTGGAAGTTCTGAGTATGTCAGGAGTATTCACAGCAGAGTTGTGAGAAGTCATATAATTCTGCTAAGAAATAAACTCTTGAAATATTTTCCAAATCTCTTTCCAATACTCAGTCTTTTAAGAAGGAGATCATGCTTGTTTCACTCTCCTTCATCACTGATAATAAAAATCTGTCTTTAGATTTATGTTACAAACAAAGGAATAATTTCTTGATTTTATCTGCAACATATCGATTCATAAGGTATATTGCCTGGAGTAGACAACTAACAAAAGGTAATTTTTATGGCATTCAAAACGTTCTCATCAGTCTCTCAACTTGAGAAGATTTCTGTTTTATGTGTAAGTTTTAAACAGCTTTCAAGACAGTATTCAATAATTTAGTCTCTACCACTTCATAAAAGATTAAGCAACAAAGTTTTTGTACTGTCTCACTAGAACTACAACAGCATTGTAAGTGTCAAAAGAAATGTTTTTATAGATTCAAAATATTGTCTATAAAGCGCATCAGACCCTATATCATTCACACACAGTAAACTGGAGAAAAATGGCTGCAACCATATGGTTGCATAACTTATTCCAGTTAGCTAGTTATCTTACTTATTTCAGTAGAGAGTTTATCCTCCAATTTCAAGGAGTAAACTTTCCAGAGGAGTTGCTTCAGTAAACAGATTAAGCATCAAAGCAGAAAGGGCAAAGCTGATATAATTTTTCAGAACCTAGATTAGAGTATTTGAGATAAAAGTTCTGATAATCAGCTCTATGGATTGTAGTACATAATCAATATTTATGTCTTACTCTAATAGTGAAAAAGACAATGCAATTAGATAAGAATTAGGGATGCAGGAGCAAGAAGGTATAGATGGAATGTGAAATTGTTAGAGGAAAGCAAACATTTAAGAAGGCATTTTTTTCTGCAAGGATGATCATGATGTAATTCATTGTTAATCTGTCATTATTATAACTTTCTATTTCTATTACTATTCTATTTCTATTACTAACAGGATAAAGGCAAAATTTTTGATCATATCAGTTTAATGCCATGAATCTCATTTATCAATTTTAAATTAGTTAGTCTTTTATTTCTAACTGAATAACAAAATACTATTTCCCCCAGTAAGCAGGGCAGTAAGAAGCAGGGACAGATGGAAGAAGCAGGGATTCTCTCTCACAAGACACTGGAAAGAGTAACGATATGCACAAAAGGAGTTGCAGGGGGACACAACTGAAGTGAAGAGATATTTTTACTTGTTTCAATTTAGGACCCTATTTTTGTGTGGATGTTTGATCTGTGGTCCTTTTACTGTGGCACCGGTCACAATCCTGTCCCCATGGTGTTAGTGCAAGGTGGGTCTCAGATAAGCATAGAAAATCATGAGTGTTTATGTTGATGAGGTGCATTTTGGACACTGCAGACAGAACATGGTGATTATATTTACACCAAATGGCAAAAAAAACATTAGACACATTTTTTATCCCAGTTCACAAAGTGCAGTGCAGTGGTAAGTGCATCCACTCAACCCACCCACAGCAGACTACAAATCAATAGAAATCTTAAACCAGCAGTGATGGTGTAATCAGTGCCCAGGGTGTTGTCCATCAGCAGCTTTGTGTCAATAGGTGTGAATTACCTGGTTTGTACTGCACTATATGGCCTCCTGAAAAGGTGATTCCTAGAAGATATTTTTGGGGAAAGACATTTTAGAAATCTAATTTAATTTCAGATCCCAAAGGTAGTCACAGTTTACTGTAGATAGCTTTCTCCATTGGAGATGTACCTTGTAACAAATTGCTATTGCTTTTAGTATTTGGTGTCCAGATTCACGAGTTGTTTCATGTTCATACGTTGTACAACATAAAAGAAACATTAAAAACAGTGCAACAAATACTATATTAAAATAAAATTTTTACAGCTAAACTAATTCTGTCTTTAAAATAGGAAATCGTAAATTTCTCTTCTGTCTCTTCAAAACCCAGAATTACTTGGAATTAATGAAGGTAGAGGGTGGTGCTAATTTGTGGTTTGGGGCTTTTTTTTGTTTTTTTTGTTGCTCTGACATAATGCAAACAAAGCCCAGGCTAGTGTATGTTCTCCTAAACCTTCTCTTTACAAATAACCCAGGCTGCTTGAATGACATATAAAATAACCAGTTGGTATACAAAGATATTTCAAGCCTTAAAATTTGTATCTCACTGGAAAAAAGACACTGAGGTGCTGAGCATGTCCAGAGAAGGGAAACAGAGCTGGGGAAGGGTCTGGAGCATAAGTCTGATGAGGAGTTGCTGTGGCAGCTGTGGGGGCTCAGCCTGGAGAAAAGGAGGCTCAGGGGTGACCTTATTGCCCTCTACAACTGCCTGAGAGGAGCTTGGAGTGAGATGGGGTCAGTCTCTTCTTTCAAGTAACAAATGGCAGAAAAAACGCAAAAGGCCTGAAGTTGTACCAGGGGAAGTTTACAGCGGGTATTAGGCAATTTTTTTTTTACGGAAAGGTGGTCAAGCCCAGAAACAGGCTGCCCAGGGAAATGGCAGAGTTGCTGTCCCTTGAGGGACTTACGAGATGTATGGATGTGGTGCTCAGGTTTACGGTCTAGTGGAAGAACTTGCAGTGTCAGATTTATGGCTGAGTTCAATAGTCTTAATGTCCTTTTGAACATAAATTATTTTATGATTCTATGATTTGATGATTTTAGCTTAGTATCTAAAAACAGAAAAAATACTGAACTACTGAGACAGTTTGGGATAAATTAACAGCAGATGTAAACTTTGTAGGCCTCTATATTTATAATTAACGTTTTGACTTGAAGGAAGTGATGAGATTTATATATCTGCCTTGGATGCATCAGAGGGGGATTGTCTTCCTGACTAAAGATCATATGGCTTGTTTCACTGAACATTGGTTTATTTTTCTTCACCATAAATATTGACTTTGTCTTCCCCTTGTTCCACATTAATGTATTCCATCAATAAATAATGATATGCATCTCAAAAGAAGTCAACATCTACTTATTAAAATTGTTTTCCTTCTACCATAATAATCAAAAATACTTTTTATTCAGGATGAAAGCAACATGATTATGGCTCTTCATAGGACAAAAAAATATTCTTTTTATTTTCTATTCCACTTTACTATGACTGCTGGTCGGAGCTTTTCTGGTAAAAGGAATGTAATAAAAAGAGACAAATCCTTTTTACAGTTCTTTGTTCAAAACTTATCAGAGCTGCTTTGGGCTACCATATAAGTATTCATTGTATAAAGATGAAGCCAGTGGAAAAGAAGAGGAAAAGATGGGTCTCAGTTCTTTTCAACATAAATTAGAGAATTTGTTCATTTATAGAACTCAATATCTATTGTTCATTGTTTAATTCATGTTATATATGTGTAGGTTGGAACAAAGCCACTCTAAATAAACAGAATTTGAGTGTGTAATTCAGTGATCATGTGTAAAGTGCATGAGGAGGAAGCAACAGCCTGAGGAGAGCTCAGATTGATATTTCAGGCACTTATTAAGTAACAATAGATGCAGTCTGGTTACGCTATTTTTAGACTGTAATCTGAGCTTTGAGCTATACGTGCTACCAACCACTGGAAAATAAACTGTAATGAAAAATGTCACCTTGCAGAAGAGAGGTGGAATGGCATAAAAAAGATGCAGGCAGTTAGCTGGCACACTTAAATAATTTTATTTGCAGCAGCATATAATCTAAGAGAATGGATCATCTGCAAAATACAAATGGTAATGCTACTGATGTGGAAAACCAAATACTGTAGACCATATCACGACAGAAGGGCCTAATGAAACAGATAATAATAACTGAGTAAGTAGGTTAAAGAATGTATTTTTGCACTGAATTACATGGATATGGAAAGAAAGATAAACTTAATATAATAGTTCTCTTTCTTTAAATGGTATTCAAGAGATGTACCTACATTTTATCTTCTTTTGCTTTTTCAGTATTCAGAAATAAATCCTTTGGTTTAATATTTTACCATATCCAGCCAATTACTTTCTTTTTTGTAGCACTTACAAGACTTCTGTCCTCCATATTAGACTCTCTTTATCAGAAGAGAACTCTGGATCAGATTTTTATGACAGAGTAATTTCTGTCTCTGGTGTGACACTGCTGTTTCATTTCAAATCTAACTATATTGTTTGGAGATACAAGGAGTGTGACTGCAATAGTGCTTCAGTCCTTGTGGATACCTTGTTCAAATAATCTTCCAATTGCAACAGGTAGCAATACAGGTTTTTGGAAAACTTCACCCTGTATTTCAGTTGCTGGGAAGTTTGTGTGTGTCAGTGTCATTTTGGTATCTAAAAAACCCCAACAAAAATTCAAAAGAGAAAGCTCAACAACAAAAACAACAACAACAACAACAACAACAAAACCTCAATAACAATAATTTTTAATTTAACAGAGAAAAAGGAACATAAAGAGTACCACTCTTATTCATACAAATGGTTGGTTTAACACACTTTGAACAAATAGATACATAAACTGGCTATGATAAATGCTTGTGCCATATGTGGTTATTTATTATGTGTTCCATTACATAAATTGGTTGCAGAATTATAACAAATGCTCTTTATTAATCTTACCTTCCCTGTGGCTGGAGAATGACTTCAGGCAATTATCTTCAGTGTGGAACTCAATTCCATTATTGTTGACAGGCAGAAGAGGCTGGGCAGCTTCCTCATCCTGCACAGACAGCTCAAGTCCTCCTGCTTCTGCTTTTTGGCATCCTGCATCTCATCTTGCCTTTGTGTGTTGGCATAGTGTACCAAAGCATTTCTTTATCATACTACTGCCTCTAGTTCAGACATTTTTGAGAATGCAGATTCAAGATAAAACAATCAGAAATTAAAAAACTTAATAGTACTTATTTTTACTATATATAAATTATAAGACAAAAGAAAAATTGCTTTGTGTCAGAAGTTTCACAATGTCTTGAATGTGGCTGAGTTTTCAGCTGTATTTTGTGTCCCTATTTCACTCTAAATTTCCCTGTGAAAACCCTTTATTAGAAGAAATCTGGACTGAAGGAGTGGGGTGCAGTGTGCATAAAAGATAAACCTCTCAAAACTTCCATTCCTATTTGCATTGGTTAGATAAGAACTAAGGTAAGACCACAATGCTATTCTATATTATTTGGATGTGCAAATTATGTGGTTAAAGATATAAGAGCCCTGCTTCACAGGCCCTAAACCTGTGCCAAGCTTACTGAATGCAATTCCACTGACATGAATGAAAGAATTTCTGATTAAGGCATTGTGAGAAGAAGATATTGTTCTGCGACTTTAACCTGGTCTAGAAGTGTGAGACTGTCACAAATTCTCAATGTTCAATTCTCAACTCACAAGGATAATACAAATTAAAGTCCTGGGAATGTCCTCCCCTTTTTCTCTGAAGAATTTATTAGAACAAGTTCCATGGCCACTGTTGTCAGGCTACAAGAAGGACCACTTACCTGCTTTTTTCTTCCATAATAATATCTTGCTATTTTTCTGAGGCAAATAACTATGAAAGTGAATTAACTTTGTGATTGCAAGAGCAAAGAAGAAGAAACTGCTAAGGAAGACCTATTTTCTAAGTGAAGAAAAATGTAACTGGAAACTGGCACATGCTTAGTACACTTTTTAAAATGCCATTTCTAACGCTGCTGCTGTTTCTTTTGAGCTGTGCAGCTCTGTGAGTGCAAGCAAGCTGCAACCTCTGTGCCACCCTTGGTGTTGCCTAAAGCAAAGGGGCTCTGATACTGCCTGCTCCCAGATGCCAGCCTAAGAGACACAGCCAAAGGACACTCCAAAGCATCGCTCACACCCATGCTGAAAACACAGCTAAGGACTCCGTGGTAAGAGCTCCAGCAGCTGGACATTGAGGTTCTGTGCAGGGGAAATACCTCTTAAGATAACCAGCTGTGTTGCCTCCCCAATGAAAGGACACAAGAATGGCAGTGCTTGGTACTTTTACCAAGATGGCAACCAGCTTGTTTGATGGAATTTTAAAATAAAATTAACTCTTGAGACAGAAATATTGTGAGAAAAGCAATTAAGCCCTCACATTGTCTTAGAGATGAGTGAAATTTCACTCTCAGGGGATATAAAATCCCAATATATGATTATAAAATTCAACAGATGCTTCAAACATTCTTTTGCTTATATGTTTTTTCATTTATGTTAGAGTGTTTTACTTTATGGTAGTGTTTCCTACCTGATCATGTAGAAGGTGTCCATACTCATTGGTAGATGATTTTTAAGGTCTCTCCCTACCTAAACCATTTTATGTTTCTATCATTTATATTATAGAAGGATAAAAAAATGGAAAACTTTAGACCTGATGGTGTAGTAGACAGCTTTGTGTACACCCCTCTGACCCATTTTCTAACCTTTTTCTCATAACTGTAATTGAAAATTCAAAATTAAACATATCCAGCAGTGCATTCTTTTGAAATGCCACTTGCCTCTTGGCCTCTTGGCTTAAAGAAGACTAGAAGCCCTCAAATACTGGGTAACATTTAGTAGTGCCACTGCATTCTCAGATTTCTGTTGCAGTGTGACAGTGTAGGAACTTCAGTGGCAAAGTAACCTTGAATATCTCCAGTATATTCTACAATATTCTACAGATCAATATACATATATTTATACATGTATATATTATATGTATATTATTGTAGTGGTTTAGATTTGCCAATTTAATTTCTTGGTTAATGCACTAAATAAATGTTGTGGTTTTAAAGCAGCAAGTAAAAAATCACTAGAAAACTCACTTATTTTTTGCTGTGAGATGTGGATTAGAACAAGAGCAAAACAGGTTTAAAATTTAAAACGAATAAAAAAAGTTTACTAACAAAAACTACAAGAATAAGAAACTAGAATAAAACTTCTAGAACAACCCTTCTCTCCCTCACTATCTAACTATTTCTTTGTTCACATGACAACTGCAGACAAAAAAAACCTTTGGTAGTTAAAACAGTCTCAATTTTTGCTATAATCTTTTCTTCAGTTTTTGTAGAGAAACAGAAGTCTTCTTCTGCTAATTCATCGAGTTTTTCACAAGAACATGGTTTCTTTTATAGCTTTTTATTTCTCTGATGCCAGCTGCCTGGAAATTTTGCTATCAGTTCACTCTTCTTATTTTACATCACTCGGAGGTGTGTTATGGGTCAAATGAGTCTGGGGATGTCATTTTTAAGGATGAGTTATTTAAAGGCAAAAGTTTTCTTCATTTGTTTTTGTGAGCCCTTCTGGAAACAGGAAAGTTTTTTCTTTGCCTTTTAAAGGCCACAAATCTTCAATTATTATTTTTTTCTCTCTGTTCCAGTATCTCACAGTATCACAACTACTTCACTATTTGTTCAAAATCTACACTTTGAACCACTTTATTCTTCTTAATATACTCTGTCTGAATTAAAGCAGGTTTCTTTTAGAACACTATTGTCTATCTTCATAGCTTTAACAGAAAAATATTTCAGCTTATTAAAGTATCTTCTTATTCTCTTTTCTCTATCTAAAACTTAATTCTTTACTGTCTTTGATGTGTTTATGGTGTTTTCTTACATGCTGATAATTTTTTTCTCTCTTCTCTCTGGGAAAAAAGGATTAATCTACAAGTCTCATTTAGGTAGTAAAAGAGTTCAAGTCTTGGAAAGCTGCAGATGTTCATGGTGTCAGGTTTCAGTTCAGCAGTAAAAACTACAAACCAAGTCAGGCCGGCCGGCTCCGCTTTTCTCCCCCCTCACTTTCCGCGGCCTTGTCTGGCCTGGTTGGGGGTGAGGAGGCCAAGACAGAGCCTGTTACTTTTTCAGAAGCCGAAAACTAAAGAGAGCAAGAAATTCCTGGACTTATATCTTAAAGTAAGTGTTCACAGGTTGATCACTTTTCAGTGTTTATAATTACTGACAGTTCTTAGAAATGGCTAGTAATTAGTCGAGAGAAGAAACTCTCATCTGCCTCCAGCAGTTTTAACTTCCCTAGCTCTCAAAGCTAACCTTAAAAGTATAAAACTTGATACACATATAAAGCAGAAGATTATGAATACCAGTATCATAAAGTCACTCCAGGACAATTATACATATCAATATTCTACAATATTCTACAATATCAACATACCTGTCTATTCCCGGTGTCTGCAATTAATATCTTAAAATACTAAACTACCAGAATTACCTTATGTTTCCGTATCCAGGCGTAGTGAATGCCATTTGTATTTTATGTAGTTGTAAAAGATCAGTTAAGTGAATATATGTCAGTAAATGGAGGGAACTGAGGAGATTCCAGAAGTCAGTTTTTATAGATTCAAAGCTATGAGATATTTATATGAAACTGACCTATGAGGTAGAAGAGTCTGAACTGGAAGCGGTGCAAATATACAAGGAGTACCTCTGGAAAGAGAAAAGCCCTTTCAGTAGCACCAGTTCTGTGTTCCCTCCATTCATTCTGCTCCTCCTGCTTATCCAGCAATCTCATTTCAGGTACATATTTCTTTTTTTTCCGCTAGAGTTTTCCTTTGGACCATCTCTATTCCACAGGACAATCACCATGGCCTCTCCATTATATATAGCAGCATGGAAAAAATTCATAGTAGGAATGTTAAAGAGGTGAAACGACAGGGGAAAATAGATAATTTAATGTTACCTTCTGCCATGATTTATCCTTCAAAATTCACTAGTTAAAAAAGGAATACCAGTAAAACCGTGATGCTGACCAAAGTCAGCTTTGCAGGAGAATAGCCTAAAGAACAAAAACCATTCATTCTAGGTAAGGTGGGTCTTAGAAACCTGTTAATTTCTTCAGATAAGGAGATGGTAAAATTGGTGGCTTTACTTAAGAATTATCCCTCAGTTTTTCTGTTCTTCATTATGTTGTAACTAAAAACATTACAAAACTCTATTACAGAATGTGTAATTTATGTACATAAAAATATATAGAATAAACTGCCTCATATAAATGAATTTCAGTGGGCACACCAAGAGATAAAATAAATTCTGTAAAAATAAATTTAAAAGTCATGTTCAGGATCACATGACACGGTTACCTTGAGGCGAGCTGGTGTTTGAATTTAGAGCATATCACTTATTTCACTAATATCACCTGGACATTCATTCACCATGTAAGAGGAAGAAGGTGGATTGCAAAACTCAGGGGAAACAATGTCTACCCAAATGAGCTTACTGCCAGGCTCAAGCCAATGGTATTGCCTGTCTGAATGCTTTGGTCTGAATGCATATTGCATTGAGCTTAAAGTTATTAGGTTTTAATATTCATGATGCATTGAGGGGAGAAAATCAAAGCCTAGCAGCTGTTAGATGTCCAACACATGCAGATGGATCCAGTGTGGCAGTGAAGAAAGGTACAGAGCCATGAGCACAGCCTCTAACTCCTCAGTAGAGCTCCTTCAGCACCTGGCATTTTGACAAGGCTTTGAAAAGTGGTATCAGTTCCAGTTCACATAATTGAAAACAGCAATTCTGAAAAGTGGCAGATGACCATAGGAGCTTAGACCACTAAGAAATAAAAGCTTGTCTGGTTCCTCTAAAATCTTGCCCCCGGGCAGTCATCTATTACAAGTCCACTTCCCTATATAGGAGACTCAAATCAGAAATTTGTATGATCAGGAATGCAAAGCAAGAAATTGGAGCCATGCTTGGCAATTGTGAGATCTGAGGAATGGTAAAATGTGCATTTTTGCTTAAATAGATATATTTGTCATGTATCATTAAGCAGCTTATCACTGCTGGCTCACCTTTCATCAGATATCTCTATTGTTTACCCAGCACATGTAATTTTGCCTTACTTTTATTTTGTCAGTTGATTCTTTTTTTTAAAAGGGTCCTTTTTATTTTTTTTTGTGTATACACAAGCTGGATTCAACTGGTGTACACACTCTGGTCTTCATCCCACATAGTCTTAAATCCACCAGTGTGTCTTCAGGCAGAGAATGGTGCCTGCATGAGAAGCTGCTTTCCCTCGAGGTAAATTAACAAGAAGTGCAATGACTTCATTCAGTGCAATGAAGTTCTAATGTAATGTTTTACCATTAGAACATATCTTTAAATGTAATGTTTTTCCAAATACCACAGCTGATTCTCCTTTTCTGCTAAAGAAAACTCCAACATGAATTCTGGCATTGAGATTTCTTACCTCAAAAAAACCAAAAAAGGACACTTTATCTACTTCCTGCTCTGTGAAGACTAAAGTGACTGCAGCTGAGGGATCTGTCCCCTCTTCATGCAGGTAGCCCCCCTAATCTGAGAGCTGAATGCTGGCACAGGTTACTCCAGTCTTCCTGAGCTAAAAGAGTCCTGCTGGGAAGAAGACATTCCCAGTGAAGAATCATATCCATTTTATGATCTCCATGGCACAAGAAAATACAACTGGGAAACCAGTTTGTTTCTCAGTCCTGCACTGTTATTCTCTATATTTTATTGTTTGCCTTTATAAAATGCATTTACAGACCTTGTTATGTACAAATAATGAATTCTGTGATATACACTTTTTCTACCACGAGGGAAGCAGATACTCCTCTTAGGATTATGGGTATATCTGCTCAGTTTTCTAGAAAGAGGTTTTAGTTCATAATAACTCCACTTTGTCAATATTACCCTAGAGCCCAGACTTGCACTTTAAATTGAACACTTTATCCTGTAGTGAAATGATATTTTACTCATACCCAGGCAATTTCAGGGATATTTGGTGAGCCATACTCCATGCTTTTAGTGGGTTCACATGAAAGGATAAAAGTCTGATGTATAAACCTTTTCTGTGTGCTTCTCAGTGCAGCTCTATATATTATATTCCTGAAGTGCTCATAGAAAAGGGAAAACACATTTCCAGACTTTAAAGAAACTACACTTGTTCTTTTATAAACAGTTTTGTATCATGTTTTAAGAGAAATTCAGCTTTAACATCAGAGCAAAAAATTAAAATACACTTTACAAAGGATTGTACTGATCTTTTTATTTTCAGGATGCATTTCATTTATTATTTTTTCTATGATGTCAAAGTACAGAGGAAGGATTAAGAAGGTAAAGAGAGCAAAAATTTATGAAATACCTGAGGAAGACATGGACAAACTTGTGTTGCAGACAACAGAACATAAGGGAGAAAAGAGGAAAATAAACTTAATACCTCTGTAGAATTCTGTAAAAGAACACCTTCATGTTAGCTTTGTTATAAAAAGTCTTTTCTATCATTAGGAAAACCTTCGGGCTGTTAGTTTTTGATAAACACACAGATGCTACAGGAAAGGAGCCATGTACATATATTTTTTAGTCTCAGTCTAATATGTGATTAAAACTTACTCAAATACCAGTCAAGACCAAAAGCACATTACCTCTGAAGTAATGTTCTTTTTCATCCACAATTTTAAGCATTAGGCCTTTCCAATTTACTTGAGGTATTTCCAAGTTATCTACCGCTATGCTGCTTAAGTGCCGATATCTGATGTTTCCTTTTGCTGTAAATTGATTCTTTGTACCTAGTCAGATGTGTGAACCTTCCCACTGTGCTTCTAAATACACTGAGAAATAATGTGAGCACTCATGACTGGCACAGGCAGCAAAAAATGTCACTTACTCTCAAAATGTAAGGAAGCAAACTCGTGACTCCATTTTTGCTCTTCAGTCTCTGCAGGAAGATTAGATGGGGACTGCTGCTCAGCCCTAAAAAAATCCACACTGTTCAGATTAAGCAAAAAAAAGGAATATTCTGATTAGCTTTAACCTTCTCATCTTTTGCCCCACTCTTTCCCATTCTGTCTTTTTCTTATAAAGGCATTTTTTTATTGCATCTTGAAAAATGTCAGGTCTTGAGGGGATGTTGCTTATTTGTGCTCAGATTTGAAGGAGGGTTTTCTTTACTTTCACTACCTCTTAGTAGGACTGATTTTGAAATATTACCAGTATTGTGACAGTTTACTTACATAAATACAATCTTCTGAAAAATCATTATTTCTTCTCAGTGAAGTTAACATTTTAGATTAATAAGAAATTACAATCTCTGAGTAATAAACTCAAGGTTAATTCTGCTACCCACTATTATCATCTGAAGCATGGTGACAATTCTTAATTTTGAGGACTTACAGGGGTTATTTTTTTGTTTGTTTGCTTGTTTGCTACTGTATAGAGAGTTATGTGATAAATTTGGCTGATTTATTTTGCTGGGTGGACTTTGAGCACCTGATTAATACAAAA
Source organism: Poecile atricapillus (assembly GCF_030490865.1). Classification (NCBI taxonomy): domain Eukaryota; kingdom Metazoa; phylum Chordata; class Aves; order Passeriformes; family Paridae; genus Poecile; species Poecile atricapillus. The sequence continues at coordinate 74,144,312 of NC_081289.1, forward strand.
CATCCTTGTAGTCTATAGTTTTACTAAGAAATTATTTAGAATTAAGAACTGCTGAAATAGGCTTTTTCTAGCTAAACTCTGATAGGGTAGAGACACCATAAGCAATAATATTCTCTAAAAATAAAAACAGTGTTGTAGTCACAATGAATATGTTTGACATGACAAGCAGTCTGAGATTCTCACAATATAAATTACATATATGTATAATATATATTTATATATTTAAATGTTATTTTATATATATATATAAACAAGCATTTGTACTATTACTGTTTCTGGAAAAAATAATTTTCTAAAATAAAAAGACAAATTATTTTTCCTGCACTGAAATTTTAGGAACCTGAGGAATACGCCAGGTTTTCTCAGGTTTCAGTCCTAGCAATTCAACATTTGGGCCTCCATGCTGTAAGCTTACATTTCTTAAGACTCAATGGCAAGAATTATTTTAGCTTATGATTGACACTTTGTTTTAATTTTTTAAATTTTTAATTAAATTGCCAAGATATGGGAGAAACCAGGCAATGGGGTATTTAACACTGAGCTGAGGAGAACCCACCTTTGTTTAGTACAAATGGATCAGTTAGAGGGAACAATAACTGAGTGTACAAACATGCTTGACATGACACAAAATCTTCTGCCAAATTGGATGTGTGATCAAAAGAAATAATCTTTGCTGTCTAAGAAATGCTCAAGTTTTGAAAATTTTATAACTCAGAATAAAAACAGAGATGTGGAAAGTTCTGTGGCATTCCACAAAAGCCAGTCTTCAGTGCCAGAAGGAATGGATCAGACATCACTTTGTTAGATATAATAGCTCTTCTTTTTTTTTTTCAGGGTCTGTACTGAGGTGAACTGGAAATTTTGCCTGAATATTCGTAACTATGGCATATTGAAAAAAATAATTAAATTTCAGAATTCAGAAAGTTTCAGCCACTCAAGGTATTAATTGTCCAGAGAGTGAACTAGAACAGAACATGAAGGTTAAAAGAAACAATGAAATAAATTGCCAACAATGGCTTTTGGGATTCAGTTCTACTTGTGAGATAGGATGGTGGTTTACAGCCAGCTGAACAGGTCAGCTCAGGTTTCTTCTCTTGTGTGAACACAGCAAGAAGTCAAGTTTATGGATTAGGATTTCCTGGTGGATAAACAGAACAAAAGCACACTTTGACCCTCAGAAGGCTACAGCTTTAAACCTAAATGCATGATCTGGTGTGAATCCTTTTGCTAGAAAACTTTCCATGGCTGTGGTGTCATCCAGTAAAAATGTGTTTCTGTATTCAGAAACATTTTTTTATTAAACCCAATAAAGAGTTTTGGATTTGTTTTTGATGTCAGGTGTACTTCTGGGTTTGTGAATGTCTGCACATAAATGCATTTCTTTGTGTACCTGTATTCATGAGCTCTTCCAGGTTTGCATGTGAACAGATCTATGATTAAAATATTTTTTCTCACAGAAACTAGAAAAATTATTATTATTATTATTATCATTATTATTATTATTATTAATAATAATAATAATAATAATAATAATAATAATAAGAAGAAGAAGAAGAAGAAGAAGAAGAAGAAGAAGAAGAAGAAGAATTACACCACTATTATATATTTTACCCTAATTAATATCTATCCTCTCTGAAGCAAATAATTTGACCACATTTTTATCTTCTAATTTCTCTAAATATATAATTGTTCGAGTCAGTAACAGAAGAAAAATTAAAGCATTTGGAATCAGATAGTATTTCAAACTGAACAGAATAGAATAGATAGACTACTACATGAGAGTGTTAGCCATGCAGTCACCTTTAAGTAGATATTAATTCAAGTTTTCCACCCTAAAGAAATACTACCAGCCAGATGCCACATAACTCTGAACAAGAGAATTGCTCATTTACATGGTAACATCAAAACTGAAAGAAAAAAGTAGTAACTTTCATATGCAATACTCAGTATCATCTTTGATTAAAATTGATCTTCGTTTAAATTATTTAAATAAGGTAGCTGTACTTTGATCATGAAAGCTCATTTTCAGAGTGAAGACTTCATTCCAGTCTTGATGCCCTAATTAAATATGATGGCCTGAATTAGCATTCATCTACTCACTATATTTGTCACATCAACGAAAAATATATCACACCTTAAACCACCCTGACCTCTCACTCCTAGAGCTGGGAAGTCTCACAGGAGCTCAGAAAGAGAATTCAACAGTTCAACCACAACTTATTTGTGATAAAGCCTGCAATATTTGTATGAAAAGCACCAGCAATACCAGAACAGGGTATAACACATATATATCACAATGTTTAATTTTGAAACTTTAAGTGCAAGTGCTCATGAACTTCTACAGCAGAGTGGAGTTTAAGGACTGTCTGTTCAGTATGCAGTGCTGGCAGTCAGTTTTTCTTGAAAAACTACTTCTAGAGTTTAGCTGGAACTTGGCTGTTACATTCCACTGAAGCTTGTGTCACTGAATCCTGAGTGGTTAACAGGCACTGGAAAAGACTGGCATCTTTTTAACTCTTTAGTTTTACTAACTTAGCTCTTACTGAGTAACACCTGGCCCCAGAAAAAAATCTCTGGCAAGAAACTCAGCAGTCATGCAAAAGGAGAATACCACAGGAGAATACCAAATCAGAGTATCAAGGGCCACAGAATAGGACTTAGCTCCGAAAATATCTGAGTTTGAAATAAAATAATTTTCATGTAATGCAGTAGATTATCAACCTGCAGTAAAAACATAGATAAAAAATAAGGCAGAAACATTAATTATAAAACAATATGCTAAAACATTACTTAAGCCTTTATAGTGATTGATTTTGGAATTTGTTATAGAGATACAGGCATGGTGACAAATAGGTTTTGTTCCACTGAATAGTGAGTTCACATGACTGCCCGGGCAGCAGAAGAATATATGAAGTTACCATTATCAGCACTTGTGCTGTGACTGCTGTCTAATATACTGCTTTCCCCAACAGCTTCATTTAAGCAGGTGAAAATGCAAGCTGGCAATAAAAGACAAGAAATTCAAATAATTTCAAAGTCCCAAATCTGAAAACAGAAGAAGATGGGGAATATTTGTCTTCCTAATAGCTCATGAAGAAGAAAGATGGGGGAATATACTTATGTCTGATCTTGAACCACTTTCTCAGATAATGGGTATTCTTTAATTTCATGAGTGAATAAAGAGAATTCTCTTCTCAGATGGAAAGCTAGAAAGGTGTTAAACACTTTTTCCCAACAGTGAGTGTGGAGGAAAAACTGTCATTCTGTGAAAAACTTGGGGTTTGTCTTCACTGAAAAATAAACACAGAAACAAAATCTCTGCAGCTAATATTGAATGAATTCATTAAAAAAAAATAATAAAAAGCATTCATTTGTATTTGTTATAAAAAAAATCTCATCATAAACACTGGACCATCAAGTTTTTATTTTTAATAACTACCTCCATGAGATTTTGTTGCTACCAAAAAAAGTTTTGAAAATATTTATGGGTTTTAGCTTTATGTGAAACAATCAGGATGAAATATTTTAAATACTATTCATTATATAAACTATAGCTTTAATGTATCTGAAAAATAAATACAAAAAATGTAACATTCTGCACATATTGATGCCAAGTGCATGAAAGTCCTAAGACGGAGCCATTCTTTCCTTAGGTTAAAGCTGGCTGTACATTCTTCCTGGACTCCAGAAGTCTTTGGGCTGTGAGACTCTAAATTCTATTTAATGTCTTCTATAGACAGCAGAGCAGTGGTAATGATGCCACAGGTAACATATCCATTCAGATACCCAGGAAAAACACCAAGTGAGAAACATACTTTATTTAGAATCAAGAAATGTACAAAGCAGGATATTATCTTCTGTAAATTGACATCCAAGATCTGCCACAGCTCCAGTTCTACTCCACTCCTGAAAAAAATTAGATAATACTGCACACTATGTGAATCTTGTCAGAATTTGGATTTGCAGAAGTGGGAGGAGAGAGAGAGAATGGAAACATTTCTCTCATTATCTTTAAGGGGTACCTCTGGAAAAGACCAATAGTATTGAGCATTCCTGGTAGGCAATCCTTTATGTTATACAGCCAGTATTTCAGAACAAAATATTAATACAAATTTTACAAAACAAATGGACAAGGTGACTTCATCTTGTCAGTTGTTTTAGCAATTGGTCATCTTATTAACATTATATATGAAAGCTACTGATACAGCAAGACTTTAAAAATGTATTAGAAAAAAAGGAATTTTACTATGTTCTTGTGAAAGCTTGATAATTTAATGCAGTAGGTTCATCCAGAAGAAATTTGGCAGATGATATTGGAATTTCTCCAGCCTTGATACCATGCAGAGATTCATGATACCTAACAGTGAAAAAAGATAGAGTACCTAATTAGAAGACATTACAGTAGACATACTGTGTATGAATTGTATGCCATCTTTGATGTTTGGGAGCCTGGAAGTGCTCTACTCTAGCTATATTTATAGGTTTCATTTACTTCCCTGGCATTTACCCAGTAAGAGCAGTATTCGATTTAAGAGATTTCTTACAGACAAGAGCAGCTTTTTCTTCAAAGTTAAACGCCAGAACCTACCTGCCCATAAAAAGCTTTGGGTTCAGCCAGTCAGGCCATGTATAATTTTCAATCAATGCTACCCTCTTCTGGAGTTTGTACGCTGAGAAAACACAGATCCAAGAAAGTCTATGTTGCAACAACTTTACACCACAGTCACACTATCCTTTTGATGATTCTGATACCAGGTGCTATCACCCCCTAGATGAAATCACACCCTGTTCATATGGTAATGATTTTCAGTGTTGGAATTAATTTTTGGTTTGCACATTCAAGATGGATTTATGATTTACATCTAAACTAAACTACTAATGTCTTCTAATGCCATTTTATTACATTTTGTGCTTTGGTTAAAATTGGACATTAAGGATATTTTGCTGATTTATAATTTTTTTTCTGTAGATTTTCTACAGAACTTCTAAAAATGAGAAGATGATGTTTTTTCCCTCTTATTTGCTATAAAGTTGTAAGGTGAAACACTGAACAAGTTCACAGATTAGGAGCATCTAGAGGTCTGAATATTTTGGCTACTGAGATTTGAAGGGAAGAAATTATTTGACTCACATACTCATTTGTTAAGAGAATTAAAATATGTAGAAATTCATGCATGATTGATAGAAACTAGAGGGTAATCTGTGAGAAGGATTGTCAAACGAGGGGAGGGGAAGGGAGGGGAGGGGAGAAAATCCCTTTCAAATTATAAGTGCAAATTCACTATTGCGTATGTCTGCAGTACACAAAATCATAGAGCATTAGATGATGATTAGAACATCATTTAAATGTACCAGCTCTTCTCCACTTGTTCCTACCAACAAATATATGTGGCTATTAATCCTTTATCAATCTTTATGCATCAGTAATTATATGAAAATTAAGAAAGTTATTTTTGCTGTAGATTCTCTTTTCTCTTCTTTGGCCATGTTTATCAATGAGAAAATGGAACAATAAGATGACTTTTTATAAGTCAGTGTCCTAGCTTCAATATACCAGTGGTGAAAGTGACAAGCAATCTTCCTTGAGATTAAGGCATAAAATGCCAGCTGGTGGTTTCTCCATAAATTCAGTTTCCATTGGCTGTTCATTTTTTGACATCTTTTTATGCTATCAGAATGAAAGTCAGTGGACAAGAGAGGCAGATCCAGAAGCTCAAAAGCAAACTTCTCAGCAGCACTGAGAATAGCATTAGTTGATTTCAGCTGAATATCTTACTCCTGTGCTTTCAATGTGTCTCTAATATAATTTCAAACCTGAACTCTTCATCTGAAAATAGATCTTTGGGGTGAATTTGGAATTAACCTCTTTAAAGACCTAGACTTCTACTGAACACCAATGTGGATTTATTAGCTTTGTTCAGGCAGAAACCTTAACATTTTATGTAACAGTTTTTCTTTTTCCTGGGACAATGGGCCTTAACTGAATTAGTCAAAGCTAATCATCACTAAAGGTGATGAAAAATGAAATCACAGCATCAAAGGCATATACCAACAGAAACGTATAGTCCTGCCCAGAGACAGGGAGAGAGTGAATGTAAAAATTGATGGCTGGATTATACCTGGTTTTATCACCAGTCAGTGTGGCTTCAGAGGAAAGCAGAAGATTCATAAGCTTCTTGTAAAAAGAATTGTTACTATTTCTATCAAAACTTCTCTAGCATTCACCAGACAATCAAAACAGAAGCAGGATAGGATTATAAAGGGGGCATCCCTTCTCCCCAGAAGAGCTGCCTGGAGAATGGAGAGTGAAGCATACTGGCCAGTAATCCTCTGCACATTGCATACTGGACTTCCTTTTAGTACAAAAGGGTGTTTACAAGAAAGATGGGGACAAACTCTTTATCAGGACCTAACAAGAAGCAATGGTTTTAAGTTACAAGTGGGTAGATTCCAACTTGCTATAAGGAATACATTTTTTTACAATGGGGTGAAACATTAGCACTGGATGCCCAGAGAGCTGGCAAATGCCCCATCCCTGGAGACATTCAAGGTCACACAAGATGGGGACACTGAGCAATCTGATCTGGTTGAAGCTGATGACCTTTAAAGGTCTCTTCAAGCCAAAACACTCCACAGATACCTAACTAGATACAATATCTTTCTGAAATGGCTTGGTGCAGTGAGGCGTCATATTACCCTTTACTATTAAAGATTATTCAACCTGTCTCTAAGTTTGGGTATTTGGGAGACAACACATTATCGCTTTAGTTTATGCATTGCCATCAGGAAAACATGGTGGTATTTCAAAATATGTCTGCATTTTGTATATGGCAAATTGTCAACTTTGTAAGTGACAGCACACCAATGTAGTCAGTGTGAACCTCGGAACAAAATTGCTGGTAAGCATCCATGCAGAGATGAACTCTTTCCTGAGACACTAAATTGGCTGTGTTTCAGATAAATTCTTTGAGGGTGTGCTTATGCTAAAACATTATCTAGCTTGGAGAGCCTCTTGTCATTGAGACCATGTGCAAACACAACCTCTTTCCAGATAAAATAGGTGAGATTTCAAGGTGAGATTCCATTAATTCAAGGTTATGCCAATCTTAAAAGCTTTCTTTTCACACCACTCAGTTGGGAATGGTAGGAATTTATAATCCTTTTTATTCATGTCTTTCCTCTCTCTTCTAATATAATGACTAAATGGTTCATTCAGATTAAATTAAACATAATTCAAATAAAGGTTTAAAAATGGAGTTAACATTTGGTCAATATATAGAAGGTTGATGGTACTTTGACATGAAATGATGCAGTGCAAGGTAAGGCTCCCTAAATATATTCAACTCAGTGAGTCTCTTTAGACTTGGTGGGAAGAAGGTGGGAAGAAGGTGGTAGTGCAATAAGCATGGGGCGAGGTAGGAGAACATCTGACACTGTAGCCTGGTGCAAAACATAGCAGAGACTCCATTCCCTTGTTCTGGGGAAGATCTCACAGATTTATAACAAAATCTTGAGTAAACACCAGGGATATTTTGTGTCAAATCCCAGCATTCCAAAGCAGGGGCAGTCCTCAAGCATGAGCAGAGGGTCAGGAATCTTCACTCTTTTTCCACTGAGTTCCATTATTCATGTACTCCTTTGAGTTGAGTGCCTTGTCTTGATGAAAGTAATCCAGCCCTGAGACTGGTATTCAAAATATTACAGAGACTCAATGATTTGGAGGTAAATTCCTTCCTCACCCTCCTGCATGAAGATGACAGAGACAGGCTTCCTACCTGAGGGCCTGAGCTAGATTATTGTACTAAAATCAGAAGAACCCAGCCTCCTCTTCCAGCTGTGAAAGTGATAAGGACTGCTCTATTTGATGCCCACAACCCTGTGTGTAACAGATTATCCTGAATACAGTTAACAGATAAGGTACTTTTAGAGACTTTGGTGTGTGCTTGTTCTTTTCCCTCAGAGAGGTGGGATCCCACCTTACCAGTGGAATATTTCTGAGCTTGAGCCCCAGGCCATCCTAAAGCAAGTAGGGACAATGGTTGGTTTGAAGTATCTTGGGGCAGGAGAAGGAGATTGCACAAAACCAAGCTATTTCAATTGAGAATTTCATCAAATTATTGAATTGATGTGGTGATTTGGAAGCTGCTACTCATCAACAGATATCTGTCTATAGTGTGTTAAAAATAATTACAGGACCAGAGAGAATGACACAAAAAACAGACATAAAAACTGGTGTTCAAGTCACTTATTATTTGCCTGGAACAATACTGAAAGGTTAGCTTTCATTTTAAGCAACCTGAAACTTTGATGAAACATGTATGGGTTATCCCACACGATACATATTTTATAACAACAATATAATTTAATTAAGGTGTCATGAGATGACTATTCAGATGCCACAAAGGATGAGAGAAATGAAGGTATAGCCCGTATTTTTCAGTACTGAACAGGCAAATTTACACTCATCTTTATTCTTCATTTTTGTGTAGCTTCAACAAGAAGTAACTACAAAATATATGAAAACCAGAATGAAAATATATACCCATAAAATAGAAATAAAAATTAAGTGTGCCAAAATTTAGGGGTCATACCACGTTACAAATAAAAATTCATCTAATGGTCAACACTTCTTGTTGCTGTAAGGTGTTTATATACTATGTAACAAGCAGGCAGAAGGATCATGTTTCTTGACTACACTTGGAAATTTCTCTTTAAAGTGTAGACATTCACCAGAACTGTGTTGAATTTTCTAGATGTGCAGCACTCAGATGTTCCTTCTCTCTATCAGATAACTCTGCACTGGGGTATTTGGATGTTTTCATGGCTCACCAGATCAAAGTGGCATATAGAAGCCTCCAATGGGGCAAAATCATTATCTGCAAAGTTTACATTAACAGATGTTTTCATTTCTTTATCCACCAGGCAAGTGCTGTTTGATCAGCTCAGATGTGGTGAACATGGCTCCTGACAATAAATTAAACCACTGTGGGATTGCCCCAGCTTACAGGCTGTGATTAATCTTGATCTTTGATAAAAATCTGATCGTTTTCATGAAAGCGGGCTAAGCTTGTTCACTGTTTGTATGAAGAATGTGATTTTTTTTTTTTAATTGATTAAATGCAGAGGAAGTAGCTTTATTGATCTGAGAGAGTTTACATCTAAGAACAACGGCCCTCACTCTGTATGGCCTCTTCCCTACAACTGAACCAACTGCTCAGGAGATTATTTCCATTTTTGCCTCCCAGCAGAAGGATTCTATGAAGTTAAATGAAGTCTTCCTGACTTTCCTAAAGAAAACAGCGTCTTTGGTGAATTTTCTTTCTGTAAATTTCACAACAGCAGTCATCAAAGTTGGCTATTGCTTGTGCTTTGCCTAGTTATTCAGAATCGTGTTCACTAGGCACACTGAAGGACATGAGGCTTTATTTTTGTTCCACTGCTACCGATCATTGAAGATAGGAAATAATTAGCTGAATTAACCTAGTGGGCATACAAATGTGGATGGCTAGCTTTCATTCCATGATAAGAATTGAAGAGTGGATTTGCTATACTAAACAGACTATAATCTTGAAATTTAAATAGAGTTGTCCACTAATAGCTCCTCTAAGAAAACTCTGATTCCTTGGACATTTAAATATTTGCACTTCAGTGTGAAGTATTCACCACATTAAAACTAACAGAACTATGCAGGTTTCTTTGAAGAGAGTCAGTTTTCATGTGCCAATACAAGTCTGATGCATATTCTGATTTTAAATAAAAACAAAGTATTGATATCTTAATGCCTAGAACTTTCTGTTGTGTTGTTGGTACTAATCTCTATGAGACATTACCAGCTCTCAGGATTGTTTTTAGAAAGGTGGATTAAAAAAAGTGAAAAGTGGCAGGGAACATGGACTGAAATTATCTTAGTGTTGTCTCTGCCATTAAATTTCAGCCTTTGTGAAATGATAAGTTTATAATCAACTCTATGTAAAATTAGTTTATCTGAATTATATGATTCCTATCACAGACAGAAGTGTGTTGTGCTTATCACTAAATCAGTTGTCTGCCCAGTACTCACAGCAGAAAATTATTGGAAGAACATCCCTGTATGCAAGCTTCTATGTATGAAATACTGGGTTGCAATGAGAAAAACTTTCAAATACACAGTCATCCAGACATACTCCCTATTTCAATTCCAAATATATCAAAGAAGGGTATTCAGAAGAAATTAAGAGAGAACATTTGGAGCATCACCTGGGACTATAAGAATTCTCCCTATGGGAAACCAAAACCAGATTTTTGTATTAGATGATTTTCAGCAGTTAAGTGCATTTATACTGTAAATAGTCATCATATGTGGGTAAAAGATTCCCCCTCAATATGAAGAACCAGCATAAAAGCTTCATAGCGTCAGGCTTCATTTGATGAAAACAAAATTTTTGTTGTGCTTTGGCATGAATTACAGTAAGATAGGGAATCTTGTCAATATAAAGACATACAGTATTTTATTAAAAAAACAATAATGAAAAGGGCCTCCTTGTAGGGCCCTCAGGCTTCTGTTTTTGTTAGCAGTTTTTTAAGATATACAGAAGAAAGTTCTTAGCAAGCACCTGCTACTTCCTTGGGCATCCTGTCAACTCTTTGTCTTGAGCCATTGTACAACTAGAAGTTAATAAGCATACTGAGACACATTGCTTATTTTAAACCTAACACATTCATTAAATAAGCATGTCGAGGAAGAGCAGGGAGCTTGTGTGATGTTACCTCCTGCAAGAAAGATCAGAACCTTAATGAAAGAAAACTTTGGCATAACTTACCTGATACTTGGAAAACACTAAATAAAAGACTACATTGTGCAAAAATCATGTTTTTGCTTTGAGTAAGCTTTCTGTACTTAGCAGTAACATTTTTTTCCCTGTGTTCTCCTATGGTGCAATTGCTGGCCCTATAGTGGTCATTTTCTATATAGTAAATTACACTAAATTCCTTTTTTAACTTTTCAATAGAAAGTGAAAATTTCTAATTGATTGAGGTACGAATCTGATCTCCTGCAAAAACGAGTCATTTCCTTATTTGACGTGTAAGAATTAAAGGGACGTGCAAGTCCTAGCAGTGCAACATTGAATCTATTATTCCCCAGTCCTGGGATACCATTTCTAGCTAGTAATCTGCAAAGCTGCTTTTCATTCCAGACCTGATCTTTAGCTCAACTGAAAAGCTATTATTCTTCACTTGCTTTCCATCATACTTTCACAAGATACCAAATGCAAACAAGATAACAAAATGTAATATGATTATCATAACTTACACGTGTACTTCAGATCCTATCATTACATTTACATTTTTGTTTTAATGTAATTAGATACATCTTAAATAGCTTGGAAATAAATTAATTTTCCTCTTTCCTTTAAAAGAATTGCTATTCTGCCTAACAGTGCCAGGTGTCTTATTTATACATTGTAGATAATTTATGCTTCTAAACTACCAAGTTTTAAGAGGGTCAGCTTTTTAGTTGTTACAGCCTTTGACCCTTGACTGATTCATTTTTCTTAGATTCATTCCTTGACTCATTCCTCTTTGCTGACTGTGATATTTTTGGGACTAGAGGCCATATCTTCACATCAAGCATTATGACAAGACATTCTGTGAAACTGACTCATAATTCAGACATAACTAATCATACATTTGATTTCACTTTTGGAACTTTCTTCAGTAGCATTAGTGATTTTAACAGTCAGAACAGCTTTACTGTAAGGCTGATGCTCTCAACTGTGATAGAGTGACAGCTGAATTCTGAGATATTTGTGTATCTGAATGGAAAGGGTAGATACCAATCTTCTTCTAACAAGACTGAAATACAAGCTGTGTGGGGTGTTGGACATGCTGGAGGAAGGGGATGTCACCCAGAGGAACAGTGACAGGCCTGAGAGGGACCTGTGTGAATTTCATGAAGTTCAGCAGGTCCATGTTCAAGGTCCTGGACCTGGATCACTTTTGTTAAGTGTCATGGGTTAGCTTCACCTTTAAGACCGAGTAAAAAAAAAAAAGGGAAGTTGAAGCTACTGGTGACTGATGGGAGTTTTTCTTCTTGACCAATTATCAGTCATTTCAAGAATTGACAGCAGATCTGACCATTAAAAAGTGAATTCAACTTGTAAACACTCCCTTAAGAAGTACACTCAGAGCTGTCTCGTTCTCTTTTTGTTTCTGGCTCTGGAGAGGTAACAAGCTCCGTCTTGGCTTTCCCCCCCCCCGTCCCAGGCCCGGGACAAGGCCGCAGGGAGGGGGGGGAAGGAGAGAAAAGCAGTTTAGCAGTTTTGTTTAGTTTTCAAGGTCTGCTGCTAGACTGAAACCGGACACTATGAACTTTTGTAGCTTTCTTCTTTTAACTCCTTTATTACCTAGATAAACAACAGATTACTCCTTTTTTCTTAGAACAGACAGAGAAAGAGAGGCAATTAACATGTAAGACATCATAAACCTACCAAAGACAGTGAAGAAAAGAGTTAAGTTTAAATAAGAAAGAGAGAAAAAGAAGATGCTTGTTGCTGAAAAGTCTTTCTGTTACAGCTATGGAGATGGACAGTAGTTTAAAGACTCCTTTAATTAATGGCTAGAGTATGGGAGGAATAGAGTATTCAAAGTGTGGACTTTAAAGAAAAGAAAGATGATTGTGATGCTGTGAGTTGCTGGAACTTGCGAGTGAAGTGAAGATTTTAAAGCCTTAAAGGAGCCAGGGAGATGGCTGTTTTCCAGGAGGGCTCACAGAGACAACTGAAAAAGATTTCTGCTTTGAATCACTTATCCTTAAAAATAGCATCCCTAGATTCAATTTGACCCATTGCACACCTCAGAGTGGTGTGAGATGGGAGGAGTGGACTCGAGAAACTCCATAGATTGGCAGGAAGAGACTTCTGTTTCTCTACGAGGACTGATGAGAAGACTCTAGAAATTGAGACTGTTTTTGACCACCAAGATTGTAAAACTATCTTTTTTTTGTCTCTATGTTGTTATGTGTACAAAGAAATAGTCAATTAGTGAAAAGAAAAAGAGTTTTCTGAAAGTTTATTTTGGTATTCTTATTCTAATAGTTTGTTAATAAACTGTCTTTATTCCTTTTAAGTTTTAAGCCTGCTTTGCTCTTGTTTTAATCCATATCTCACAACAAAAATTAAGTAATTTTTGTTACTAGTTTAAAACCACAACATTAAGGTTCAGGTTTACAGCTGGGTTTGATCTTAAGGGTTTTTCCCAAACTAAATGAGTCTGTGACTCTATGATACTATTTGTCTCTTTTGTCCTAATTCCAAACTGTATTTGTACTGTTGTTTTGCCAGAGTTTTTATATTTTTTTTTCTGATCAATTTGGAGAGTTACATCTTCAGCTCTACTCTAACTAGTTCTAAAATCTATTTAGATTTTGGTAGAGAACCTGCTGTGGGTATTGCAATATTTCAGTCAAAATAATATTTTAATCACAGTGTAGCATCAGAATATTTTCTAATTTCATCTTCTCTGATCTTAATGCACCACAAAGTTTTCTCCTAAATCCTGCCCTCCTGTGGTCAGATGAAGATCCTAGTAACCAAGTAATTATTTCTCCTCTTTTACCCTTGCTCAAATTTGACATGTCTCTTTTACCTCTCTATGTGGTGAGTTCCCAGGTCCAAAGATGGCATGACCAGTGACTATAAGCTGAATTAAATAGACATCACCCAGACAATGCACTACAGTGAAAGAGCAAAAAATTGGAAAGAACATTTGTTTCAGCTTCCACTCCCACAACCTGTCATGGAGATAGTATCTTGAAGTTCTTACTATTTCTACCTCCTAGAACATAGGTATGGCTATTTGGATGCAAAGTTTACTACCAGAAATACTTAAGAGCTATATTTGCAACAGGATGAAGCCAAGACATAGAAACTTTTGCAGTCATATTTTTCCAGTGGGGAAACAACTGGCAAGCTCCAGTGACAGCTGGTGGAGTCTGCTGCACATGTTAATTAATAAAATCATGACGACTAAGCAAATAAAAGAGACAAGAGAATATACACTCTGGCCTGATTTAAGCAATTACCACAGTCCCACGTTCTGTGGCTGCACTTGCTGCAAGAGTGACAATCACAGCTTCAGAGATGGAACACAAATTGGGGTCCCCAGGGGCTGCAAGAGGCCATGGAACACATTGAGTAAAAGAGAAACAGCACAGCAGAGCTATAAGGAGTTACAGTAGTTTTTTCTCAGCAGGACTCAGTCTCACACAGGGGAGTTTTCATACCTGAAGCTTTTAATGAGCGTTTTATCCTGAGCAAGCTCTGACTAAATGATCATTATGGTTTTAGATTGCAAATAAAAATAATACTAATAATAAAAAGTATTTTGTCAGGTTCACACACTTTCTTCCTTTCTGTCAAACCATTAAAACTGAATATATGCAAAGTGAGGAAAAATAATAGACCTAATGGATTCATAATGTCTGCCTACTGGACCTTTCTCTGACTTTGCAGCTTGAACATGTAGAAAAAGTCCTATGAAATGCATCTGGAAAAAGTCATGGAGCCCTTAGAGTTTTTAGTAATGCATTTTGCAGAATGCATAGTCAATGTCTAATGCTCTTTCCCTTAATTACAGGGTATGTTGTATTAGTCATTTTCAAGTGAAAATAGCCATACACAGAGAATGAGAATTCATTCTGAAACTCTTTTGTAGGCAAATTTTAAATCATTCTTACAGCTGGCCAATCACTAACTGATAAATGTGCAATTTCTAGCTCAAAACACGTGATAAAATACAACAAACTCAGCTTAATACTCCTTAATTAAGGATGTTAAATTACTGGCATGATTTCCTCAGCTGGTGTGGTTATCTGAATGGAGTGGGGGAATTACTTTACTGAGGTGCTGAAATAGCAAATAACATATAATGTGAATTCATAAAATTGCATGAGTAGCATTTTCATATTTGTCTTTTCGCCCTATTGTCAGAAATTCATTTTCAAGAGCAGACTACACCCCATATTAGTGGATTTTTAGATTTTACTACATAACAAAATCTCTTCACTAACACATAAATAGCTAATTCCCCAATGAGTTCAATGGATTGTGGAGGCTAGCTTTGGAGCAAGCTGCAGGCCCCATGGCCTGACAGGCCTGCCTGAGAAGCTAGCCTGGGAAATTCATGGGAGGATTCAAAACAATCCTCAAAGACACAAAACAGCCTGCAGGTGCTGTTTGTCTGATTCCCGTGTTTTCCTTGCAGGAGAAAGTCAGGGGGTGGTGAACCCCACTGACCAATGATGGTAATGTAGCACTTTACTAACCAATAAGAGTTTCCTTTCTGTACTTTCGACGAACTAGTCTATATAACATGGCTGTAGCAATAAACTAGAGATTCTCTCCTGTTCTGACTCCTTTGAGAGTCCGTGTCGTTCTTTCCGCCGTTCCCAATTAGAACGACATCTGGTGACCCCGCGTGATGAGAGACCGACCCTCCGAGGTCTGGTAACCCGACGTGATGTGCAGCCGACCCCCGAGGTCAGAAAGCAACCTACGTGAAGACATCTGCTAATCCCCTGAGGGTAAGCAGCGAGCTGGAAAAACACCAGCCCTTCCCCCTAGAGGGGAAAGTGGAATTCTCCCGGGCTTTCCAAGAGGAAGCTGGTTTTTAACCAACGGGATAGTGGAGCCTGCCGGAGAGCGGGCTTGGAACGGCCTATCTTGGTGAAGCAGAGCTTGAAATCCCGGGTCCAAGCCGATAGCGTTTGCATAATTGCATTTGCAGAGCCGCCAAGATAAAAAAAGTTTTCATAATGGAGAACTGTGATTTAGCTGATAAGCAACTTGTCAGCTTTGCATGGCAAGACGCCTTGCTGAGCATGGGACTCTGTATTCCTAAAGAAGATATACGCGCTTTGTTCCACTGGGTGAAAGCGCAGGAGTTTGCTATGACTGTGAATGATGTGTTTAACCTTGAGATTTGGTGGTCAGTGGGAGACCACCTGTGGACTAAGCTGGCTGCGGGAGATACCAGTGCGTGCAGCTTAGCAGCAACTTGGGGAGTGATTTTTAAGGCACTGGAACAGTGCCAACCTAAAAACAGTGAAATCGAACTGTGTAGCAATCCTTCAGCTCTGCCCGGACCCTTAGAGAACTTTAGCAGGGGGCAGGAGCAATCTGTGAGCCAGAGATCTCCCTCTCCAGAAAAATTTGAGCGCCCACCATCCGCGGAGCTCGGCGCGCAAGTTTTGCCAGCGGAAAAACAACAAAAGAGCAGAAATCGCGCAGCTCTGCCTTCACCGCACCCGCAGGCGCCGCCATCGCCAGCGCCGCGAGAGCCCCCTCTGCCTGCGCCCTCCGCGGAGCCTCCGCCGGCCCCTCCAAGACCAGCGCTGCGAGCACTGCTGCCAGCGGCCGCCGTGGAGCCTCCGCCGGTGCCCCGAGTGCCTGCCAGTGCGGCCGCGAAAAACCCTCTCTTCAGCCCCAGCCGCGCCCAGGGGGCGGGGGGGTGCCGCCGCCGCCGCCGTAGAGCCCGGGCAGACGCCCGAGCACACAGAAGAGCCGCAGCCACCGGTAAAATCCCCACAGCGGCAGCAGCAGCGGCGAGAAAAAAACAAGAAAAAAGGTGGAAAAGAAGGAAAAAAAAGCTAACTCAGGACGCCGCCCGCCGCCACCGGCCGCGGGCCGGGCGGCCAGCCGGGCCCCCTAGCTCCGGTCGGCTGCAAAAACCCTCTAAAAGCCGAGCCGAAGCCCGGATCTGGAGCCGGGGCCGGAGCCGTGGCGAGCATTCCCCCCCCCGCACCCATCCAAAGTGCCGGCCGAAAAGCGGCGGGGGGGGGGGGGGGCCCAGGCCCCCCTTTCGCTCGTGCGCGCGCGCCCTGTGAGCTCCTTTCTTTTGTGCCGCCGGAAGCAGCGCGAAACCGCGGCACCCGCGCGGACGCCCCTGCTCCCCCCGCGCGTGTGCGCCCCGCGCGGAGCGAGCCGCGAGGGTCGGCGCGGAGCCGCGGGACCTGCACAACACCCCCGCTGCCCCGCGCTCGCCCGCGCTCCAGCGGGGAAGCGGCGGGGAGGACGGGGAGTGAACTTCGCTCCCCCTCGCGCCCGTCAGTGCGGCCCGCGCGCGCACGGACTGTGCTACGGGCGCCGGGCCGGGTTCTGCCAGCCTTGTGCTGCCAGGTTCTTCTCCTGCGAACCCGAGCCGCCCCGCGAGACGGTGCCGGGGCTCGAGCAGTGCCCCGGCCAGTACGCGTTCCCCCCCGCCTTGCAGGGGGTGAACCGCACCAAAGTCCTGCAATCCCTGTGAGACCAAATTTGCTCACTTTGTACCACTTTAGTGTTCTTTTAAACTACTATATTGACAAGTTAGACTGTCAGTTTGAACAGACTAACAATGTTTTGTATTAGTTCACTGAGTTAAGGATATTTGACTCAACCGTCAAATCCTTGCAAGGAAAACAATCTTTAAACATCATCATAAACCAAAATTCCAAATTAATATCCATTCCAATATCTAGTAAAAGAAACCACTTGTGCCGTGTTTGTTCTCCCTCCTGCAAGGGCCCAGCAGGATGTCACAAACACTGTACATTTTTTATTTTTTTCCTAAACCGAAAGGGTGAGTTGTGGAGGCTAGCTTTGGAGCAAGCTGCAGGCCCCATGGCCTGACAGGCCTGCCTGAGAAGCTAGCCTGGGAAATTCATGGGAGGATTCAAAACAATCCTCAAAGACACAAAACAGCCTGCAGGTGCTGTTTGTCTGATTCCCGTGTTTTCCTTGCAGGAGAAAGTCAGGGGGTGGTGAACCCCACTGACCAATGATGGTAATGTAGCACTTTACTAACCAATAAGAGTTTCCTTTCTGTACTTTCGACGAACTAGTCTATATAACATGGCTGTAACAATAAACTAGAGATTCTCTCCTGTTCTGACTCCTTTGAGAGTCCGTGTCGTTCTTTCCGCCGTTCCCAATTAGAACGACAATGGATAATAGCTAGTTATAGCTGGTTACATGGTTCCCCTCACCTCACCCCTCAACAGACCCAAATGACATGTTAATAGCCAGGAGATTATCTCTTCTAGCCTTACACAAAACAAAGGGCAAACCCCGGCAGCAGGATTGACACACGGCCCAAGCAATAAGGGAGCTGCATGATGTAAAAAGGGATTTTCATTAAGAAGAAGGAGATCATGAAGTCCAAAGGGTATCCCAATTTGGATAAAGAGAGATTAAAAGTGATAGCCAGAGACATTGTGAAAGGACTTCTATCTACCACTGTTCTACTATTTTCTCATACCTAGAGATAACTGAAGACTTCTGAGTGGCTGCAAAAGAGGGAAAAACAAGCCTTACACGTTTTTTTTTATTTTAGCCATCAAATAGCGTGACCAGAGCATGTCTCAGAGATGACACAATTTCAAAGGGGTGCTCAGGCTACTGCCAGTCACCTGTCCCAGCCTCCATACTGTGACTGCTGAGCCACTAATAACTCAGCTGAGCATCTGGAGAGAGTTTGCACCACATCTCTTGAGGATAAAGCACCACTTTATGTTAAAACACTGTCCTGTTAACGACAGTGCTTCAGGAACATCTGCACAAACGTCTCAGATGTCTGACCCTGCAGGTGGAGAGAACAGGTGGAGGCAATATTTTCATTGTTCTACCAAGCTATACTGCTCTTGCTTTACAATCAGAGCTGTGAGTGAGATGGTTTTCTACCTTTCTGAAACTGCAATGTGGCACTGTTCATTGTGCATATGTGAATACAATGTATATTTATTATAAAAAAAAAATCATTAAATTCTTATGATGACAATTTACACCTGTTTACTTGCACTGCTAACTTATATTTCATTAAAAATTGAAAATTCTTATTACTGAACTAGTCAGATATCTACTGATTACATGATTACAGGAGACACAACTATTCCTTGATAAAATATTAATCATAGCTGGCATATCACATAAAAACAAAATTGATAGAACACCATAGTATATATTAAGTGGGAGATTAAATCCCTCTTCATGATAAGATAAAATTTACTTTTTTTTTTAAAAAAAGTACTTCTGAAGGGTTTGCTGATGTTAAAATTATCAGTCAAACACAGAAGATGCACTAGCTAGACATCCTTAGTGCCAGTCAGCTATTAATCAAAATTACCAATCTCTGGCTCAAAAGTAAAAGTAGCAGTATTTGTATTTCTACAAAGCTATATAGGCTCCTCCACACTTAATGTAGGGGAATTAGTAAGTGCTTCTTCTGGCCTTTTTAAATCTCTCACTTCATTTGTCTATCTCCCCTTCATACCTGGAGGACATTTTCCACTGTTAAAATTAGAAAGTGGAGTGTTCTGAGAAGAGGACCCAATGCCTTGCAATTGCATCTTGAAGGATTGTGTGTTTGCTTATTTTGTGAAATACAATTTAATTACAAGTAATGCTTCATGTACTTTAGTTAATGGATTTTATGAGTCCCGAATGACCTTTCTGCGTTTTGTTTGACCTGTGTGGCTTCTACGGGTCACTGCTACATATTAGCAGGAAAAATGGTTCAGAACACTACGCTGTTTCAGCTGATCTGTGGTAACTTTCTGAACACATATGAAAAAAGAAGGGCCTTGTTTCACTGAGATCCCTCTGAACTTTGTGCTGTCTAGGTAGACTCACATAGATCCTGAAAAGGAGAACATGGGTCAGACAAGCAGCATGAACAGACTGGGCTGAGTGGCCATGATGACAAAACGATGAACAACATTAGCCATGGCCTCTGATGCCAATTACTTTAATTCTGTGGACCTGCTTAATGAGATTTTTCATGCATAAAATTAATTTTTGCCCAATTCTGTCAGCTTCCAGCACTAAAGTACGTACAGTTTTGTCAGATTTTATTTATATTTGCGACAAAGGGGATCAGAATCTTAATGAATGCCCTCATTGGTAAGGCTGGGAAGCACAAAAGAGCTAAGATAACTGCTGTGTCCACTTTTAGTTATGTTTAGAAATTACGCATGAGATACTACTAAAATAAATAAATGGAAATCCATCCAGCCATAGAAAGAATTTTCCCAAGATAAGGTCTTTGAATGCCATCCAGTCAGCCCCAGCAACATGAAAACAGAACAGTTAACAGCCAGCTTCATTCATTCATTATGCTCAAAAACTACCTTTCTCATTCTCTGAGGCTGAGACTGCTGACCTCAATATGGCAATGGCAGGTGGCTGTACTGACAAATACAGCAGGTGGCTGTACAAGACATTTACTTGCAAATTTTTTCCCTTTTCAGTCTGAAAGAGACCTAAATGGAACCATTGCTGCTGCAAGCAACTTTCTATAAAGTGTATCCTTTTGCACACTGCAGCTGGCCAGCTGTTTCTGGTTTCCAGCCCAAAGGAACCTCCAACTATGGGCCATAACTTGTTCATACAAACCAAAAATACTGAAAGAATAGAGGGGCAAGATAGAGTATGCTCATCAACATTAGGAAAAAATAGTAGTGAGGGTTTTTGTTCTTTTTAATTGATATATGGTCAGAAAACCCACTTCCCTGGGTGGGAATCCATGAAGCATCCATGGGAAAATCCATGAAGCATTTTATCTCCACTGAGGTATAAGAGATCCTAAAGACTGAGGAAGAAGGCAAACTTACAAGTTCCTTAATATTGAGTGGTCTACAGTTCAGGTGCCGCCCTGAAGTTACCAAACCCAGTGGTACTGGACAGACTGCACACCAGAACAGCCCCAGCAGAGCACAGAGCAGCAAAATGATGCTGTATCCCCTAACATGTATCCCTAATATGGCAAAAATATCCATACTGCCTTGGTCACACAATCAGTCATATCGGGGGGCACAGTCTTCAGCCTGTTCTGTGAAAGGAAATGACTAGAGGACATGAAACCCAGCTGCTCCTTGAGACCTTTCCCATGCTTCCCATGCTTTTGGCTGGATGACAATCTGTCATATCATCTGTGGCAACCATATTATTTATTAGTTTTTCTTCTTGCCCTCAAAAATGTCGTGTTTTTTAAAAGTAATTGGCAGAAAAAATCTCTGAACGCATTTGATAGTCTTCCAGACACGGGTGCCAAAGAACTTCAATCAAATAAATTAATCTTTATTATAGGCAAAGGAAAACCACCCACTTCAGTTGAAAGTCATATGTCATAACTCCGAAGCTTCTTTTAGGATTTCCTCTGCTCTAATTTTTGTAGTTAGATTTGAAACAGTAGAAATGAACATTCTCACAAGACTCCTATTTCTCTGCAGGTATGTTCAACAGCCAATCCCCAGGAAACAAGATTACTTCATAAACAGATACATATGAAATGGTAATTAGGTTTTTTGAAGGATCCTAAGGGGATACCAACTCATCATGCTGTCTCATGGTACAAGCCAATTCAAATTATGTTGGATTCAGTTCAATCATGATGGAAGGATCTAATATCTGCATAAATAAAGTGCTGCTTTTAAACATGAAGTAAAGGAGGTGGCGCTTTAATGATCACCAAAATGCAGGACCCCCCCCCCCCCAAAATGTTTACTGTCTTTACAGTCTTGTGGCTAAATTTGGAGACAAATTTATAAGGAAACCTGAAAAATTATTGTTGGAATTGTGTTTCTCATGAGGGAGAAATCCTACCCTGAAGCACTCCTTCAGCTGCATGAAACCTTCCACAGGACTGCCAGGTAATCAGCATTAATCTGCTGTGCATTTGGAATAAAACATGATCATCTGAAGAGCAGAACTGTCTGTCCCAGTGTGTAAAAAGCAGCCCTTCCACACCACGGTACAATGTAAAATTAATTTTTTTTATCTTTTTAAGCTATTTCACCTCAAACAAGCAGCAAGATATTGGACAAAAAAGCTCTGATCTGTGTGAAACCACTGCTCAGAGCTGTTTAACCAAACTCATCTCTCAATGGCAGAATCACCACCAAATGTATTGCCTTCTGTGATATGACTTCAGGGCCTCAAGGAGCCTGATGTGAATTGCAGATAGGATAAAGGTGAACCACAAAAACAGATAACATCACAATAACAATGTTTTCAGCTCTGCACTGAAGCATTTTCTTTTCCTGTGTGTGATTCTAACACTGATTGATAAAGTTTCCTTTATCGTTGACACAGAAATGTAAGGATTTTGTACGTTATTGTGAATACTTTACAAATACCTATTTAGCATATGCAGCTAGAGACGTAGGCCTGACATAGGTTATAAATACATTTTTTAAAAGTGATTTGGAGATAAGACACAATTATACCATCTAACAATAAAATGGATAAGCTAGAATGACATTTCCTCCTGGAGAGCCATTCTCTTTTGAAAGATACATCAAGCTCTTCCTTGACTGGTGCACTGCATTTGTTTCTCTATTGTTGAGCTTCAAGAAAGTCTTTTTTATGAGTATACTCTTTCATTCTCACTGGAATTCTCATTTCTAGTAGGGATTATGAAACCAGAAGCAATCTTACACTTTCCCATAACATGCAGATATGCAACCATAGCTACAAGAATAGTGAATGTCTTCTCTATTCTGTATTAACAATGCCTGTGGCATGCATCTTTATTTTATTGACATTTTATGCCCCAAAACTGAAATGATCCAGTGCAAAAATCACAGCTCTAACTTCATCAGAGTCTAAGAACTTCATCCAGCCATGAAATCTGATGGAATCTCATTTTATTTGGACAAGGCACACACAGAAAACTCTTGCTTGATTGATCAAGACACACAGAAATATACTCTGCATGTAAAATTGTTATTATAAGATAGTAAACATCTTGGCAGACCTCTGGGAATATCTTTCAGGCACAAGGCCAGATGTGTAACCTTCAGCCCTCACTTGCATGAAGTGCTGTGTTCTAAATATTACATCCCTAGAGAAGAATGGAAATTGCTTTTATTAAAATTTCTCTGTAACTGTTAATGGAGTCATCCACACTACTGAAGAGTTCATGCTGATCAGCTTCAAAACCAGCTGAACTGTAGAAAGAGATGAAGAATTGGGATTTTGAGGCACTCTTCTATGTTTGTGTATTTGAACATGTACAGACGATATGAACCAGAATCCCAGAATCGGATTTAAAGAAAATCAGGAGCACATCAGCCAATGACTTGAACCCACATTAATATAAGTTTTGGTAGTAGACAAACATACAGAGACATACAGAGAGGTGTATTCCTAAGCCACAAATATATACACATTTAACAACATTTTCTAGCTAAAGAAAATTAATGCTAAAAAGTTGTTCTAAATCTGAGGTGCTTTCAAAGTTGAGATTCTATATATGTAAATTAAATATTGATAGACCGTATCTCCCATGTGTAAAAAAAATCCTCTTACTTCAGTATTATAATATAATACTGAATATAATGCTTGCCTACAGTAGATATATTACAGTCTAGTGGTGATATCATGCATGAGGAAAGCAGGACTCTGAAGTTAATTATGAGGTGGGAAAACAGCTTTGCCTGATACCCATAGTCAGTGATAAAATTGCCTGAATTACCTCTATCAAAGAGGTTTATAAATTCTCTCACAGTTACCTAAACAGTGTTACAGCTTATCTATGGCAGGCTTTTACAAAACAGTAAGCAAAAGAGATGACTGTGCACACTTTCTTCAGTCTCTAATACTGCAGGTGGCAAGCAAGAAACTGAAGTGCAGACATCAAAGACCACCCTGAGGTGAGCCAGAAGGCAAGCTGGTGCACTGGGATCAGTGGAGCTGAGGTCTGGAGGAATCAAAGCTAATGAAGAGCTTTTCCAGCTGCAAAGATTTTCCTGGAACAACTGAATTAAACTTTCCAGGGGAGAAGGCTGGCTATACAGAGAAGACCATGAAGAATCTTAACCCCAGAAATATTAGCTATTGGATTTTACCCTAACATAAAAATCATTTACATACTACAGTTATTATAAAAGAGAAAATAAGTATTTAAGGCTACTTTATAGTACTGGGATACATGATGTTGGAGAGAAATTTGAGTACTGAAGGCCCTGGCTCTTACAACACATCATGTCTTGATGAACTAGATGCATGACTCTGAAATACACTCCTGAAGAATTAAATCATTATTTTTCCCCCATGACATTGCATTTTTACATTTACCTACTAATAGGTAAGTATCTATCAACTTACAGAAAAAAAATCTAAGAATTTTAATTATATGTAGAATAAACACACTACATTTTTAACTTATGCTGTATGTGTAAGAATGTGACACTTCAGTTATGGCTTTCGTGCACATATAATCAAAATCTCGTGTCTCCCTAGCCAGCAACAGAACAGCTTACTTCAACTTGTGGATACTGTCCCATCTTTCACATATTTAGGAAGGCTACCAATAAAAATGCTATATTTTCCAGATTGAAAGACTGTACTAATACAGGAATGTGAGATGTTAGAATGCATCTATGAAAAAAGAAGAAATTGCTCTAATACCTAAAACTTCCTTATCTTGCTGAAGGATGCACGACAGAAATATTGTGACAGAGATGATCTTAATAGTTACCTTTTGAAATAAGCCTAAATATTCCATGCATGAAGACAGTGACCAAAGAAGAAGACTGATTTAAGCATTTTTCTAAGAAACTTCATTATATACTACACCAAAATGTGTAAGTTCTGCAACAAGAAAATTCAATGCCCCTGTTACTACACTGCTCCTTTCACTTGTTGACTGCATCTTACAAAGAAATCAAGAGACAGGTATTATTTTTGTATCATCAGATATGTGTCTCCAATCAGATCTCACTTTTTCACTTCAAGTAAGAAGGCCGACAGGGTCAGAGGATGATGTTAATGGGTATAGTGTGAGCAGAGTCAATATTCCTGGAAGTAGAAGCGATAAGAGAAAACTGCAATGGTCATTAATCTGAGAAATAAATGAATCTAAGAATGAGCACCTTGTATTTCTCCTGAATTATCACAACAATTTGTCCCTACAGAACAACTCACAGGTTGAGAATAAGTAATGACCACATTCAGTAATTTAAGCCTTTGTGCTGGTTTCACAGCTGCTGGGCAGGGGAAGCCATTGACTCGTGGCCTGCTGAGGCCAAGCCTGGCTGCTATTAAAAAACTTGAAAACCTAAACCATGATACACCTGCTTTCCTCATCTCCTCTAGTTTGTCTCACCTACAGTCTGAAAATAAACTAAAATCAGTGAGCTTAAAGGCAGAAATGCTGGGGATGAGAAGCAACAAACATCTAGTTTATACTGAAAATAAACAAAGGGAGAGGAAACCTGACAGAAATAAGCAGGAGTCAGGAATTCTAAAATAATTCTGAAATTTGGAAAATGGAAGCACACACACACACACACAAAGGGAAGATAGTTTTCTAAAATACCCAGTCCAAAGTCATGGCATTCATAATGTTTCATTTCAACTTGGCAATTTGGGTTTATGCAGCTAAAGCTTTTAAACATACCGGAGCAGAAGAGAAAAAGTAAGTATCATCACCTTAAATACTCACACTATGCACACCTTGATGCCTGTCCAAACAAAGATGATTTTCATGAAACTTACAAGAGAAGGTTTAAATAGAAATAGGGAGTTGTTAAAAAAAATAAAATCTTACATTTAGTTCTAGGCAGAGAATGCATACTTTATCAAAAAACCCAAACAACCAAGAGATAAGGTCACCTGAAAAAAAAAAAAAGTCAAAAATATGTTTTTAAAAATGGTCTTTTGTTTTATGCATTTTCTACTATAAGAGGGAGCAAAGTAGCTGAAGTCAATGGTCAAGTTTTTATTACCCCACTGACAGCAGAAAACGACTGACAAAGTGAAATGAAAGAAAACTAGATGAGAACAGAAGTGCTGCATTTAAACACTTAAATTAAGTGCTGCAGTAGCCATAGATAATGTGTATATCAGGGGAAAAGTGGAGGCTTTGTGAGAATGTCAAATCATGTAGAAGAAAACAAACCTGGTTACAGCTGCCATGAACTGCAGTCCAAGGACTGGGGAATCCAGTTCATAGCAATTATCAGGTTATTTGTATTATGTGTTGATACAACACTGCTGGAGGACAGAGGTTAATCATCCTCCTGCTATGAATTTGTACACTGGATGCATGCCTCCCCTCCCAAGGGAGTGCTAAATACCAGAGACTTTCTGATCTTCTTCCTTCCTACTAGTTGGTCAGTTTGAAAAGCTTATTTTGCTTAAACTTCTACATACTGGCTTTGTGAAAGCTTATGTTTTTTAGCAGGAGCACAGCCTTCCCAAATGAAATCATAGAAACTCTCTCCTTACCCCAGCACTGTTTTGCTCTCTGCTGAATATCCTCTATACAGTTAGTTTTCTGCAGCTTGCTTTTTCATGAGGCAAGAATCTGACCATAAAAGGTAGCTGTTCCATCATGAGTCTATATTTAAGGAAAATTATTGAAGACAAGGACAGAAAGGGAAGGATGCTATCCACCTCACATTAATTTTAGCCTTTTTTCAAATATCTAACTAAATAACCCGCCTAATGCAGTCATAATGAATACTAGCACTCAGTACCTGTTTCATATTAGTTTTGATTACTACAAACCATACTTGCTGGCCAGAAATGATGAAGTGCCTGAAGAGAAGATGTGGAAATTTAAAAGCACAGATTCCAGAAAATGGTCTCTGCTTAATAGTGAAACAAACAGATGCGTTCAATTCATTTTGCAGAGAATTACAGATTCTAAAAACTGCCTCTGCTGAGTGCTGCCCAGGTGAACATAGCTGGCAATACATTTTCTTAGGATCAGTTCCTCCAGATATGGGAAAGATTATCTGAGGCACTGAACTGAAACTTGC
Organism: Poecile atricapillus; assembly: GCF_030490865.1. Classification (NCBI taxonomy): domain Eukaryota; kingdom Metazoa; phylum Chordata; class Aves; order Passeriformes; family Paridae; genus Poecile; species Poecile atricapillus. The sequence continues at coordinate 74,171,088 of NC_081289.1, forward strand.
ACACCAACATGGGGTGAATTTGAATACAATGCCGGAGTTTTTGTCTCTGTATCAAAGAATATAATTTCAATTTTTCCCTAGGGAAATACAGAAAAAGATGTCTGGGCTGAATTTCTCTTTCCTTACACATCAGTCCATCAGATTGCTTAAAGAAAGAAAACAGAGGGAACAGAGTGAGCTGCTGGGATTATCATTCTTCAGGTAGTTCGGACTTACACTTAGTTTTCTTATTTAAATGACACATTAGTCACAGCCAATTTTCAAGTTTCCACTCCTAAATTATACACTCATAATTTCTTCTCCTCACAGAATGTTTTCTTACTTTCTAAATAGCAAGCATGATACATTATTTCCAGCCTAGATCTTCCAGTAATAGAGAAAATGCCTTTGAAGGATTCCAGGTCTCAGTAGCCAGAGGCCAAGAAGAGAAACTTTGCTGTCCATCCTTTCTGAAAAATGTAGCAGAAAACAATACATGAAATTTAAAATCAAACTATGATTGTCTGAAGGATGGTCATCCTGTGGAAAACATGATAATAATAAGCCATAGTTTATAAACCTAGTAAAAGGTTTCATTTTCACACATTTCACTGAAATTAGTGGTTTTCTGTAAACATAGTGATTAACTTTATTTTTGCCAAAGCACACCTTATTTTGGCACTATTGCCCTCACTGTAAAAATTGTACAGGACTTATCAATTGATACAAAAACTATTTCCATATCCAAAGTTATTTTTCTATTCCAGCATTTCTGTTTGTCCTAGGGTAAATAAATTGCTTGCACAAGCAAAACAGCTTTGTCATGCTCTCATGGCTACAATTCAGGGTCATAACCAACCCTGTAGAGAGTTGCTTGACTTTCACTGCAGTGACTCTTGGTTTTGAGTCTCTGCTTTAGAAGAAAACATCAATCCCATCTTGAAGTGGCACCAGAAATTGCAGACAGCAATGGAGCTTTCTGTATCTTATCCTTTGCTGCTTCAAACATTGAGAAACATTTGTGTGGAATGCATCTACAAAGACTTGAATATTTGACTCTACAGCTGAAATTTATCTTTACAGAACTTATTTGCAACAGAGGCTCTAACTTTGAGGAAAAACCCCACCACTTGAGTAGTTAGGCAGGCCACAGAGCATGAAAAAAGAGAGAGAAATTCAGATGACCAGAATGGTTTTTAGATACAGGATCTATGTGACCAGTGACAAATAGCTGATGGAAGAGAGCATTAATTAGATGTTAGCAGTGAAATTCTCTGTTGGTTTTAGAATGTATGGAGTTTTCTGACAGTGCAGGAGTAAGGACTGCTGCAGAACTTTTAGTGTGCTCTTCATCACTGTCATCAGTCCTGCTAAGGTTCACACCTTTCAAAACCTCTTACACATATCTCTACTTTAAACAATTAAGCCCAGATGCTTCAATTACACCCAGCAACAAAGCACTTCAAAATGCTTTCTTAGTTTTAATGCACTGGAGGATTTCGGGAAGCTTGCAGCAATATCTGAAATTCTAACCATGTATTTTCAAAGACTGTGGGTAGCAAAAGACAAGAAGAAAGTGTGAGGTATGCCAAAATATGTTTCAAATTTCTGACTGACCTTGGTCTATGTGAATTCATTACCAAGCAAACATTTCCTACATCCGTTCTTCTAACAACTATGAACAGCCAAGGAATATGACAAAAAACACAGTTAATCTCTGATGAGTTCAGACTACTAAAAACTCATAATATCTTCTTTTCAACATGAAAGAAATTTACACCAGAGATAATAGTGGCAGTAAGGTACTTGTAGCTGGTATTTTTTGTGCTTGTGGTTTTTTTATGGCTTTAATCACAGAAATAAAATTTATAAATGTACTAGATTTTGGGCAGCAGTGGTTTAAAACAACAATTAAATGAGCTGCCATATTTATGAGAGTACTATCTTGAATATAAATTAACATTAGCATTCATACATACACAAAACCTATGGAGAATAACATTAGACTTTCAAATAATGCAGGGATTTTTATATCTAATGTCAAGTTTGAATGGCTATTTCTTTTAACTGTTTCAGTTTCATTAATAATGTAAGTTTCAATCTAACTGGGTTAGATTAACTGGTTTTTGTTAGAACAGGACTATATTGTTTATATAAAATAATCTATTTGAAATATCCATATCCAAAATCTCAATGGCTGTTCACATATACTTTGTATGGTGTAAATGTTCTGTTATTTCAAAATATTTGCTTGCATAGTTATGTAATGCTCCTTTAACATAAGGAAATGAGTTATGTTGCATTTTGACTACACTTATAGCATCAAAACCTCTCTTTTAAAATACAAACTCACTTCTCAGAAGAGTTTTCATTCTCCCTCTGCAGAAATGAAAAAAATATATGAAAGACTGACTTTTACAAACTGTGTTTAATAATGGAATGACAAAGGGAAAACAGAAAATCTAGCTTGTAATATACAAGTCAGTTGTATGTAGCCAATAAAGAATTCAATAATTTCAACTGCATCTTCTGATGTTCTGATTAAATCCTTCATCCCTGTGTACTTAATGCTCTGGATGTTCCTAAGAAGAGGGCTGGTAACATTGCCAGACTTTTTTGTGTTTTATTTCAAACTTCCACAAAGGATTTTATGCTGGTTTTTGCTGGGGTAGAGTTAATCCTCTTCACCATGGATGATGAGGGTGCTATCACTCTCTGCAAGTTTCTTCCTGAGCTTACTTAGAGCAATAACAGTGCACTTGCATGAATGCAAGCACTAAAGGTATATTCTTAGAATGCAATATAAAGAGGTCTTTGTAGTGCACCATACAAACAGGGCATCAGTCCTAAATCAATTCTATTTAAGTCAGCTTGGGGTCTTAGCATCACTTCTCAGGGCTAGCACATCATGAAGGCACCAGCTTATTTCATACAAGTGCTTGACTTGTGGTGGCAGTGATTCTGAGCTTCCTGTTTGTTAAATCTAAATGAAAAATCTGCAGAAGTTTGGGTTTGCAATTACAATCGATGTTGTAAATGTTTTACTTATTCACCATCTGCAGAAGTGGGGCTCAGCCAAGAGTAGAGCCCAGTCATCAGTGTGTTTGAGCAGAATTAGGAGCAGTATGAAAAATAAAACAACAAAGCAAAGTGTTCAGTGGTATGATAGGTATTTCACACATTGAATATGTGGCCTAAAAAACAGTAGATCAGAAATATGTGAGTGAAATTAAATATTGGAGAAAAGAACATGCAGTGTCATAAACTGAAGGCTCTTATCTCTGCATTCACAATGTCTTTAGCAGCTCTGAAACTTTGCCAAGAGTTATCTCCAATGTAATACAGTCTGCTGATTGGCTCAAGCTAGGTTTTAAGAGAAGACCAAGAGAAAACTAGATCTTTTGTCTTGAGGATGAGGCTTTACTCCAGCTTTCATGTCAGATCTCCAGGGGTAATATGAACTCTCTATAGGGACGTGAATTTAGATTTTTTAAATTTATTTTTTTGTCTAAGCCTCTAAAGCCAACAGCAATAGAGAGAAATAGAGATAAAAATGGTAAAAATAAACATCTTTCTTTCACAAAAGAAGCATGAACACAATGAATGTGATAGCATTCATTTGATCAGATTAACTGGAAAATTTCCATAATAAATAAATAGATAAATCATAAATAAATTTCCATTCTAAAATTTCCATCATAAAATTTCCATGATGTAGACATGGCCATTAGCTATAGACACATGTACCACACTCAGATATGCCTGCACAGTTTTAAACTATTTGTCTGCATCAAACCTACAAGCAGGGAGCAACAGCAAAAAAAGGACTTCTGCTAAGGAACAGGTAAAGATTTATATTCCTTTCCTTACCATAGATTCAGCTGTGTCAAAACTCACTTCATATGCATGGACCCAGCAGAGTAGAGAAAGTGAGTCCCAGGACCATGGATCCAGCAGCCAAGAGTCTGGCACTGAGGGACTCAGGACAGAGGAGGAGCTGTGCTGGGGTAAGCTGCAACCAGGTGTGTTTATGTTCCACTGGGGTGGATGCTCGAAGAAGCTCTGATGGATCTGCATCTAACCTCACACGTGCAGTGACTCTGAGGCTGTATTTTCCAGGACACAGATCTGAGCCCACCTAGGCTCACCAGACTCAACAGAAGTTTGTGTTCATAACATATTTGTGGGAAATTACAGCACATGAGACAAACTTTAAGATACTGACCAAGTTACAGACTTTGTCTTTTCATACCTAGGCATCTCTCTCAGCTGCAAAAATGCTACTTAAAAGGCTTATTTTATTTGTCAGTATTCTCTATGTATATATACAGATTTTAATGAAAGGTAATAACATCTGGAGTTTCTACAGTTCTTGGTCCCTATTACAAAAATTAACTGAAGGACTTTTTCCTAACAGAAATAAAAAAGAACTGACATTAATTCATATGATGCTTTCTCACTAAGAAATGACAAGTTTTTGTATAGGTATACTTACTATGATTTTAAATGCAGTAATAGAATTTTACCTCTTAAAATAACCCTTTTCAGTATTGCAATAAAATAACAGTTACAATGTAAAGAAAAATAGCATTACATTACTGATAATAAAATTTTATCCATTACTTTTAATGTCATATGAAGGACGTATAACAAACTGCATGAGACAGAAGAAAAAAAGATTAAAAAAAGGCAAGTCTAGGCAATCCCAAATTGTTACTAATGGCAGCTCTAATTTTATCCACTGACATAAATGTATTATCATAAAACGTTGCCACGTGATGCAAGGCAGGATGACACTGTGGCACTGTGCTAACACAGCCCAGCACACTCATGCTGACACACACCAGCTTAAAGCTGACATTTGCCAGAAAAATGCAAATCTTCCCTCCACCACAATGCCTCAAAACAGCCCTCTCTCCTGTTTCTACCACTCCTCTATGAATGCCTACCCGCACATATGACCTGGAAAAATGAAAAGCTCTGCTCAAATACCTGCTCACATAACATTGCCCTCAACACAAAAGCGTGTCCAAAAACAGTAATATACTTCAAGAGCAAGAAAGAAATTTTATGTCTTAGCACTGTGAGGTATAAAATACACAGGCAGCTCAAAGAGCTAGCACATCATTTAGGCAGACTCCCTACTCTTCCTCAGGACAGAAAGATGGCAGGAATACCCCTTCCGAATCCCTATGCCAGTGACAGCAGCAGGAGGTTGTTTGTTAAAGCTGCCTGTATGACAGAGAAGGTTTAGATTGCCTATTAGGAAAAATTTATTCAATAAAATGCTTGTCAAGCACTGGAACAGGCTGTCCAGGGACATGGTTGAGTCACTCTCCCTGGGGGTGTTTAAAAGACCCATAGATGTGGTGCACAGGGACATGGTTTAGTGATGGATTTGGAAGTCCTGAGTTAACAGCTGTACTCAATGGTCTTATGGGCCTTTTCCAACTAATAATTCAATAATTCTATGATCATTGCAGGCAGCAGCTTTTCCTAGCACAACTCAACATAATGTGTAATTAGTTCCAAGTCCTTTAAAGAAGAAGAAAGGTGAATTTGTATGATGCAGCATCTGGTCCTAAATTTTTGAATCATTTGGAAAGAAGTACTGAGGAAGTCAGAAAATACTTCCATGAGGCCTGGACATCATACTGCTCATATCACTGGAACTCCTCTCAGAGTAAAAATTCAAGGCCAGGTAAACAGTGGTAGAACAGTAAAGTCACTCATTGTGCAAGAATCTTAAAAATAACAACAATAACAACAACAACAATAATAATAGCAACAATTGTGGTTTAGTAATTAAATACCTTGTACTTTCTGTTTATGAAAAACTATAAGCACCCTAATTTTGAAAACATTGCCTCAGTACCCATTTGTCAGTTAAAACATGTGAACAGCCTAAAAACTATTGATCACACAGACTTCTCTATTTACATTTAAGTATAGACAAAGCAAGTCACCATATGAATCTTTGAAGTATCAAAGACAAAGTGAAATTTGACTTAAATCCCCTGCTAGTACATCTAGAGATAATTTTAATGACAACAGTGTTAAATGTTGTAACAAGGCCATATTAATAAAATTTTCACAAAGGCCAGAGAACTAAGAAGCAGACTGGGTGTTTAACAACTCCTTCCAACACAAGCACTAATTGAAAGACTGACTATTAAAATTATATATTATCCAGATGAAGCAAATTTAAATGTTACCCAAATAAAACTGATTACGTATATTAAAAGCATGGAATGGAATTGTCAGCTATTGAAATAAAATATCACCAAAAACATATAAAACAAAAGCTTCATTACTTCTACTAGCAGTGAATAATGTACGTGCAGTACTAGTGAAATTCTAGCACATTACTAACCTAAAGGAGAGAAATTTCAAATGTTTCTCTTTCAGATCCTTAGATTATAGATTATATATATAATTTTCTAAAGACTTTCCCTACTGAAGTGTTCAGTGAATTGTCTCCATCGTTTTTAATAAAAAGGAAACTCCTTTGATAATAGAAAAAATATGGTGATTTTGAGGTTGCACTTCTTAAATGAAAGAGGAAGATCAGAGCAAGATTGTCTTGGATATTGCTTGCTATTTCACCCCTGTCTGTTCTGTACACTCCTGTCCAGTTCTAATGTCCTTTCAGAAGACTTCAGAATTACAAATACACTATTTCATGTTTTTCTTCAAGTGTCTATTACCTGAAACACTCTGGGAACTCCCAGAGTGTCCCTGAAACACCATGCCAAGCTTTTGTTTAGGAAGAGCCTTTCTTCTTAAGAACTGAGGCATGATTTTCTATTCAAGGAAATGCAGAGTGTTGTGAATGAGCCTCTGAGAAATCAGAAGCCATGGTCTGAAGCACTGTACTTTCCACTGCTGCTGTGTTTCTTCGTAGTGTGCAAATTTCTCTGTTGTGGGTGTGTGTGTGTTTTCTCAATAGAGCCCATGGAACCTGCTGTAACTGAATTAACCCTAAACACTACAGTTATTCATTGCCTAGGAGATTTGAAAAGCACAGGGTTTTGGCACTGTAACCATGCCTCCATCTACTAAATAATGTCAAATGCACCTGATGTCACTAAAAGCAAGAAACTCACTATAGCAGGAGAGGAAGTAAATATAAAATAAATAATATTTTTGCTTGACAGAAAAGACACAGCAGATTCAATTCCTTTCTTTTTCCTCATATTTGACATTTTTGTGCTTTCCCTTCCTTCTTTCCACCTGAGAAATATAAGCAACTCTTCCAGTGCACAAAGAGAGCAAACAAATTTCCCAAGACTTGTGACAAAGCTTTGCACATTATCTTTTATCCAGCAAAATTTTATTTGTGGCTTATAGAGGGACCTCAGAACCTGAGCAGAATGAGATATCTTATCTTGGCAGGGGAAAAATATACCCTCAGAGCTTACTGATATTAAAACAAGCAGTAGCAGTTTAAATTAATTTACCCATGTCTCCAATTTTGTTTTCTTCCTACTACAAAATTAAAGAAATTGCTATCATATCCTTAAATAATAATTTATAAAGAGATCTAAGCTTAGTTTTCAAGAGATAAGCAATGGAGAAGTGATAACCAGTCCTTGGTATCTTTTGACTCTCATCTTTGTTTTCCAATAGAGAAAAAAAATTATTCTTTGTAATGAGTTTTTTCCCTCCTACCAGCCCTCAGTGGTATCCAGGGAAAACAGTAAATTAAGTGTTGTTCCTGTGAATTATTGAGCATTTCCAACCTGGCTGAGGCAAAAGAGATTTATGCTATGAAACTATGGCTCTTTGCAGCTTGTCCTTACTGTATAAATTGTCTGACACAATAAGATATGTCTCTCAACCTTTCTCTCCCTATTATATAGCCTATAAAGGTCACAAGAGCTAAATCCAAACAGAATGGCATGGAGAAATGTCTCTATAGCTGAATGACTACTAGCTGACTATAACAGCAGCACTTTAATAATACAAAATAAAATTATATATATAGCCAGTACACTATGTCTCAACATGAAGCAAAGAAATAAGCTTCAAATTAGATTCTGTTTGCTGCATGAGAATTTTAGTTTTATTTTGGATGACAGAAAGTAGTCAGCCTTTGTTTGTCTCCTTCATTTTACTCTAGAAGGAAAATGTTTGGGTCTGATGTAATTCCAATTGCAAAATCTTCTCTATCAAACCAAGTGTTAAATCCTGATATGGATTATATAATTGTGCTAGATCACAGGGCACAAGGAGAGTAATTAAACTATGAGATTACTCAGGCCTTAGTACATAGTAATTATGCACTACCTCAAAATTCCTTTTGACAAGGACTTTTGTATTTCTGTGAAGTTTTGGAGACTGTTTTTTCTTATTTAACAGCATAAAGCTAGAATAATGTTGCTAATGTCAGAAGAGACAACACAAATTGATATGTGCCAGGAGAAGGACTGGCTCCCCCACGCTGAGTGTCTTAGAGTCAGTCATAGAACCATAGAATGGCTTGGATTGGAAGGGACAGACATGAAAGATTCAGTTCCAACACCTCTGCTGTGGGCAGAGACCTTTTACTAGACTAGGTAATCCATCAGAGATCCATCCAGCCTGGCACTCAACACTTCCACAGTGTTCAGTGGGGCATCAACAGCTTCTCTGGGTGCCTTACTGCCCTCACAGAAAAGAATATCCTCATAATATCTGATTCAAATCTACTGTCTATCAATTTGAGGCCTTTCCCCTTGTCCTGTCACTACATCCTCTTGTAAAAAAACCTTTTCTTTCTTGTGAGCTTCCTTCAGGAACTGGAAGGCCACAATGAGGTCATCTCAAAGCCTTCTCTTCTCCAGGCTGAACAATCCCTGTTCTCCTCGCCTTTCCTCATGGGACAGGAGCTCCCTCCCTCCAATCACCTTGGTGTTCCTCCTCTGCACTCTCTCCAGCAGCTCCATTTCTTTCCTGTGCTGGGACCCCAGGGCTGGAGGCAGCCCTGCAGGTGGGGTCTCACCAGAGCGGGGCAGAGGGGCAGAATCCCCTCCCTCCCCTGCTGCCCACGGGGCTCTGGATGCAGCCCAGGACACACTTGGCTCTCTGGGCTGGGAGTGCCCATGGCTGGCTCATGTCAGGATCTCACCCCCAGCACCCCCAAGTCCTTCTGGGCAGGGCTGCTCTGGATCTGTTCATGCCCAGCCTGGGCTGGCACCAGGGATTGCCCAGACCCAGGCGCAGCACCAGCACCTGGCCTTGTTAAACCCCATGAGTTTCCCATGGGCCACTGCTTGAGCTTGTCCAGGATGGCATCCCATCCCTCAGGAGTGTCAACTGCACCACTCAGCTTGGTGTCATCTGCTGATGTGTATACTTGGTGAAATTGTGCATCAGTGTGTTGGAATGGCAACATGCACTTTCCTCATATGTGAGTGATGATACAAGGTCTGAGGATACCAGAGTTTAATCTCAGCTTTATCTTAGGCTGTGTCACAGGCACTGATTTCTTGTTTAAAGAACTTGACATCTGTTAGCTGAAATGTACTACAAGATGCATAGATGATGCGCTGAAGCTTAGCTAATCTCAGATGTGCTAATTAAAATAGAAGAGGTGCATAAAATATTTCACAAAATAGTATTAATAGGGTTGCAATCCTGGTGTCCAAGCAGCACAACAGCATAGCTCTCCATGCAACCAAAACTATGAGGTGTAGCTGGGGGTGGGAAGGAAATGTTCTTAAAATATTGTATTTTTTCTCCTAGAAAAAATTTTCAATATCAACACTAAAACAGGGTGTGGGGTGTTAAACTCACAAAGATGTTTTAATGGCACACAAAATACCTTTTCTTTTGTTGCTTGCTGTTGCTTGCTATTGCTCCCAACCTACATGCACACCTGATTTAATGGTACTGTAAACGTTGAATAGTTACATGCTTCACAAATAACACATTAAACTACAGTTCTGTGGGAGAAACAGCATAAAAATCACAACCCTTTTTAGAAGAAATCTTTAACCCCTAAAATAAAACAAGTATAAAATCAAGAAAAATATGTATTTTGTGTTCTAAAAATGTATGCACCCTGCTAAATAGTTAGGAATTATATCACAAAACCAACCCAAATTATAGCACCTACCCTGCTTTTGCTGAAAGTCTTTAAGAATAATGTACTCAGGCTTCCAAAGAGGAAATAACAATAACGGACTGTACTGAGGGTGTCACGAGTGGACATAGAAAGCCCTCCAGACACAATGAGATAATTTTACACAACTTTGAATTTACTTCCTCAGTTGAGTAGTAGTGTTCTGTTTTGGTTTGGTTTGACTTTTTTTGGTATGTTTTTTGGTTGGCTATTGTTCATTGGAGGGTTTGTTGGGGTTTTTTAATGATACGCTTACATGTTGAATAACAGAAGCCAACACAAAAAAAATTAGCCACAATTATTATCCATACCTTAACTACCCACTCATCTTGCTGTGAGACCAATGGCAGGAACACAGTTTTCCTATACCATTTATAATTGCACAGTAACTTTGACTAAATATTTTTTTTAGAATACTGCACATATACCACTGCTTTTTTCTGCCTGTATGTAGATGTTTGGATTTATTTCAGCAGAAAATGAGATTCACAGAAATCAGTCCCAGAAAGGACACTGGATTGTACTTTTAGACTTCTAGACTTTAAGTCTTCCACATGTATGTGCATATATATGCAGCATGGCCAAAAATTTTCCTGTGTGAGAGGTTAGTTATTGCCATCACCTAGAAAGATTAAAGCAGAAAAAAAAAAACCACAAAAAAAACCCCAAAAAAACAACTCAGTCTACAGCTTTATGAAATAATTTAATTGGAAGAGAAAAAAAGATAATGATCTAATAAAGGCTTTTTCATGTTTAATTTCTATTATCTTGTATAAAAATAGATTTCTTTCTCTAAGGAAAACATTGGTTTTCCACACAAAGAAGTAATGCTACAGCATAAACATATGTTCAAATCTTCCATGAATACACATTCACCAAATGCACATCCACAAGTTATTTTCAATTGAAAACCTTCAAAATTTCTCTGATTCTTGTATCTCTGCAAGGTTCTAAGTAACTTTATCAAAGGCAACTTTATTTGCAGATTCAAAAATATTTTGTGGGACAATTTTTTTGCCTTTACCTTAAGAATTGCTCAGACTGAGACAGATTTTCAAAATCTTTCCACAGGCCAGTTTCCCCCAAGATTAGCCTTCCATTCTCTTGTAACCTTTAAGCAATGCATATTGCCCTGCACAATCTCTTCCAATAAATATAAATAAATATAAACGTAAATATAAACTAATGTATCCTGGAAAAACAAAGATTAGTTCTGTTGCATGGAATGACCTGTTGTGCTCATGTTTAGAAAAAAAAAAAAAGTTTAAATAGATAAATTAATTCCCCAAAATGTTACCTTTTTATGGGAGAAACAATGAAATTTTGCATCTTTATCTATTTAAACCTCAGAGGTTTTTATTCCATGAAAATCCTGAAATAATGACCGTATTTAGTTTAAAAGAAGAATTCATTTTTGCTGCAGGTGTTGTCATGGTGAGTAGACCATGAATTAACTAAAAAATAAAGGTGTTCACATTCATTGACAGATCTGAGTCAAAAATAAGGTGGACTGTGGGAGGTGGGGACATGGCTATATATATTTTGGCATGCAGCTGGATTGCTGAGTTAAAGTTAATATTAAAAGAAATCTTGTGAGAATAGCAAAAATTGAAAATACAATTAATGGAAAGCCCTGACTGTAGAACTTATATTGTCCGCCTGAAATTTTGATAAGCCATATTTTTGTTCCCAGTAGAAAGCTTTCTTATGTTTCAAACATTTTGAGCAACCAAGGCCTTAAGGAATATTTCCCTAGTATTGATTCAACTGTACTAATTGTGCTTATGGCAGTGTTGCCTAATCAGTTTGGGGTCTCCCTTTTCTTTCATTTGGGATGCTTGAAAATGCCTCCTGGTGTTGCTGTTTGACATACCTTCACTGAAGCTGAGTTCTTTTTTCTTCTCAAATGGACTACTGCTGAGCAAACATGTCTTTTTCTCTATCTTGCTTGCTTTCATGTGTGATAGGAAAGAAATAATGCAAGATGATAGATATCAGATTTATAATTAACTCTATTTTTTTTAACAGGGAGAGAAATCATCTGAAGTTGTCCTTTCCTTATAGGGCAAAACCAATTAGCTTTCATATAAAATTACAAAAAGGATAAGGAAATTTTTTTCCCTTCAGCAGGGATGAACTCAAAGCAGACATGCACTGGGTAATGCAGCTTCAGTTGTCATGCATTTTGTTGACTATTTTGAAAATGTTTTCCCCTCTCTTCAGTGTAGCTGGGGAAACCAAACAAAGGGGTAATTTTCCACAATTACAAGTTTATTTAAAGGGGGGAAAGACAGGAGTAGTACCACACACATATTTCAAAAGACATCCACACATTCTTTCTATCAGGGAGTCTCCTCTAAACCTGTTTGCTTTTATATCTGAACTCCGTTTCAAATTCTATTTTTGCTCTTTGTCCACTCATTTAGTCTTTCTACTCATTATTTAATTAGTAAGATTTTGGGGGTCTACATTGCTGGAGATCTATTGAAATACTTCAAAGCACAACATTCAGCAGAGGGACGGCTTTCTCAAAATAAAATATTAATCACAAGCGGAAAATACCTGTGAGTTAGAACAGAAACCAAAAAATATGCAAACATTTGAGCAGATGAGATACATCATGTACAGGTTAGGAGTCTTAAACTTATATAATAATAATAGATTCTTCCAGGAAGAAGAAGTGGCAAGGTATAATAATGGCTAGGCAATTAGTTCCTATGTGTCAGCATCATCTCAGATCCATTTTAAGAATCTGTACAAGCAAGGATGATCCTTCAATGTGGTGCTGTATTGAAATTATTACTGTATGCCAGGTTAATAGATACTTGACCACATAAAGGAGTTATGCTTCTCACAGGTTTTCTATAGGATAATGTGCCTAATATATATGTAAAAAAAAAAATGCTGTATGCTCTCAGAGATATCCTGAAGATCTCCTGGAGAATGTCTATAAGTGTTTACCTTGGTTTATTACATAATTTATGTTACTTGTGGAGTAGCATTTTATCCAAAGTCCTTATAAAGCCATCATAATCTTGCCCTTAAAGGGCAAAAGTATTTGAATATATTTGAAGAGACTTCAGAAAATTATTCAAGTGTTTTAGTAAAATTCAAATCAAGCTATGAACAATTTTCAATTTATATACCATTGGTAACCAGTTTCACTTTATAACCTACACATCCATCCCTTGTTTCAGAGCTGCAGATGCTTCTCATTTAGCTCAAAACATTTTTATGATATTTCTAGATGATATGCCAAACAGAAAATCAGGGCCTACAAAAGGTACTCATAAAAAACATATTTCCCCAAGACTGAAAGCAGCAAATTGCATTCCACAGAAAGTGAAAGTATCTCCAAGGTCAAAAGGGACGTCTTGCACTCATACACTTCAGGCGGACTGAAATTAACAAAGCTGGAGGCCAAGTAGAAAAGAGAATGACACAATACCTGTTACAGAGACCACAGAAATTAGAAAATACTTCAGAATTTGTTTTACCCCAGCAAGAGAAATTTGCATGGGAATACTTGAAGACAAAGCAATAAGCCTTGGCATTAGTTCTAAGCAAGCACTGATTCAATATAGAAGAATTTATTTCATTATAAATTAAAATAGGGGGTTCTTGCTCTTATGTAAAGGATCATTCATCCTTTAATGAAAAAGCCTTAATTGTCAAAGTATTCTTCAAAGGAAGAAAGGTCCATTATTACCCCTGCACACCTGGAAAAATATATCATGTGGAGAAAAATTTTGGCAGACATTTTCAGAAGCTAAAGTTAAACACGGGTTCTTACACAGTTCAGCAAAAGTTCTGCACCTCCTGCTCAGTACACTTTTACTTGCTCTGCCTTTACTACAGGCAGAAAGTTATCACACTGGTCTGGGAATTTTTAAAATCCATCTGTTTACATTTGGTCTCAGTGTAGAAAATGGCCCAATGGCTTCCGTAGTCCTTGGCAGGCCAGACAAGTTTCCTGATTCCATTGATGTTTTGCCTCAGGATCTCACCCAAGACATTTGGGAGAAGACAGCACTGAGGCTTCGAGCATTATGCCTTAGCCCTGATTTGAACCTGAATTTCACTGAGTCTCCAAAATGCTGTATTAATTCAGACTGGATACTAGACCCATTGATTTATAGGGAAAAAAAATAGAGGAAGATCATAGTCAAAAGTCACTATAATATGATAATCTCAGCCCTGGTGCTGAAATATTTCTTTCTCCCCAGAAAGAAGTAAATGCTTTTTAGGAGGTCAGGAAACACCGATGAAACTGGCAGTGGCCACTATAGTGACACACTTAGCTTTTGAAAGTTGCCTTCATTACAGGAGATTTTTCATGTGTAAGAGAAATAACCAGACAAAATTGACTGCTATTCACCGTTTCCCACATTCTCCTCCAAATCAGGTGCATTATCTGTAGATTCTGTAGATGAGATATACTCATCACATGCTGTTACATAATCCATATGGGTACATTTTTCTTTGCTTAGGAAATACAAAAAATTAAATATGAAAAATTCTGAAGACAGACAAGGATGTATGAAACCAGAACACTCCAATTTCTTCAGACAGCATATTGCAAACAGTTAGCCTTGAAGATATTTTAAAAAGCCCAAACTATGAACAAGCACAAAATCTTTCAAGATCAGGTACTAGCTCCCCCATTACTACACTTGGCCTTTGTAACAGAAATTACATAAATCCTGTGGTGATTTCTGTGCTTCATAAGGATTATGCCATCACAATACCATGAAATATGAGGAACACTTCCACAGAAGAGAATATTAGGCTTGGCACATGAAGACAAGCATTACTATTGCTCCTATTAGACCCTAGGATGTTTTTGAACATTTAAAATTGCATTATCATAAACAACACTATAGTGATGTGCAGCAGCCCAGGGGCCTACCAGCAGGGCAGTCATACCTCAACCCTGGAGGGGCAGAAGCAAACAGGAAGAGACACCCCTCTAGGATAGAGTAAGAAAGGGCCTCCCTCCCATGGGCCTTTGCAGTTATGTTAATGTCTTGTTAAGTCTGTTCCCTCATTGGTTTGTAAATTATGTCAGCCTGGTTCTGCCCCTGTTTACCATTTTTGCACCCTTTCCAGAATGTCCTGCCTTCCCTCAATCCCCATTGGCACTACTTTGCCACAGTGCTCTGCCCCTGCCATCCTATTGTTTCCCCAGATTCCCGTCACTCCCCTGCACTGCTTTACCCTATCCCTATGGGCCCTTGGCCCTCAGATCCAGCCCTTCTGTCCTGTATTTAACCCTCAGTGCAGTTCTCTCTTTTCATCCCTGAACCCATTCAAAGCTATTTCCGTCCGCGGACCCCTGTTCTTACTCCTGCATAAATAGCTTTTGGATACCTAAACGAGAACCCGTCCCTTTGTCAATCCATCAGCCTTTTTTAGCAGTGTGCTCTGAGCCCTGAAAGTGCAGGTCGCTCTCAAGGCCGTGCTGTTGCACGCCTCAGCAGTGTCAATGTCCTCATGAGTTAAGAAAATTAGGAAATTAAGATTTGAACTAGAATAGGAGCAGCTCATGAGAAAATTTAAAGTAAAAGAAATGAAAAAGAATTTAAGGTAGAAGCAATGTAGGACTAAGCGTGCTTAGTTAAAGTCAAGCCTATACAGGTCCTGCTTGCGAAGGGAATACGATGTAGCCAGCAATTGCCAAGATGAAATGCATGGTCCAAGAATACATATATCATTCCTCTTGTCTTAAGTTGTATTTGTAGAAGGAGACAAGGAGGATGGACTACTGTGAAAAAGAAAGAAGTGTGTCTACATCTGCAAGCAAGGGATCTGAACTGTGTCCAGGAGAAGCAGGAGACCTCCCAACAGGACACAGTGAAAAAGTTTAAGCCCGAGGAAAAGAAAGATTTCATTTGAAAGACCCTAGACGTATTTCAAAAAAAGAACTGAGCATGCCCAGAGTGGCATGGAGCTCATTACCATATGAGACCAGAGGAGGCCGAGTCAGGCAATGAATATGTATTAGGCTCATTGTGTAAGCTATGCATATGTAATACTTCGAGGAATAAATAGGGAATAAGAGGAGTGGGGGGATCTTTGGGAGATGGCTCTGGAGTGTCACCCAGCCATAATAAAGCATACCACTTTCTAAGTTTAAGCAGTTGGAGAGTCCTTTGTCCATGATTTCACTGCTTCATTTGGTGACCCAGATGGTCCCTCCTCTGCTCAGCTGTGAGACCAGCCCCAGGGGGGACATCTGAGGAGTGCCCTGGGATCTTCCTGGAGACCTCTACTCCCTGGTGGCTGTTCGCCACAGGAGTAGACAAGGACCATCAGAATTACAGACAAAATGGTATGTTTAACTAATTTAGGGGGGAAATTAGTATCTCACCTGTAAGGCACGGTTAAAGGCTGGTTGGTAAATCACAGAAGACGTTCCATGTTCAACTGAGAGCCTGTGTAGTGCTTGCAAGCAACAGGAATTTGGTTGCCAGCTGAAGGATTTGCTGTGCCAAGAGGGCCTGCTAGCAGTTTCTGGGGGTGAAACTGAGCAAATTCTGTTTATTATTGCTGCTATTTTGTGGGTGTGGTATTTAGTTGTGTTCTGGTTGAAAGACTTTGTGTGAGTGACTGAGTTGTGCTTCCCTGTGTTGTGGTTTATCTGTGGGGCAATATTGCCATTTTGTGGTGAAAGTTATCATTGTGTTTACTGTGTTGGTTTTCGTATTGTGTTTAATGTGTTAGGTTTGTGCTCCCTGTACTTCTGTTTTGTAAGTCTAGTGGCTGTTTTGTAGTGGTTTGAAAAGAAAAATAATGAGGTTAATTTGTAGAAAGAAACATCTAATCCCCAAGACCTGAGATGTTTTTGAATAGAACAGCTGGAATAAAAAAAAAAAAAAAAAAAACCAAAAAAAAAACCCCAAATAACAAACCAAATGTAGTGGAGGTTGGCTGCCCAAAGGGTTACCCATGTGAACCCTGGGTCTGTTTTTGCCGTACCAAGTGTAAGGAACTGTGGTATAGACCGACATTTTGGTAGAGACTGCCTCTGGAGTCACTTTGTCTCTTGTGTTATTCAGAGGAAACAAAAGCTACTCAGAAAGTTATGAGAGTTTTGTTAATAACTAGCTGGGAGAAATACAGAGGTAGCAGAATACTTAGAAGCTGACAAAAGGAGTTTCTGTTGACTACACGGGGTGGCCGCTGGCAAGTTTAAGAGTAACTTGAACAGAAACCAAGGTATTATTGTATTATTCTGTTACTACATTTTTTACTGTTCTAAATATTCCGTATAAGTTAGATTTAAAAGCTTTCGTATTCATTTTCGTAGTAACACTGTTAAAAGGCATAATTAAAACAGGTCAGTAGTTTTGTGGTTGATGGTTTCAGCTCAAACTGAGTGAGTTTCTGAGTGAGGGGGGCAGTGGGCCTTAGTAAGGCAAAAGGACGGAGCTGCAGACCAGGTGTACTTAGAAATATACTCAGATTTAGCAGGTTGTCATTTAGCCCTCAACTAGGAACAACTTTCAGTTGAGAAGGAACTTAGAAATCCCAATATACAGGGACAAAGAGGAGTAATTCTCTGTTTTATGTGTGAACTGACAAATTTTTGTTAGGAACCAAGGTGGTATTCATCCTGGGCTCTCCTCCAGTGTAAGTAGTGTAAAAGAAGTGGTATTTTATATCTAATAGGCAAAGGCCTAAATGTTCCAGGTGTACCCCAGAGCTGCCACAATATTGTAATTGGGACTTAGCTCATCCTAAATGTGAAATAGTAAACTTAATCTGTAAAAAGAGCCATTTGGTCCCCATTGGAATATTGTTCAAAGACAATTGAGAAAAAGTAAAAGACCAGTGTAAACCAAGGTTTGGATGGAAATTTAAAAAGAAGAAAAAATTTTAAAAAGAGAAGAAAGAGCAAAAACAGGTGAAATTCTTGTTGCTATAAGGGTAACATATTCAGGAAAATTATATTATAATTAAGGAGCCACTGGCCAAGCTGAAAAGGCTTATTTTTATAAACTATTAAATTATAAATTGAGAAAGCAAATAAGTATATATTAATTCTTATATATGTTTAACTCATTATATGTATTCCTGGGAAGGAATCTACTTGAACAATTAAATGCAGCAATTAGATTTGAATAAAGGGAAATTACTCTGGAGGTAGATGCTCAACAATACATGTAAATAATATGTTCACTTTTAGTTGATGTTTCCGTAGGAGGAGAAATCAGTAAAGACATCATAGGCCAAGTGTACTCTGGAGTGTAAGCCACTGAGAAGTCAGAAACAGCTAAAAGTGCATTACTCGTAAAAGTAAAGCTTGAAGAGGAATAATGACTGGTAAGAATAAAACAATATGCTTTAAAGAAAGAAAATGGGAAAGGAATTCAACCAGTAATAGAAAAACTTTTCAATAGAGTTTACTAAAGGAATGTGAATTTGATTTTAATACTCTTATATTACTGGTCCAGAAACCTGATGGAACATGGAGAGTAGCCCAGGATTTGAGAGTTGTCAATAGTAGAGAATTTATATCCTGTAATAGCAAAACAGTATCAATGCCAGAACTAACCTGGTATCCTGTTTTTGATTTGAAAGATACTTTCTTTTGCCCCCCTCTCCATGAAGCCAGGAAAAAACTATTTATTTGTCTTTGAGTAAGAAAATCTTAGCAGACAATGGGCCCAGCGCATTTGCACTGTGCTGCCTCAAAGACTTCCTCACCCTTGCTGAAGCTCTCGAGTTTTGGGAAACCCCACGAAGCAAGGGAGGGCTGCTACAATATGTAGATGACGTCCTGATTGTCACTAAGACAGAAGATACTTGCATGGCCTAGATGGTGAGTCTCTTGACTTTTTGGGGCTCCAAAGGTACCAAGTGTCTAAGAAGGAAGCCCAGATAATGCAACAGGAAGTCACTTATTTCAGGTACAAAGAACTCTGATCCAAGCCTGAAAGGAGGCTATATGCCAAACACTGAAGCCACAGATTGTAAAAATAAAATGAGAACCTTTCTGGGAATAACCAAGTGGTGTTGCCTTTAAATCTCTAATTATGGACTGCATGTTAAACCCCTGTATGCACTAATCAACTCTAAACAGAAGCATTTGTAGTAAAAAGAGCAACAGCTTCATGAAATAGTGAGATAAAGACCTTTTTTGGTGATTGAAACTATCATAACAATTTTCAAAAAAAGAAGAAAAAGATCCAAACCAGTGACACTAAAGACTGTATTATTAACTTTATGTATGCATTATTTTTCAAAATTTTGCTCTTTCAAATGTGGTTGTTAGAAGAGGGTTCTTGTGGTCAATGCAAACTTTGAGCTCTTGAAAATTGCTCTAATCTGCTTGCCAGATGAGGCAGATTAATTCATACAAACAAGCTTTGCCAGAAGTCGCTTTTTTCTTACTCTCCCTGTTTCAAAACAAGCCTCAGCACCTGCATCTGACAATTTCTTCCTGCTTCTCATATTCCAACTTGACACTGCTCAACTTTCTTTTTATTTCTTCTTTTTTTCACGATTCCTTTCATCACATGCTCATTCCAAATTTACTTTGCCTGTAAAAACGTGATCTCCAGTGATATTTTCATACACTTTCGCTTTAAAATCTGTGGGTTTCTGAACCCCAGGAAATGCATTAGATAGGTAACATTTGCATGAACACTAGACACGTAACACTTATGAAGGTGTTCTGTGTAACTGGCATTTTTGGAGGGTAACTCAAGTTGTTATAGGAAATTATTCAAGAGATTAACATTTTCTGTATTTGAAGAAAAGCGCTGTGAAGAAAAAAAGGATTAAAAAATATTTTTCTTTTGAAAGCACCTTAAAGTTTTAACTTGGAATTTTCAAACTGAAAGAACTTTTCAAGTGTCCTGTATATTTTTTTTTTTAGTAATTTCTGAATCAGACACAGGTATTATCAATATAGTTGATATAAATGTAGTTGATTTTTTTTTTTTATTTCATGGTTTTCATCTCAGCAGACTTAATTATTTTTGTTCAAGAACAGTATATCTGTTTTAATGGCAGAAGTCTAGAAATCTTAGAATGTTTCTATCAGATTTTATCCCAGGGGCTCTAAAACACATATTAATCTGAGATTTTATTGTTAGCAAATTAAATTACCAATACAACTTCTCATTTAAAATGTAAATCTTCCCTGTTCTTATAGGTATAAGAGCCCTTTCAAGACAAGTGTATATAAAGCATCAACTAGTGAGTAGAGGCAGACCAGTCTCTTTTTTTAAGAAGAGTAAAAAACTTCAAATGTCTATAATTAGGAAACTAACTGGATAGATTTTCCAAATTTCTAAGTATTCTTTTTTCACGAAGAAGAAGATGATAGGGAACAGGGTATTTGATTTCTCTCTTCTGAAAATCTTGCATTTTTGATGTTCAAATTTGAAAAGCTCACTTCTAAAGCATTCTCATGTTAAATGAGAATAAATTCAAATATGACCCAGAGAAATATGAGCAAGCCCTTCAATCACAGTCCAGGAAGGCAGAGAGGTCTAAGGTAAAGAGAATCAAAAGGTATCTCTCATTTTACAAGCAAGTCATCAGCTAAAAAATGTTAGGAATCTGTATCCCAGCTGTACTTCAGTCAGTGTTATATTAATTTGTCTAGCTGAGCACCCGGTTCAGTGTGAGGATAACCAGGTTATCTCAGAACAAGCCTCTCTCCATACAGAGGTCTTCAGGTCACACTAGTTCAGCACTTTACTTTGTCTTCAGTAAAGTTATTTGAATGCAGCAGAACTTTCCTCTAATGGAACTATTCATCTTCTGACATAATTTTGTATGGGGTAAAGCTGTCTCTACAAGCAGTTGAATGTATCTGGATGAGTTAAGTCCTCTGTGAACTTCTACAGTGAATAAAGAACTTCATTCTCTGGCCTCTAGACAGAACCTTAGGTGTGGGGTGAAGCAAATTACAATGAAGTGTAAGTTAGACGTGAATTCTTGTATCTTTAGGTTAGCCTTTCATGAACAGGAGAAAATAATAACTTCTATGGCTTTTCAGAAATTCAGTAGAAACCATGAGAGAAGATTGAGACTATATCAAGAAAAGAAAATAAGAAGAAATAAGGAACACATGGGCATACATGCACATACAGACACTCTTGAGAATTTTTAAAAATATTTGTATTCCTCTCTAACAATGCTTTGCTTCTGACATGAACATTCTTAAAAAGTTTGATACAGTCCAGACTTATTCTATATGTAATATTTGTGTGGCATTGTTGGGCAACTAAACAGACTTTATTTTTTATCTTTGAGTCTGTATTTTTCAAAGCTGTAAAGCTTTGTAAAAATCAGTCTAGACAATCTGCTACATGGTTATGAATTTTCATAGGAACTCATCACTGCACAAATAAGCCCTTTATAATGGTGCAGAAAGCAGTACAGTACAGTAGAGTCAACCCTTACAGTACCTGGGAAGAATCCCAACACATGAAAAGCAGTCTCTTCCGGTTTTCTGTTTTTCTTGTTGCTTGAGGACTGTCTACTGAAGGATTGTCTACTGAAGAAGCAGCACTGCTGCTGTCTTCCTCTCATGAAGACTCTGCTGAAAAAAGAGCATCTTCAAAGTAAATTGAGCTTTTGGACAAGCCCTGCCACCAGAGACACCAGAAGGCAGCTCTGGTCAGCCAGGATTATATTTCATAACCAAGGTAAATGCCAAGTGTGCCCAGCCCCACAGCATATTCAGCACTGCTAGGAATTTCTGTCATGCCAGCTATGCCACTATTTCATGGAGTAGCAGTAGAAGTGGGGCCGGTCATTCTACCAGACATAATGCCTTCAACAGCTTATTTCTTTCAGCGCTGAAACATCTTAAAACACGTAGGTCAGATGACATCTAGAGATGTAATCATACAGTGTTTTGGGTTTCTTTAAAATCAGATAACACTTTACGTACATACTATTAGTTGGAACTTAATCTGACTCTGTATTGCGGATTTTATAAGCATAGATAATGTAGAAGATTTTAAGGAAAGAAAATTGCAAGCCTCTCCTTACAGAAGCATCTGCTCTGCATTTCCTGTTTAGATGACACACAATCCATATGAACCCCTGCATGCATTAAGTGCATTCAATCCTTTTGTTTAACCATTCAGCTATTGCTGTATATATACAGCATGTATAATATACAGATTATTTCATAGTCCTCAAGTCATGAAGCACAAATTACTGAGTGACTGCAGAGCTACTTGCTGAGATGCTAGACTGCTGATTGACTGTAACTGTGTCAGACAGACAGTGCCATTTCCTCCAAATCCCTTCAGGGGGTTCTCCCAACAAAGGAAAATGGTTTTGAAGTTTTGCTTTTGCCTGCTTGCTGCCAAGGAAGCTTGTAATAAAATTCATGCTGTTAACCCATGTTAGAGCTGGAGTCTGCAAGCTGTGAGCCAACAGTACTTATAAACTAGATGAACTCTGGTGAGTAAACTGAATATGTGCAAGTATATGCACACCTGCAATAGATTAACCATTTTAAGGTAATTACTCTATCAACTTCTCTAAATTTTTATCCAAGCAAGACAGCTTAAATTTATTTCTCCTTCAAAATTGTGGTAATTAGGGTGCACAGATTCAAAACTTGAGCTTTTAAGTAGACAACTCCTTCAAAATTGTTGTAAATAGTGTGCACAGATTCAAAACTTGAGCTTTTAAGTAGACAACTCATCTAACTGCTAATTTTCAAATAGAGCTGTCTGTCTAGGTGTGCAGATTTCTCTTATTATTTCCTGAATATCTGTGACTCCTTCCACATTGCTGAGAAACTTTTGAGGCCAGCTGATATCAAAACATGCAGGCCAATATTTTCAAAGGAAATTCTGTCGCAAACCCCCAAAAGAGTTATGCAGCTGGTTCTCTATGCAGCCTCTTAACAAGGTTTTCCATTATATTTTCCATAATCATTCTTCTACCTTTATATATACACACCTGATTGTAATTTGTTATTATTTTGGAAATATATTTTCCTTTAGTGCATTTTGAAAAATATAAACAGCTATTAATGTTCTGTAAATATGCACAAATATCCAACTCAAAATCTTGCCTGACTGAAAAAAAAACTTCCAAAATAAGCCGTGATCTAAAATATAATTCACATGGCTTGTCCGCTTTACAGCAATGACCCATGATTTAGAATTGCATGCATGAAAATACAAAAAATAATATAAACTACACCGCTACAAACCCCAAAACAAGAAAAATATTATTTGAATTCCTTGTTACAATGTCTCCCATCAGCAGTTTTCCTTTCCCCATTCCAGACCTGTTGTCATTTTTCATGGTACACCTCTAATTCACTCAAATTGTAGCCCCCAGACAAAACTGGTCAAGAAATTTCCAAGAGAACAGCTTTTCACTAAAAAATATAGAAACACTGAACCCAAAAGTTTTCACAGATGCACTTTATTTTCAACAGACTTCTACAGGATGACTGTCTGCTTTGAGCCTTCTCAATTATTGGGCTACAATGAAGCCTGACCATGCAGATGAGCTCCCAGATGTGCTCTCCAGGTAATCCAGACTCCCAAAGTCAAGACCCCCAAAGGGCCTCCATCTCTGTCTGAAGTGTTTGTTTCAGATGACTGCTTTGGCAGAAGGAGGAAGGGAGCCTGCAGTCCTGAAAGCTGACATTTGAGATGTTCTCTCAGGGCTTTCCACCACCCCACCACACACTCTGGTGGCAATTTTACACTTGAAGAGTCCCTGGGAGACAAATTCAGTCAAAGGTCTGCAAACTACTGGGATTGCTTTTTTTAAATGTTGTTCAGTGTAGTTTTCTTAAAAATCAAGCCAGAATAGTTCCTTCTTTGGAAAAATTCAGAGTCTTTTATTCTCCTGAGTCAATACTCAAGCTTTCTTATGGCATTAAACTTCCTTTGAGAGGGAAATTTAAAGCTTTGAAATGCCATTCTCCAGAGATAATCTGACATTCAGGGAATAAGTTGTTATACTATGACTGTTTTCCAGTCAGACCTAACTATAAATTTCCATGTGGTAGCTCAGTAATCCAAATCTCAGTGTTCATTAAAAAGCTAATTTTAGCATGTGAACAATTAGGAAGTTATTTCAAATTTAAAACCATATTAAGAATGGTTTTGGCAAGTAATTATATGATGCTGATTCCATTCATGCCTATTTCATATACAATTAATAGAATGCTCCCACTATTTATGCATATTTATGCACTGCTCTTAGTAATATGCAAACATGGTAATTCATCAGACACTTCTGACAGGTTATCTAATCATGTATGACAGCTACTGTTTGCACAAAAAACTATGGTGTCTGGGCCAGACTCCTTTCTCAGCAGTCCCAGTGGATGTCTAATGTGGCCCATGTATAATTTTTAGGTAGATAAATTCCAGATTATATACCACCACGCCTTTAGGAAGTTGAAGGGACAGAGTGGAAGCAAACTGCACTGCTACTGCTGCCCTTTCCTGGCTTTCTGGGAAGCTTCTTGTTCTCTAAGATTCCATGAATGTTTTCATTTTTCTGTTTACATGACACACTCTGTTAAGGTATTTAAAAGCTTCATCTAGGTCTTGTGCTGTTTCCCTTCCCAAGCTTCAAAGGCTGTTTCATTGTAAGATCAACTGTTTTGCTGAGAGACTAATTCCAGCAAAAGACTGATTATCTACCACAGTAAACTTCATAACCTGGCTCCTCTGTTTTTAAATTACAGGTTAAGAGAAAATGGAATTTTAAATAAATTTAAAATTTAAAAGAAATTTAAAAATTCTGGAATTCCAGTATGAATTTCCTGAATGTGTTAAATGCGCTGCCATAAAAAATTTCCAAAATAGATCAGACTTGAATCAGTTCTCCTAACACTCTAAAAAGTTGGTTAGATAATTTCTGAATAAGAACTGTGTCCCTCTATTAATAATTAATTATTAATTTATCTTTGACAAACTTATCCAGTTTTCCCTGCAGCCCACACATGCATCTCCACATATTAACAGTGCACTCTGTGGACATCCGCCTCTTCCTGTTTTAAATTTTGTGCATGATAAAGTCACCTGGTTTTGGCAGGCTCTTGTACAAAAAGTGAATAAAAGTAAGTCTCCAAATCATAATGTACCTCTTTCTGCCACTTTTAATGAAATGGCTTTGTTTTAAAATATCCTTAGGCCCCCTTTTCCTTCTGCATCCAAAGGAAAATCCTTACTCTATTGTTATCATTTTTCATACAGAAGCAGTTCCATATTTTTGGGTCTTCCAGAAAATCTTTGTGTAGTTCTTCTAATTTAGCATTTATCACTCCTAAGAAGAGGGAACAAATACTGTAGAGTTTTCAAAGCATAAATGTACAGCTTTATAACCTCATGTGACAATCATCTACCTACATTTTCCTAATAATTTCCTATACACAGTTTGCCCTCTCTGTTTATCATTTGGAAATATAATTTGCCATTTGATTACCCATTGTCTGTATATGTCTTCAAAGACAGCCTTTGTATTTCCTTCACTGATTCATTTCCTGTCATCAGTGAACTTTGTCCCCTTCCCATTCACCCCTTTTCCTTGGTTATTTATGGACAAAGTTGGCCCAATGCATATACTGTGAGGCCCTACTGCCAACCTTCCCTCTCTGAGGACACTGAAGAGTTACTTCAGCTCTCTTCTTTCCATCTTATAAGCCAGTTATTTAAAAATATGATGGCCTTCCCTCTTATGCCATGACAGCTGAATTTCTCTAAGACCCTTTGAGAAGGGATCTTGTCAAATAACTTCAAGAAATCGAAGCAGAGCATATCCACTTCAGATCCCCTGTGTACGTGCTTACAGTCTTCTTCAGAGAACTACAATAGATTTTAGAGCAAAATCTGTTAAACTCTTGCTTAGTGTCTAATATTTATTCATATGAATGATATTTTTTTACAGAAGAACAGCTAGCAATATTTTTTGTACAAGTAGTCTATCATTACCATGTCTCCTCAAACCTCCCTTAAAAACTAACATTGCATTAATCATCTTCTAATTCTGTGACACTAATGCAGTTTCACTAATCAGGAAACTACATGTAACAGATTACTAGCTTAGCTAGTTGAGTATTTAGATCCCTTCAACTCTCAACAAATTTACATGATGTTTACTACTCATTTTAGTGACTTATTCTATACTGGTTCTCATAACAATTCAATTTGAAAACATTTGATGCTGCGGTACATCTGCAAAAAACGGGTTCTGGTGCAGAAAACAGGGTCTTTCAAGATGTCCCCCTATTTTACAAAAAAAGAAAGGCTGGGCTTTTTTATTGATTTTTCTGGGTTTCTTCACATTTGTCCCCTGAAACCATTTTTTTTTGGTTTTTGGTTTTTGTTTTTGTGAAGGAGACAGACACTATTTTGAGTGTTTCATTGACTGAGAACAGCTTCATGATAAACTTCCCTTGAGTCCAAGTGTTTTCTAAGCTGTGCTAACAACAAAAGCCTTTTGCCACTGGAAATATATAAAACCATAAAAAATACCCAACCAACAAACCAATGAACCAACTAACCAAATAAATGAAAAAAACAACCTCCCCAAAAAACCCTCAAGACACGTGAACTTAGCTTGATCAAAGTATCACTCTGGTTTACATTTGAAAGGTCCCACTTTCTCAACAGATGTAAGACTGCACACTGCACTTTCCTGGCAGTATCATTTGCCTGTGATAGGTTTTGTGTGGACAAAATCAAACTGCCAGTATCACTGATTGAGAAAAGTGAATGCAGGAAGGTTCCCAAATACCCAAGGAGTTACCTTTCAAAATTTTGACCTAAAACTTCTCAGAGACATAAGCAGGGACTAGGTATTTAATTAATTTCCAGTCTGAAACCTCCTAAACAACTGCTTGAGTAAAACTTACCAGCTTAATAGTCCTATGGTTTCTTCTGTGGCCAGTTTATCAACAAGAAGCCAGACCAACCACTTAAAGCATCCAGCTTCCTCTCAACTGTATTGCCAGCAGTATGCACTTTCAAAAACCCTCAACAACATTTTGGATTGGCAAAAAACCAGAAGGTCTGCTTCACCAACTTTCCTAATATGACTTCACACATCAGCTGCATTACAACACGTGGTTTGAATCAGAAAGCTATGGAAGCAATTTTCAAATGACAATAAAAGAAAAAAAAGAAAAAAACAAAAAACCAAAACCATCTTCAGTGTTGTAGGTATGTCAAGCTGCTCAGACAAAATATGAAACAATTCTTATGGGCCAGACACCTCAGCTACAATCAATACAGGATGCTCACCAAAACTGTCAAAATCTTGTCTTTCCCCTTCTGACAGCCCTGTGTGCCTCTGAATGTATAGAGGTATCTGTCTGTCAAATGCCTCAGTGTTCACGATTTCTGTGAAGATTATAGTTATTTGTAGTCCTTACATGCAGAATGTTGGTCTCTGCTCAGTGTTCAAATGAGTCTCAGAAACCTTGGCTTGTCTCTGCTGATGCGTGTTATTGTGCAGGTTTTCAAGAGCCATGGTATCAACCTGTATGACTCTGTCTGTGAATCTGCTGAAAGTGATAACAGTTTGCTCTTATCAGTTGTATCCTCAGCTTGCAGACATGATGAAGAAATTCTTCGATTTATTTCTCATTGTTTTCCATCATTACCTCTGTAGGGCCAACACTACTATCAGCAATGAAGAGAGACAGGGACAACTGACTTGGTGATCAGAATCTGATTTTACTGTGGGCTACACAAGCTTATATACTATTCTAGGAAGGCTACAATGATTGGGTTAAACATCATACAAACATACAAACAAATGTATGAATATTTCAACATTGATTCAATCTTGTCCCTGCCAGACCTGACTTAATCTTCTTGCAATCTTCAAAGCTCTATTTGTTCCTGTCAAGGCATCCTGGCTATCAGATCTCTTATGCTAGTCAAGTCCAAACTACTTTCTGATTCCACGATACACTGCCACTGAGAGTAGAATTCAGATCCCTCACTCCTACCACACACAGTCTTATCCTCCAAATCCTTCCAGCTTGCTTGATCAGGGTAGAGAACAAATATCGAGGAAAAGAGTTTAGAGACTGTTCTTAAACTTGCTGAGAGTGAGACAAAGAAAGGACAGGAAGTGATTTCTAAGCAGAGATCCATTGCATCAGATTTTATTCAGAAACTGATGTTTCCATTTGATCTGTCCACTACCAGAAATGAGAGTGATCAGCTTCCTCTTTTGATAAGACACTGCAGAAGCTTTAGTTGCTCACTATTGTGCCATTCACTCATTTACTATCTGCTGATTGTTTAAATCAGCACAAGGGGCTGCCAAGGACAATAATATAACTGGTGCATGAAGCAGCTCTTCTCATTCAGAACTGTAACCAAAGATGATAATCATTATTAACAGTGAGGCCCTGATACTGCAGTCTCTGTGCACAGAAGTTGTCATAGATGGGGCTAATTCCAGTGGGCAACTTTAAACACATGTGAGGTGCAAAGCATCAGGAAAATTATATAGCTCGTGTCAAAGCTCTACTGCAGGGCTCCTACATGGTAGAAATCTCCAGCCAGTACTGAAACAGAAAAATTTTCACATCCCAGTTGGTAGTTGCAAAAAATTATTTTTTCACCTGCATATTTTTATACACCCACCACCTCCTTACAGAACCTTCATCTTTTTCTTGTCAGAGAAAATTAAGGATTAGGCTAGATAATTAGAATTAATTTGATCTTCATCCAAAGAACATTAAAATACCACCTCTTTCAAGATTGCAGACTTGCAAGTCCTTGTCTTACATAACCTGTGGCATGTATGTCTACTGTTACATTTCTCAGAAAACTTTAATGTGTTAGCAGGGTAACAAGTGAAAACACACAAAAAAAGAGATTTTTTTATACTATTACCAAAAAATTCCTTTATACCTTTTATGTACAATGGATATCTATTGAGATTGAAAGATACAACATTATGAAAGTGTCCCTCTAAAATGAAAAAAAGAAATTATTATAAATTAACAACGAATGATGTGAAATCAGGTACAACTAGGCTTAGACAAAACAGATGTCTCCAAAATAACAAAATAAATATTGCAACCAAATATCACATAAGGAGAAAAAAATCAAACAATCTTTCTCACAGCTTAGAAATTTACTAGGATCACATGACTGAAGGAAAGAAGTAGTCATATGAAATATTAAGTCATCATTACTTTTCAAGATGATGAATGTCCATAACTTGCAAAGCTTTACTGTTGCAAGGAGCACATATCCTTTGGAGTAGCTGCATTACATTTAGCAGACTGTTCATAGGAGTATTTGCAGGAGCAGGCCCTATAGTAATTTCAACATAAGACTATTTCACTCACAGGAAGCTATATGGGAAACTCCCTATAATATGCCTCAAAGTCCCCAAACATTTTATTTGTAGTCAATTTCCAGTTCACTGTGGTCATCACAGTAGCCCTAAGATTTATTCTTAATTAGTGAATACTCAATCATTCGTTGATATTTGACATTTAATAAATGTTTAATTGTGTTTAAATTACATGCTTCTATGATGTTTAAGTATTTAACATTAATAGGCTTGCCAACAGTTGATTTCCTTCAAACTGTTAACTATCAAGCCCTTCATCAAACAAATCACCAGCAGTAAAATAAGAGAACTGGCCAACTTCCTAGCATATCTCTGCTGCAAGATCATGTGCATCTATAAGGCAACTGTGTGGTTGAAAAAAATCCATTTACCCATTCTGCTGTCATTTTTGGAAACAAATACATTAGAGACAGTTCAACCACAGGGGTCTCTCACTTTTCATGGTGACAGTTCTGTGGCCTTCACTGAAGCAGTCTCTGCGGAGGTACAGAAGAAATTTCTAAAGGTTCAGCTACTGCGTTCGACCATTACCTCTGAGGCACCAAGGAAAACACAAAAGCACTGTCAGTGGCAGGTGTGAGACAGAAAAAAACCCGCTTGAAATATAAGAGAGGATAAAAAGAAAACCCTGCACAGGTACATCACCCCTGGTCAGGTAAAAATACCAGCAGAATGGATGATAAAGCAAGATTTGAAAAGCTGCTTTCTCTGTCAGAAACCCAGCTCATTTATTTTTACTGGAAAGCTCACACTTCAATTTGTTACAACTTACAGTATTAAAAGCCCACTATGGCTACAAGCTCAGAAATAAGAGTAAGAAAAAGTTCAGACAAGTCATAGGCTTAACAAACTCTCTGGCTCCTGGTTTTGAACACACTTCACCTACTGTATATCAAAGAGAAGATGACATGTTTCATTCAAGTGGCTGTTCAAAAGGTGGCAAAATTAACTTTGTCCTAAAGGTGCCATGAAGAATATATAGACATAAATAACATCAGCAATTAAATGGTTTGGTATTTATTAGATGCTCAAAGTTGTTCCTGAGGAGTATTTGTAATACAAATGTATTTTTACAATGACAAAACAAGATGTCTTTGTCAAAGGAAAAGAGTATGCCAGGCAGATTCGGAATTCAGCTTGCATCGCCATACCAAAAATTCACCAATTGCAGCCTTTTAATGAAAGATGTGAAAATTCAAAGCTTTTAGGTTGTCTTGGTTTGGAGAGCAGATGTCTGCTAGGGAGGGCAGGAGCCTCCACTGGAATGAAAATGTAGGCCCTCTCCCTCTGAATTATTATAAATTTGAAATCAAGGGGCTCTCAGGCAGGGATCTGGGGGTAGGAATAACAGTTCTTTACTAGTGTTTATAACAAGGCAAACAAACAACAATAACTACAGCATTAGCAATAAAACAGAACCAGGGACCCCATGACAGCCTTCTCGGCTGAGACGGGATGGAGGAGAGGCTTTGTTTCACAAACGCCCTTGGGCAGTCCCGGTGCTCCTGCAGGGCTCTGAGGAACACTCAGCTGGAACAGCAGGGATGAGCTGAGATCCTGGGCTGGTGGATGAGGTGGATCAGCAGCTCCACGGCGGTGCCTGGCAGGACAGGGGGTGTGTGGGGCCCGCAAAGAAGAAGAGGAAGAAGAAAAAGAAGTAGCTCCGTCTGGGTTATGGTTTTTCTCCAAGCAGCAGCAGCAGCTCCGAGTGTGTCATGCTCTGAAGCCTAAGAAAAAACATCTAGCCTTCCAGCTGCCCCTACCCTTGCTTTTTCCTGCCTCCCTCCCCGCCTGGGCCCAACTCTCTGTGTTTCTCAAGCACCCAAGAAGTACCAGCACTCAGGTTTCCCCACAGCTGATGGGTAAAAATTCCATAGGTGAGAAGGAACAAAAAGGACGCCTAACTCCCAACATTGGTCTGTGACCTTTTGATATATCTGAGACAATATTGTATAAATATGCAGAGTTCCACATCCTCAGTAGGCATATTTCCCAGTTTATAGACTGACAAATTTCAGACTATCTGTCTCTGTACAGATAAGATTAATATTTTAAGAACTAAATGAGAGTAAAGTAAAACAAAAATTACGGTGAAAGGCTTATCCTTACTTATCAACAGTTCTAACTTCCATCAAAATAATTTTAGATCTTAGGTCTTAGGAGAGATACCAAATTTTACACACTTGAGAAGCTGTCTTGCTTTTGTTTGTCTTAACCCAATCAAAAGGTAGAGATGGAACATTGCTCTGCTTGGAGCATGTTTGGTGGCAATTTAAGTGTGACTAAAGAGTTCTCTCTACTCTGAAGGCTTTACTCTGAAGTGAGACTAAGACCAGAAGAGAGGGTTTTTAGCATATGCTGCATTATGATAATTTTTCATATACATAAAGTCTATTGCAGAAAATGTCTTTAAAAATCATACTGGTTCCTGTAAGAACATGGGATGTGAACTTCCTCCAGGGTCAATACAATGGAAATGACAGAATAAGGAAAACTCTTGGGCAGGTAATCTCCTTTGATATTGAATAGTAATGGCTCTTGTCTCACTGGCAATTCATACACACACAGGGGGGCCCATAGACTAACCTTCTCCATGCTCTTATCCTCTCTCCTACCTCAAAGGTACACTGAGCTTGACAATGATACTAAATGGGGAGGAGATGTTTATTCCCTCTAAGGCAGGGAGACCTCAGCAAATTGGAGAGCTGGGCAGTCACCACATATATGGAGTTCAACAAGGGAAAGTACTGGATTCTGCACCTGGAATGGGCCAACCCTGGATTTATGGACAGACTAGAGAATGAGAGGCTGGAGAGCAGTGCCATGGAAAGGGACCCTGGGGGTCCTGGTCAATGGCAAATTGAACATTAGTCTTGGCAGACAGGAGGGCCAGCCCTGTCCTGGGCGGCATCATGCCCAGCACCACCAGCAAGGTGAGGGAGAGGATTGTGCTGCTCTGTTTTGCACTGGAACAGCCTCACTTGAGTCCTGGAGGCAGTTTTGGGTGCCTCACTGTAGGAAAAATCTACAGCTATTAGAGAGAGTCCAAAAAGAGGGCTACAACCCTTGATAATTTCACCATTGTAAATTTCAAGTTTCTGTGTCCAGTGAGACAGAGTTGTAACTACCCACAGGCAGAGCTAGGAGCTGCTTCCAGGGTGTGTCCTTCTAAACAGTTTTGCTTCAAATAAGTTTCACCTTCTCTGAATTAATTTTCTGAATGGACTTGGATTTTATGCTGGTGAGGAACATTTAAAAAATTTTTTGCCTGTAATATTAAATTAAGAACAATCGCTCACTTAATGTAGTTCTCGAGCACTTAGATGAGTCCAAATTAAACAAACCAAGTTTTTCTTGCCTGTGTTAATTTAGTCTTACCTGAAATCGACTACTTTCCATCAGTATATTTATATTTGTACACTACTAATATAACAACAACCATAAGAAGATTTAATAAAACACCTCTGTAAGTGTGTTGATTGCAGGATTATGACAAAAGCAACACACACGATGCACGGACACAGTAGATTGCTATCCAAACCATAAAATATTATTTGCAGCCAGAGGCTTTGGGCTGAAAGAAAGGTAAATCAAGAGGTTTATAATGTGGAGACACTCTGAAGTCCACAGACAAAGCATACACAATAAATATGCTAGTAAGGGTTGCAGTATATGTGAAGATCACTGTTGGTAAATTATTTAAAAAATTAAAAATGCCAACAATTCTTTATTATACCAGATGTCTGTAATTGGGCAAAAAATCATTATTTTCAACAGGGAAAAAGCCACTATTTTTGAAAATAGCTAGAACAGAATGGAAAGAGACTAGTTTAGAATAGACCAGACCATTTCAATTTTAAGTGACTTACAATGATCTTCTATCACCATCTGAAGGATTCAGGACTCATCAAAAGTTCAGGTGTGTTATTAAGGACATTGTCCAAATGTCTCTTAGACATTGACAGACACCAGACATTGACCACCTTCTAGGAAGCCTGTTCCAGTTGCTTCACCCTCTTATGGGTAAAGAAATGTTTCCCAATATCAATTCTGAACCTTCCTTAGTTCAGCTTTGAACTGTTCCTTCATGTCCTGTCACTGGATCCCCAGGACAAGAGGTCAGCACCTCTACAGTAACATTAGTTTCTCTTGTTTAACTCAGTTCTCAACATAGCAGTGCAAACAAAAAGTCTGGAAATAGGGGTTTCTTTATGCCTTCAAAACTCATCCCAGTTTGGTTTCCTTTGCAGCAAAATCTGAATTGCCTCAGAAGCAGGTTTCTCTCCTGTCCTACATAGTTTTTTTCTGGGCTGCATTAGTTGTTTGAAATGTTATAATGTAATTTTACAAGGTGTCTGAACACAGTGATCCTTGCCTACATTAATTTGGCTTTGTAATTTTTCTTTGCAGCCTCACAACAGTGTCATATCCTACTGGAAAATCCAGGTAAAGCTAGCATGGAAATGACCCTGGAACAGGATTCTTACAGTTAGGGATATCTTCTTGGCTGAAATCTAAACCTCCAGGCAGTTATGATTTAGTGTTCAGTTGTGGTAACTTCCAGAATCATGCTAGAGGTGCAAAAGCAAACTTCACTTTGCTAGTCATGCTGATGACAAAACAGAAGTCATGTGAGACAAATGTGTCTCCACACAGTGTCCTCTGCATGTGTGCACTAAATAGGTGATGTAAAGATCTGAACTGCCTCACTCCAAGCTGCCAAGGAGGCAATACAGAACAGTCCTGAGCCTACATCCAGGGTGGTGAGCTTGACAAGCCTCACTGAAGCTCCATTTTAACCTCCACAACTTAATTGCATTTGCACAGAATTGAAGCATGGGAAGGAGAATTGTAAGACAGGTTCAAAGCACAGCCTGCATGCACATATGAGCTGAGGTAACCATGCCTTCCTGTTAAAAATTTGTCAATAGGAGCCATTCATTTTTCTGCTCTCAAACAAATTCATAGAGATCTCCTTACTTTCTACACCTTCCATCACACTGGTTAGAAATAAATCTGTCAAGGTTTCTCTGAGCTATAATAGGTCTTAGAGTAAAATTATTTGATTTGTTGATTGATGTTATTCTTTATTTGTGAAAGTCTAGACAAACATGGAAGTCCCTGGATCTTTGCAC
This sequence comes from Poecile atricapillus, assembly GCF_030490865.1. NCBI lineage: Eukaryota > Metazoa > Chordata > Aves > Passeriformes > Paridae > Poecile > Poecile atricapillus. The sequence continues at coordinate 74,205,642 of NC_081289.1, forward strand.
AGTAAGTATTCATCTGAATACCTAAGCCAGCTGCTCTCTGTTGTGGTCCTGTTTGCAAAAGTTTCAGTCTACCAAGGAAAATGAGTGTGAATTAGATGACTTGTAATGCAAAGTGAACAGTGAATACTTATTCTTCTGTATGCTAAAAAGTATGGAGACTACATCTGAAAACTTTTAAGTGATAATGTTTATTGGCCAGTAGCTGTTGCATTCACAGTAGCTGACTAATATGTGAAGACTTTTATCTCTAAGAACAGTGCAACAGTAAATGAGTTTTATTTTAAATGAAGAATTCAAGAAGTTTCTTTTCACTATTCAATAACAAATTACCAGTTCATGGCAATAGCTTCATAGTGACATTATTGTTTTGATAAGTTTTATTAAAATCAGAAACTAATTTCAGAAATAGGAATTTTTGATGTTTCAATTAAGAACCTGTTTTTCAGGTAGATTGCAAAAAACATGTCTTTGTTAAGCAAAGACATCTTTCAGCAGAAGAGGGAGATAAAATCACATTGGCAAGGTACAAATCTGGGTTTCCTTTATCAGGTTTTATTTTATAATTTATAGACAACCTTAAGGAAGTATGAGAACCCTTAGTGCACAATTCTTGTTAAATGACTGCTTGGAAGGCATACTGAAAACATGGTTTATAGAGGAGGAAGTATAATGAAGCCAGGTTTACAGGTGGCATTAAGGAGAGCAACATGGTAACACTGCTGTCATAAGACACACATTTTTAAGTACTTTTTATTCAGGTTGTGTCTGCGAACCATTTTGAAAACTCTCAGGCTTTTATAGCCTGACTTCTATAAATTCAGGCTTTCAGCAGGCCCAGAAAAAGCAGTCAAAAATATTTTTCAGTCCTTGATGTTGACCCATTATTGCAAAATTACTTGGTACTGCTTGAAATGGGCTGAAGCTTCCAGTTCAAATCCTGTGCTTCCAGAGGTCAGGGACCCCTGATGCAAACTGACTATGAAGACTGTTAGTTATGTTTAGCAACATGCATTGCAGCTGAAGTAATCACAAAAGGTCACTGCCAAATAGTCATGACAATTCCTTTTATATAGTAAATATATAAAATAAAGAAGGCCAAGACAAAAGCATATCTGGAGATACTATATTGAAAACTGTTGAAAAATAATTCAGAGTTCTACCTTCTTTTGCCATTTGAAAAGCACTCTCTAGCTGGTTTAAAGTTTTGGCTCAGCTGGGGACAACTGCTCAGTTTCTCTGCCCCACTCCCAACTCTGACAATAGTTTTGGTAAATTTTGTTGCTGAGGGAAGAGCTGTGGTCTGTAAATAGTACCAGAATACCTTTTCCCTACACACACAGAGTAGTCCCAAGTTAACTTACTATATTAAACAAACATATAGTTTGGTTTCTCCAGCATTTTTTGTGGATTAAAATGTGGTTTTTATCAGCAAGCTTTCATATTTCAAGTGCCTTAGCCCCTTTTTCTACTTATTCCACAATTATTATTAGCCATTTGCTAATTATTAGACTAGTAAGATAAGAATGGAGATTTTAAACAGAGGTGGGGGAGAAGCAGATGCTCAAGCTTCACAAGTTCTAGTTTAATACAGATGAAAAAGGGTTTGATACCATGGAATGGCTTGGGTTGGAAGGGACTTTAAAGATTTTTCAGTTCCAACATCTGTGCCATGATCAGTCACACCTTCCACAATACCAGTTTGCCCAAAGCCCCATCCAACCTAGCCTTGAACACTTCAGGGATGGGTCATCCATAGCTTCTCTGGGCAACCTGTGCCAGGGCCTCACCACCCTCACAGGGAAGAATTTCTTCCTAATATCTAATCTAAACCTGTTCTCTTTCAGAGTGAAGGTATTCCCCCTTGTCCTGTCACTACATGCCCTTGTAAATAGTCTCTCTCCATTTTTTGTGTAGAATTCCTTCAGGTACTGGAAGGCCACAATTAGGTCACAACAAAGATTTCTCTGTTCCAGGACAGATACCAGTCTCTGAATTGATTGCTGAATGGCTGAACAATCCCAATTCCCTCAGCCTATAAGCCTTCCTTACAGCAAAATACACACAACCATGCTAGTCATTATATGAAATTACCACATAAAGCAAGAAGTTAAAGTATTTAGAGATTTGTACAGATACTCAGAAAAGGGATTATAAACAGCAATACAGTTTGAGTCAACAATGTGCCTTGGAAACTAGGATGGCCAGACATGTCCTGGGGGCATCAAGCATGGCATTGCCAGCTGGGCAAGAGAGGGGAGTGTCCTGCTCTGCTCTGAGCTGGGGCAGCCTCAGCTCCAGTGCTGGGGGCAGTTCTGGGTGCTACAAAATGAAAAAGACATTAGGCTATCAGAGAGTGTCCAAAGAAGGGACACAGAGATGGTGAAGGGCCTTGAGGTGAAGCCATATGAGAAGTGACTGAGGGCTTTTTGTCTGTTCAGCTTGGAGGAGACTGAGGGGAGACCCCACTGGGGTTTGCAACTTCCCCATTGGAAAGGGAAGATGAGGGGCAGGCCCTGATCTCTTCTCTGGGGTGACCAGGGACAGGACCCAAGGGAATAGCCTGAAGTTGTGTCAGGGAAGTTTAGGTTATCAGTAAAAGGTTCTTTCCTTTTCTGAAGGTGTCTGGACACTGGAAAAGGCCCCCCAGGGCAGTGGTCACAGCACCAGCCTGACAGAGTGCAAGAAGCGTTTACAATGCTCTCAGGCACAGAGTGGGATTCTTGCGGTGTCTTGTGCAGGGCCAGAAACTGGACTCAGTGATCCTGATGGGTCCACATATTTTATGATTCTATGATTGAGATAACTGTAAAGTATTTTCAATTCAAACTAATACAAAGTTTGAAGTTTTCCCCATCACCTGAACTTTTTGCATCTATTTCAGTGGACTTTAAAAAGTCCAAGCTTATAGCTTGGACTATGCTAGAAATTATGGTTTCTATTACATAAAGCAGATAGTAACTTAGAAATGCAAGACTTAAAATAATAATTAACTCTGAAAGTTTTTGATGTTTGTGCATTCCATCTTCTTTAAAAAAAAATAAGTGTGAAATACTGTAGATTTTTGTCAACAATTAAGAAAACAACTGTTTCTCTCTTCATCCTAGATGTGAATGCTTATCAATCAATTAAAAAAATATCAAAGGTATGAATTTTTTCATAAAATACACTTTTTTTAGTTTCAAAGAAAGAGAAAAATTAATTTTCGTTTTAAAGACACTTTAAAAGTGTAAACCCAGGAGTATGGAGTACAAGATTGTAACTCCTAACATATTTTTTTTTTCTCCTCTATCAGAAGAAATCAAATTAAACCAGTTTGCATCTATGGCTTTAAACATCATTACAATTCATCTTAATAATGAAGTTAAAATTAAAATAAAGAAGGCAGAATTTAAAGAAATAAAAACAACGATCAACCCTCAACCAAAAGCCTTTTCCCCTGCCATCACATGTGTTAATTCAAGAAAAGTGGATAAAAGTGGATCTGTGAGATATATTTAAAATGAACTTTGACGTATCAAGAGCATAGATGTCACTGGATTAATGAAACACAAAACTCTGTATACATTCTGCAGATATATTTTCAAAAGAAGTAAATGCGTGTTTTCTAAACAAAACACAAAGATAACAAAATCTAAGAACTAAAATATGAAATTTTGTAATAATTGTATTAATAACCATATTTTGAAAATATCTGATTCCAATGAAGCCTTTTTATTTATTTATCTGCAGAGAGATTAAAGTATAGTGCAGAGGTCAATAAGGGCATCTGATCTATCCAGGCATAAATGCTTTTATGAGTTAACTTGCATTCACTGACCTTGATCAGAAATGGTGCTGATAGCTTTCAGTTCTTGCAGTATGTGACAGACACCATACAACATTAAGCCTGTTGTCTCCTCTTCCCTTGGAATGTGCATTAAGCTTATTAGGAATGTTTTAGATCACGAATTAAGTCCTTTAGGAGAAAAACTGTCACATCCCAGCTATGACAATGATGGTGACAATACTGGGTAGTACTGTAAAGCAGAACAAAGAGTGCTGGTTGTTTCTACAGCTGTCAGGAAGGATCCCCCATCTTGCTAGCTTTTTACCTTGGCTGATTTCAATTTTTGTAGCATTGAATCATTTTAAACGTTCTGCATGCTTTAAACAGGCCCGTGAAAAAAACCCCACATGTACACTCTGCCTTGTTGAAGAGTGTAAACAGCAAGGAGTCTGACCCTAGGAGGTATTTCCACTTGCTCTTCTGCCCTTACAGCCTAGAAGAAATTTTGTCAGCTACAACAAAACCAGCAGGGATAACAGAAGCAAAAGTTTATATTTGCTAGAGGGAAATTGCCCTCTCATAATATTCTCCACAGATCCTTTCTGCCTGAGAGCTGCAGGGTTACAAAGTGACTGAGTCAGCCCAGCTAAATCTGAAATTACAAACTCCAAAGAGGGACATGCCATGGACAAGACAACACCAGGGACAATCACTGGAACTGCAGTACACTTTCTGTGCTTCCTCCTGATTTTTGCAGCAATGCCATATACAGAAGCAACAAAAAAAGCTTGAGTTTAACCCCACTGGAAAAACACAGAGATCTACAACCTTTTCAGTCATCAGTACAGGTGCTTGTTTTATCACCTCCTCATTGTCTGATTGTCCCAGAAGGTGCTATGCAGTTAAAGACTGTCGACAGTCTTCCCACTTACTTCCCCACTTACTTCCCCACTTTACACCTCTTTCCAACAATGACCTTACTCTCTTTCCAAGTCTCATTCTGTAATAACAGTTCCTTTCACTATGCATGACAGGTAGAATCTCTGTGGAATTTCTTGCTTCCGAATTGTTTGGATGCTACAAGCATCAAAAAACACCCTCTAACAATTTTAGGAAAGAATAATCCATGCAGTCTATAAACACCATAGGACCAAATTTAGGAAATCGCCGAGTTGAATTGCTGAAGACCAGAAAAATACTCTGGGTAAGCATTTTTATCCTTATTCCTTATACTCTTCCCCATTCATAAGTGACTGGCTATTCTCTGAAACAGAATAAATTGAAGGATGGATCCTCAATTTGAATTGTTGGTTACTGTTAATGATGAAAGCAGAATCAAGATAAGTGAAAAGTTTAGCTGCAAACTGTGCACATAAATGACCACTGTTTGAATTGTCTTCCCTGGCTAACAGTTTAGGTATACTACTGTCACTGCTTTTGCTGAGACATTAACTGCTTCACAACTGTATGGTTTACTTTAGTGATACATATGCCCAGCAACTAGAAGGGAACCCAATCTGATTCTCACATCTAGGCGTCATTATACTACAAACAAAAAATATGACTGTAAAATTTTTGTTGTTGTTGTAGTTCACCAAGGTGAACATCTAATTTTTTTCTTCTGAGTCCCCCTAGAAATTGAAAATAAAACTTCAAGAAACACAGATCACAGGTTTAGCCAGTTTCCCTCTTGAGAAGATGAGCAGGCTTTTATGGCCCTCTTTGAAATGTCTTCCATCCTTTTAGATTCTATACTTGTTCACTGTACTTCTAACATCTTTGTGGTTTGTTTCGCAGAGTGGATGCTTGGAAGAGATCTGCAAATCAATGAAACATGTAGGCGTATAAAAAATTGCTGCATTTTAAAATCCCTATTTAGTCTTTTTTTTTTTTTTGTTAATATAGAACTTTTCTTGGCATTTTCAACTTTACAAAAGTAAACTGGAAACATTTTTTCTCTGATTAGTTTATTTCAAGTTATTTTTTTTTCCTAATCTATTTTGCCTACAGCAAAATACTGCCTGAAAGATTTGAAGAGGCATAGCAGAGTCCAAGCTGTTAGTCAGAAGAGTACATCTCAGTGGACTGAGAGGCTGGGTTTTGATGGAACTAGCATAATGAATAGAGATTTCCCTACAGATCAGGTATTAATTTGCAGTAAATATCCAGTGTATTGGTCTTTGCAACTGTTTGTCAACATTGCAAGAGGAGAAACTCTCAGTAAATAGAGAATAAAGGACTGCACATTTTGAGGACTGTGTCAGTAGTGCTCATGCTAATGGCAAAAGGAAAAAAAAAATGCTGCTTCATATTTACCAAACTTTGCTAAGTGGATCAGCATAATTTTATCACAGTTTCCCCCTAACTTCATATTCGCATTTTAAGTAGTCTGAAAGGAGGAAGAGAGGATACACCCCATGACTGCAGGGAATTGTAATTTTCAACAGAAGGATAACTTAATCATTTCATTCATCTTTTTCCAGGCAGTTAAGCATGACAAATAAAGCAACAGCAGTGTGTGGATCTCTTTCATGGGAACTGGTTTATTGCTATTAATTCCTTTGAAATGTTTGAATGGTACTTCTAAATGTATCATCAGAACATTTAAGGACATATATAAGATTAATGAGAAGTGATGCTGTTCTGGACACTTTAGAACACAAACATTTAATTTTTTATTAGAATCACAGAATTTATTAGGTTAGACTTCTGAGGTCATCAAGCCCAACCTATGATTGAATGCCACCATGTCAACTACACCAGGGCAGTGAGTGCCTCATCCAGTCTTCCCTTAACCCCCTCTGGGGACAGGGACTTCACCACCTCCCTGGGAAGCCTATTCTAATGTCTAATCACCCTTTCCAGGAAGAAATTTCTCCTAATGCCTGACCTAAACCTCACCAGGTCCAGTTTGAGATTAAGTCCTCTCATCCTCTCTCTAGATCCCTGGGAGAAGAGATCAACCCTCATCTGGCCACAATCTTCTTCCAGTTGTGGAGAACTCCTTTTCTCCCTCAGCTGTGCCTCAACAGACTTGTGTTCCAGATCCTTCCCCAGTTCTGTTTCTTTCCCTGAACTCTCTCCAGCATCAATATCCTTCCAGAATTTAAGGGTTCAGAATTGGACACAGGATTCAAGGAGTGGCCACACTGGCATTCAGCACAGGGAAAGAATCCTTTCCCTGCTCCTGCTGCTCCATTACTGCTGCTACAGACCAGGATGCCCTTGGCCGTCTTGATCACCTGGGCACAGCTGGCTTGTTTTCAGACACTGTTGACCAGCACTCACATGTCCTTTTCCACCAGGCAGCATTCCAGCCACTCTTCCCTAGCCTGTAATGCTGCAGGCGTTGTTGTGGGCTGGGGTTGTTTTTATCCTGACATTTCTCTCAGCAGTGTTATGACTGCCCAACCAGCACAGCCATCAGTGGGCTGGATTAGTCCAGACTCTTATGGTAGTATCCCTTACTCCAGGGAGGTAGCAGACTTCCCTGTGGGCTGGGTCTGCTCAGCACAGAGGGTCCTCAGTTCCCCTGAAAAGGGAATCACCTACTACAACCTTCTTTTCCTGTTACCTGTAGTAATCATCCATCTAGTTGCCAGAGCTAATCTTGGAGACCCTTCAGACAGACCATTTTCTCCGCTGCCATCTGCCTGACCCCTAACTTCCAGGGACTCACACCAATTTTCTAAGGGCTCCTGGGAAGGCAAGGAGGACTGGGAGTCTCCTCTCCTTTTACCTCGGTGAGTGGGGACCTGTCTCCATTCATCACTTTCAGGTCTCCTCCTTCAATCTGATGGCAGGAGGGTTGGGGCTCCTCCAATCTGCTGAGTTTACAACCACTGCATTTCTCTCAGGGATGGAAGGGTGTGATTGTCTTTCTCACTCCCTGACACTCCTCAGCCTCTCCACCTCCACTTCAAGCTCTGCCACCAGGCAGAGCAGATCATCTGCTGTTCACACTGCACAGAGGTGAGTTTTCCATTGTATTCCAGTGCCAACACCGAGTTTGAACACTCCCTGCAGCTGCAGACCTGGGCAGCTGCTGCTTCTTGGAGAGCTGTCTAGGTCACTGTGCTACTTCTAAAGACTTTCAATCATTTGTAAAACACTGCTGAGTCTATTCAAGTCAGTTCCAAAGGCAGAGGGCACACAGCTTCCCTTGTAATGATCACTTTTCCTGGTACTAACAGATGTTTAATCTGTGGCAAAGTGACATGCTCAAGTCTTCCAGAAAAGCTGTATCCAGAATTATTCACCTTCAACCTAAAGAATTCAATAAGCAGAATAAAATAAAACCAAGTAATTAGCCAGCTAATATTTTTGTGTCAGGAGGCTTTGGGTTTTCTCCAGGCTACCAGAAGCGAGGAAGATGCTGGTGCAGGAAGGAAGTCATTCCCATATAATTACTGAAGCCTGGGCTCTGTATGACCTAATGTTGTTTCAGAATATCTAGTTACCATTACATTTCTAATCTTAGGAGAGCAGGGTGCTCTGTTTGACTGGTAGCTGGCTCAGCATGAGCAATTCTGACTTGAGCACAAAAAAGCTATTGTAATATAAATATCCAATAGCTTTGATTTGATAGCTATGCTGCCCGTGCATAAAATAATGAAAATTCTGTATTCACACTCCCAGTAAAAAAAAAAATAATTGTTAATTCATAATAACTAAGGGCTTGCTTAATGGAACAGAGCTGATTATTCAGTGAAAATTTACTTTTCTTATAAACAAACACAAAGAAATACAAGCTCTGCTTTGTAATACGGCCATGATTTCAGATATAGTATTTTAAAACATTATATATAGTGCAGTTCAACACCTTCCAAGAAGCAGTAGTAGTCTTTTGTGTAATAGTAGCAACAACCACTGTGGCAAAAATTATTTGAATGTTTCTGTTTCAGACTTGGAAAGGGCTTGTATGCCTAAAAGCCTCTGCTTCTGGTTATATGGTTTTTTCTAATAAAATATTTTTCCCTATAAGTCTCACCTGCTTTATAATCTTTTTGTTATTCACTAACAGGTTATTAGTCTTACGGATTTTAATCTACATTTTCAATGCAAAATGTCAGGTCAATCGCAACATGATAAAAAAGACAAAACAAGGCAAAGAAAGGTAGCAAGAATGGGTTCCCATCTATATGTTATTTGGAGTTTTAAAGACAATGTCTATACATTTGTACATATTCATGTATGTGTATAAAAAAATGTGACTTCACTCCTTAAATCTTTGATCCTTTAGGCAGAAAGAGTGGGAAAAAAGAAGTCCTTATGGATAGTGGGACCAAAAAATTGAATCCAGTGAACTATGAGAGGTTTTATTGCTTTCCACTGATCAACAGATATATATCTTTTACAATGAATGGCCAGAAATTATGAAAAACCCTCAACGCACGATATAGTGATTGTTCATAAAGAGAGAATATTCTGTATTTTCTGTTCTGCAGAGGGTTAATCTAACATTAAAATCAACATGCCTGTATCCAGTTGTTTAATCCCTTGATTTACATTTAGAAAATATAATAACACTACCAGAAAGAAGTAATAATGGTGTTTATCTTGCTACACATGAATGATTTCTGCATGTGCATGAGAGTCTGATGTGCTTTTGATTTTTCATTCACCGCTAGGGATTTTAGAGTTTTTAATTCACCATTGTTTTCAATCTCAGCAGAAACACTGAAATATATTATCTGCCTTTAAAGTGTGAAGTATTTGCAATGCTACTAATGAATGTATTGAGCAAAATGTAGGGTTGTTTTTTTTCCCTGAATAAATTAAGGTATGTGATCAATGGGTGAGCAAGAGAAAAACAGTCAAAGAAGGAAAGGAACAGGAATAAAAATTCCAAAAGTTCCCAGAGTTCCTCCTCAGTCTATCCTAAGTATAAAGTTTTACAAATAAGAAAAGTTTATAAATGTATCTGAAAATATCAAATTGAGTGTCATTTGGTCAACATTAATTTGAGTGAAGACCATGTTTCTCTGTATCTGAGTTATTTATGCTTTTAAAATAACATTCTGAAGAAATAAGCAATGTTACTTTCAGCAAATATTTGTTTTTATTGCTAAACTGAAAACAGTAGTTGGTGATGTAATTAAGTTATTCTTCCTGCAGGGATGTAAACACTTACTGGGTTTTGTACTTTATAGGCTTGAAAATCAATGATGGAACATCAAGTATGTGAGTTATTTATTGATTTTAATTCAAGTTTTCTTGTAACTCATGTCCCTATATTTTTAAATCACTTACAAATTTACTTATTAAAATAAATCACAGTTTTGCAAAATGAACACGTATGTATATATGTTTTGGGCAACTACATAAATTATATGGTAAGCAAAGTTTTATGTTGAAAATAATTTCTTTTAATTTCTATGACTACAGATACTTAAGCACATGTATTAAGCATTATTTTTCTGTTTACCATACATTCTAGAATGGTATTATTTTTTTACTTTAGCTATTGTTTTGCATTATCAAAAGTAGCAATTGTCACTGATTATCAAGTTGTATGGGCTTGATCAATAAGTATTAACAGTATTAAAAATATTATGTTTAGGTATATTCTTTAACTTTTGTTTGAATTTACCTACCATCTGCAAGAGAGACGTACATGCAGAATATATTCCTGAATGAAAGCTGAAGTATTAGTCTTTTATATTTTGTTTTGTTTTGTTATAAGCTTATATCAATAAATCCAATTCATTACCTGAAGCTAGCCTTCACAGTTCATTATTCTTAAAATAAAGACCACAAATAATGAGTATAATTTATCTGGAATTTTAGACAGAAAAGAATGAGTTTGCTTGGCTGCTGTTGTGTTGGATTATGTCCTCAGGTATGTTGTTGAAAGTTAAATAATACATTGAAAGATGGAGAGTACTAAATAATGCAGGCTTGCAGGATATGAATTTTCTTATGCTAAGCAAGAGATCATTTTTTGAACAGAAAGTTGTAACTGGAATAAAAATAAAGAATCTTTTATTTTAGTCAATAAAGACAATTCATTAAGTTTCCAAATTAGCTATCATACCTATATGCTAGATAAATATTTAGACAGCTCTTAAAAAATGCATTATGTATGCATTGTCTTATATATCAACACATGAACAAACACAGGAAAAGATAATATATTATTTATTTTCTGACATACTTGAATTACAAAATACTTATGAGAGAATTTACCTTCTTTATAATTTGATCAAGTAGCATTATATTGCTTAAATATAATTTCTTCAAGACCTTTGAACTACTCTGCACTTTTTTTACGAATTCAATGTCATATCCCTGCCTTGGTTTGCAACTCAGATAAAATACAATATTTAGATGGTTAACTGCAGCAATAATGTTTATATTTCTATTTCTGAATAAACAAAAACATTCAATATTTTACCTAAAATATTTTTTTATCCTTTTAGAGATATAGGAACGATATCTCTAAATTCTATATTCTCTAGGAATATAGGAAATACAGTAGTGGTAGATGGCTGAATAATTATTTCCTTCAACGTAACACCTGGGAACTCATCAGAGTGGACTTCCCATACCTGAGAATCCAGGGGGCCCCAAGTGTTGGGCCAAGTTTAGCCACACTGTTAAACCTTTAGCACACAGCTCTATTTGGATGTTTCCCAGTTGTCAGTGATCAGAGAGCTCCTGGACAAAGCTGAGGGACTAGGACATGACAGGATTCATTCCCATGTATCTTGGTGTGAGCAGTGTTTTACAGTCTGATTTTTTGATCAGACAATGACCTCTGCTTTTTACTTTCATAGCGCTTGAGTGTAATGCACACTTTCAGCATCTGCAGCCCTTTGGAGATGATCCTGTGGCATTTTTAGTTACTAGGTTCACATGCTGATCCATGCAGTCCATGTTGCCTTGACCCAGTTAGCTACCAGTAACAATATAATCTTTAATTCAACATTACTGAAATATTGATTAGCTTTCTGCAAAATTTTTTATTGGCCTTTAAGGTGTCTCACCAATATCCGCAGCCAGGCTTCAAATTCTGGGTTTAAGCTTCTGTCTCTTCCAAATTTTGTTTTCTGTTTATACTTTCCTCCTTAATATTTTAGGGTAATACCTGAATATCTGTAATTTTTTCCAATATTTTTCCACCCATCTGGAAAAAATAATACTAAATATTTCACTCCCACATGCTTTGGTTTATTTCTGTGTGGGATTTGGCCGTGCTGGGATGCAGAGCCCTAAAGATTTCACCCCTGAAGCACCTGAAGGTGTTAATTTCAAGCCCTGGGAAACATTTGTTAGGTTAGGGCAAGCTTGAGAGACCTACCCATCATCCTGTAGCGTTATTAAGTTATGCTGATTAGTCCAAGTTCTGGTTCCCTATTGGTTACTTGTTTCCCCTCTATGGTTATATTTCTAGAACGTTCTTCCCCCAAGTGTATGTATTGTTACTTTCCCTTGATTTCTTGTCTTTCAGAGTCTGTCCTTATATGTGTGTGGTTTACAGGCCTCATCCCTATTTTATTTTCCTCTTAAGTTCTTTTGTTTTCGGGCACTCCATCGAACCCACCGTTTTTATTTGTGCCTCAGTTGCCCCGGTGTAAGGGGACCCTAAATTTTTAAGGATTGTCACAGCCACCCTCTCTGCAGCAAGTGGCACCTGAACAGGGACCTTGACATTCAGGGTTCCCTGTGTCAGTCATGTCAGCTGGATGAGCTGACATGGAGGCCAGCGCTCCCCACGACTGTTGTTACAGTGCCAGGCCTGGCAGATTGCATCTTTGACAGAGAGGGACCCTGGCTGGAGCGGCAAGGATGATGACAGGTGCACCTGCGGCAGAAAGCAGGTGGGTTGGGGATGCACAGGATATTAATAGCCCATTTTTGCCACTGTGGAGTAAAAGTTGTCCCTGATTCCCATAATTGATTTGGGGCGTTCCAGTGGCTGTTCTCCCTAAGGTGGAGAGAGAGGAAAGTGGGCAGTCATATGTCCCGAAGAAAAGAGCACATATGGATGCTTTAAATAAATGCTTCATGATCATGATAAGGAATTTTCACAAAATGAACTAAAATAATTGTTGAGGTAGATTTCTAAAAATTTCCCTGATGCCTCCACTGATGAAATTTGTAGCACTGAATTCTGGGACTCTGTGGGAGTTAAATTATACTAACATTCGATCAAGAGGGATCCCATCGCACTCCACATGCTCCCCTTATTCCACCTTATTCTTGAGGCCCTCCACCAGCAAGCACCATGTCGAGAAAATGATCTATAGGTTCCCCCTAACCTGAAACCTCCTTCGGATTCTAACTTCACTGAACCTTCCATGATGGTCCAAGATGACGCTGACCACACCATCTTGGAGCATCGTGCCCTGGAGACCCAAGATGGAAGGAGCCATAATCTGGCTCAGGAGCCCAACCATCCTCCTGCCATCTTAGCTGCTCCACTTCCTGCTGCCACAACTGACTCTTCCATCCCAAATCAACCCCCAGACTCCACCCCCTCAACCACAGATCACACCCCTAATACTAATCAGTCCACCTCTACCTCTACCCTAGGCCATGCCTCTGGAACTCCACCCTGCAAGTCCACTATTTTAGATCAGGCCCTTCCACTCCATCTGATAACAAAATGGCAGTGCCCTTGGCCTCACCCTCCTGTAATAACCAGGTCCCCATGGTCCAGGCCATCAAACCCTACTGTTACCCTATCACAAACTCAAATTCTCTTCCCTCAAGTTATCTTTCCTCCCTGGAAAAGGGTTTATACTCCCCAGATCCATCCTTGTCTCCAGAAGACCCCTGGGACAAGGTAAGGAGAGATGCAATCCAGGGTGGAAACTGGCAGTTAGTTTCTAATTGCCCTGGTGCATTATGAGAGAAGGGTGGCAAATCCTAGGTATGAGCCCACGACATGGGGAGGTTAAAGAACTGTGCAAGGCCACAAGACACCATGGGAGGGATTCGTCCTACTTTAACAATGTGGTGAGGGCTGCATTTACTGTGTGTGTTTTAACCTGACATGATTTAAAACATCTTATGACAATGCTGCTATCACCCACTGAATACACCTCGTGGGAGGAGGGATAGAAGCACTTACTAAACCACTTAATTACCAAATACACTGATCATGAGGCAAGGGCAGAATTAACTATTAACCATCTTGCCAGTGAGGGACCACACAGCCAGCCAGATTATCAGGTGGCAAACATACCCCAGCAAGTGCTAGAAGATATTAAGGAAATGGCACAAAAGGCATTGGTCCGAGTGCCTGATGGCAACACTCCTCACCTGGATTATGTAAATATTAGACAGGAGCCTGGAGAGCCCTATATGAAATTTGTTGGCTGCATTAAGCAGACTTTAGAAAAGCAAGACCAGGATGATAAAACCAGAAATGAACTGTTAAGAGCATTGGGGGTAGCCAATGCCAATCCAGAATGCAAGAGGGTATTACGCGCTAAGCCATCAGAACCAAGGCCCTGCAGATGAGCAACTGCTCAAATGCAACTGCATTGGGACCACTGTGCATACAACTGCAGTACAAGCCCAGACCCTCAGGCGCAGAGTTGCAGAAGCCCTAGAGGCCATGCAGTTTCCTTTTGAAGAGCCCCAGCGATGTCTGTGAGGCCCAAGCATGTTTTCAATGTGCCCAACAAGGACTTTTTAGGAAGGACTGTCCACAGAGGGGAGGAGGGTATCTGGCTCCTGGTAGAGGTCAATATCAGGCTGGACAAAGTTATCTGAAAGGCAATCATCCCAGATCACATTTAAAACCACCAAGAGAGCGTGAGGCAGCCTCACACTATGACACGTGTCCAAGCTGACAATACCAACCATCGCAGCCCAGGCAATCATCAGCGACCACATGGTACCAACCTCCAATGCCTTATCCCCCAATTATCAACTGCCTTACCACCAGGGGCTAAACTGGAGTTGGTAAGTGCACAAGCCATCACATTAGTTGACTGCTTTACTCACACCTTAAAGCTGTACAGTTCGGGCCCGAAGACTGGCCCGATTTGTGATTTGTTAATTATAGGAAACTGCCGAGCCAAAATGGAGGGATTCTTTATTTTACCATCAGTGCTCTCAGTAACCACCCAATAAGAAATCACAGTATTGGTAATGTCTCCTGATACACCCCAGTTTATACCCCAGGGACAAATCTTTGCATAGGCCATACTGCTTCTAGAACAGGACATGTCAACACCCCTGAAATGATGTGGACACAAATAATCAGCCATGATTGACCAGACAGCCCTACACGTACACCTGTACACTGGACTTTAACCATGAAAATATTATTTTAACAGATCTCATGGACACAGGAGCAGATGTGTTATGTTTCAATCCTCATGACCTCCTAACTGGGCTCTTATAACAGCCACAGGGATACTCTCTGGAATCAGGGGAGACTGTGTCAGTTTCTGGAGCATGGAATTAATCAAAATTAAAGGACCTGACAACTGCATTGCCACAACAAGACCATTTGTGGTAAGGACTAAAACAGACACACCAATAATTCTGTGGGGTAGAGACATTCAAATGCAATGGGGGATCTGCCTAGAGAGGGATTTTTGATCTGGGGCATTGAGCAGTGCAACCATCTCAAATTAACCTGGAAAACTGATAGCTCCATATGGGTGGATCAATGGCCCCTCCCAGAAGGGAAATCAGCTGCGCTAAATTCTCTAGTCACAGAGCAGCTTGAGAAGGACACTTAACACCACCCACCAGTCCTTGGAATACCCCCATTTTTGTCATAAGGAAAAGCAGTAACCAATGGCAGCTCCTACATGATCTCAGAAAGATCAGTGAGGTCATGGAGGATATTGGCGCTCTCCAACCAGGTCTCCCTTCGCCCACCGTGATTCCCAGAGACTGGCATTTGACCATTATTGATTGGGAGGACTGTTTTTTCAACATCTCTTTACACCCAGAGATGCACCCCATTTTGCCTTTTTGGTTCTTACTACTAGCAGGCAAGCTCCTCTTTGTAGATATCACTGGACTGTGCTCCCCCAGGGTATGAAAAACAGTCCCACTGTATGCCAGTGGTTTGTGGCTGAAGTCTTAACACCGCTCCATGAGATTCATCCACAGATCATCATTTATCATTTAATGGATGACATCTTGCTCGCTGCTAAAGACACCTTCACACTGGATGTGGTATTGGCGGATGCCGTTGGTGCCATCCAGCAGGCAGGACTAATCACCTTAGAAGAAAAAGTACAAGGGGTTGCTCCATGGAAATATTTAGGATTTCTTCACAAACCATACAGCCACTGTCTCTATGGCTGTATGAGAACCCCCAGACCTTATATGATATGCAGAAGCTCCTGGGTGCCATCAGCTGGGTAAGTTGTGTGTTGGGGATCTCAAACACAAGACCTGGAGCCATTATTCACTTTGCTGAAAGGAAACCCAGTTTTGGATTCCCAGAAGCCTGATGTCAGAAGCAAAAGACGCACTAAATAAAGTATCACAAGCCATACAAACTTGGCAGGCACACCAAACGGACCTTCTGATGCCTTTTCTGTTTGTAATTTTGGGAAAAGGTGTGGAGAGTCTGGAGCCTGTCAGGGAGATACCAAAACACTGGTTACCTGGTTTCCATTACCCTGGAAATCAGAACCTTAGGCTCCTGGATTACCTTGCTGCTTGGTGAGGTGAAAGACTCAGAAGGAACAAAGTTACTTGTTTTTTATGTAAATCATCCAAGATATGTCACCCATTTGATCCTTCCCCAGCTCCAGAACGTTCTCCGTTCTCGGCTCTGCATTGGCATTCCCACTTCTCCACCCCACATCCCTGTTGGCCATTGCTGCTTTCCCCACTTTTGTACCACCTAAGCCCTTACACCATTGGCCCTCCATCCCATGCACCGCCCCCCTGCACCCCATATTTAACCCTGTTCCTGCCCTTACCCCGGGTCTTCATCCCTAGACCCTCCTGCAATAAAAACCTTTGCTGGAACACTACATGAAGACCCTTCCCGCTCTTTCCCTCATGGCCTATTGTTACTATCTGGAATGTGTGTCAGTGCCCACCTGCTGTCTGCATGTTCATCTGAATCCTTGGAAATTGGAGATGGCTTTTGGGGCAGCGGCCTGGGCCTGCACCGCTGCAAAAAGGACCCCAATCTTATGGTTTAGTTTTCCAGTGGAATCCTAAGTTATCCAACCACTTGTTAATTTTGGAATGGGTTTTCCTTTCCCACCAACCAGGTAAAACAATCTCTGTGCAGCCTGAAATAATGGCTCAGCTAATCTTGAAGGCCAGATGTCAATTTCTCTCCATGGCTGGAAAAGATTTATCAGTTATATTTTTGCCTTTAACCTCTTCCCATTTAAATTGGCTTCTGCAGCAATCAGAGCACCTTCAAATTGCCTTAGAAAATTATACTGGTCAGATTTCTATCCATTATCCAAAACATAAACTGCTGCATTCTAATTTTCATTTGATCCCTAAACCTTTAAAAAGCGATCAACCCCTTAAAGTCCTTACATTGATCACAGATGGATCAGGAAAATCACATAAATCAGTAATAACCTGGCAAGACCTAAAACTAATAATCGGCAATCAGACATGGAAATTGTTAAAGGCTCTCCTCAAATTGAAGAATTGGCTGCAGTTGCAAAAGCGTTTTCTACATTTCCTTGCCCTTTCAATTTGGTTACCGATTCAGCATATGTAGCAGGAATTGTCAAAAGGGCTGAAAATTCCTTTCTAAAAGAAGTCACTAATGATTAGTTGTATTCTTTGCTTAAAAATTTGATTTTCCTTCTCTCTCAAAGGCGGCACTCTTACTTTACAATGCACAACCATTGGTTCCTGCACATCCCTGCCCAGACCATTAACAAAAAAAAAACGAACACTCAGGCGGATACACTTGTCTTCCAGGGACAAAAGATGAAAATCACAACTGTGCAGGGGTTTTTATATGGGGAAGGTCCAGGGGGAGGTTACAAAATTTTAACCAATCAGGAGAAGACTGGGGAGGAGCACAAGGTGGGTTTTACGTTCCACAAAACAATGGGGAAACACAGGGGGAGGCGACAGTCTACACAATCCAATGGAGGATCAGAGATCAGGGGACTTCCAAAGCAGGATCAGGTACATAAGGGAGATTGACAAGGGACTTTCTGGAAAAAAGGGCTGGCATAAAGGGAAATTGACAGGTAATGGGAGGGGAAACAGGGAACTTTCTGGACAAGGGGTGGGTCTGTGGAAGATAGACATATGAATGAGAATATACAACTTAACAATACAGGTGGGGAATTGAACAAACCATTTGCAAACAAAATACATTACAGCATAATCAAACACACCACCACACTATACCACTGGCATTCCCCACTCCCCCATATTGTTGAAAGAGCCCATGGTTCTGTCAAATGCCTTTTGGATTGACAGAAAGGGGCAGTAGAGACCCTGTGAACTATAGTTAGACTAAGCAACATGTTTTTAATTTTTTAAATAATTTATTTATGGAACCTAATCCCCCTATTATTAGACATTTCTCTAACACATCTCAGGCTCTATTCAAAGAAAGGCCACCAGAATAAAAAATCCAGAAACAAGCCAGATCCTAGGCTATTTCCATTAATTATCTGGGGGAGAGGATATGCTTGTGTCTCCACAGGTAAAGGACTTCAGTGGATTTCAGCAAAAAACTTCAAGCCTTACCTACAGCCACTGAACAAGGATCCACCAGAGGCACCCTCCCAGGCTTGCCACAGGATGAGAGACACCAGGCTGCGAAGACACCTGGACCAGACAACCTTCCCAAAGATGACCTGAGAGAAGCTCCTACTTATTTCCCTCGGCCTGTTTGCAAGCTAGATCCTTGCTTGGGTAGTCCCACAGCCAAAACACAATGTCTGATTAACCCTGGCAAAAGCCATAAATCAAGACACCATGTGCCTGTCTGTTGCTAGCCGTGTTGAACCCTTTTCCATCTCTTTAGTGGGGCTACCTATGGATGAGTGGCTGTTAACTGAGGATGCCATCTGTAGTATGCAAGGTGATAACCACAATGGCAAACGGAAACATAGCCCTGCCGATGCCTGGGACTCCTGGACCCAAAGCTCCTGCATACACCACTCAAACCTCAGGAGTACTAGAAATTCTTGGGTTAGTAACAAATGGATTATTGTGTAAAATTTTATTATTGGCCAAGATGGGAGAAGGGGGAAAGACCCAAAATTGAAAAAGACAGAAGTGAGACAGGATGCATCCCCACACCATCCTGCTTATAAAAATTAGAGCCAGTGGTGTAATTACACCTCTCCTATAACCTCGTGGTCCAGTAGCTACCCACTTCAACTGCCACAGAGTATGTTTCTCATTTGTAAGATAGAGCATGGCTAGGTATCCCCTCATTCATCAATGGTGGACCTTGTAGCCTGGGGAGGTTTGCTGGCCAATATTAAAATTATTCACAGCAAGAAAGAGCAAAAAGCTCCACACATTATTTTGAAGCTGACTGCAATCACTTACTGGGGTAAGAGCAAGGTAATAGCAGCCTCCCTGTTGTTACCTTGGGTACCTCCCCTTGTTACCTATACCTGCAGCCAAAGCTCTAGGACAATTGTATCATCTTGGGTGTCTGATAAGTAAACAAACCAACATTACCTCCTTGGCATAAGTGGCCTTCTCTCAGATGTCAATACAGCAATACATGCCACCTTGAAGATATAGATATAGAAAATAGATTTTCTTCTTCTGGCACATGGGCATGGCTGTGAAGGCTTCGAGGGGATGTACTGTATGAACCTGTCCAGCCACAGCAAGTCAATCCACAAGAGCATCCAGATGCTGAGGGAAGGGTTCAAGAAGCTTCAGGAAGAGGATGGAGACTGGTTCAACAGACTTTTCAAGCTGGGGACTAAAGGGTTGGTCAATAGTTAAAACAACTATTGTTAAGACAGGGTTATTAATTGTTATGATTACTGTTGTACTACTGGTTGTTCCTTGTTTGTTTGGATGCTTTTATAGTTTTGCAAAGGTCTCTCAGCTGTTTGTATTGTTTAATTTTTTATATGTTTAATTTTTTAATAAACAGAAAGGGGGAGATGTGGGAGTCAGCCCTACTGGGATGCAGGGCCAGAAAGACTTTACCCCTGAAGCCCCAGTTATCAATTTCAAGCCCTGCAAAACATTTGTTAGGTTAGGGTGAGCTTGAGAGACCTACCCATTATCCCATAGTGTTATTATGTTATGCTGATTAGTCCAAGTTCTGCTCCCTTATTGGTTACTTGTTTCCCCTCTATGGTTATGTTTCTAGAACGTTCTTCCTCCAAGTGTATGTATTGTTACTTCCCCTTGATTTCTTGTCTTTTGTAGTCTGTCCCTATACGTGACCCTATACTATTAAAGTTCTTTTATTTTCGGGCACTCCATTGAACCTGCTCCTTTTATTTGTGCCTCGATTGCCCTGGTGTCAGGGGACCCTAAATTTTTAAGGAACACCCTCAACACAACAGTGTTGTTTGATAAGACAGCAGGAAAGAAGCTATTTTCTCATTTAAATATAGTTTCTCTTCTTTGACAGTTTTTTCCCCAGTTAAAAAAAAAAAAAAAAAAAAGCCTTGGAAAATACTGTCTTCTCAAATTCAACACAGATTGTGGTAGGCAGATAAGTATCTAAATATTATTGATCTCATAACTTTTTCTGTTCATAAGGGTCAATTAGCAGAAATTAATTCACAGGGTAAAACACACACCACAAAGTTAAGGCTTGAATTTAAAATGTTGCTTGTATGCCACTGAAAAACTATAGATAAATTTTGCCTATGCTGATGATGAATCTTCAAGGTGCAAAAATACTTGTAGCAAGGAAAGGATCTCCAAAAATCAATATAATCTTCTTGTAATGGGCATGATGACTATTTCAAGCAATGTCCTGGTGCATGAATAAGATTCATGCAAATGTCCCTTTCAGTCTTCCTCCTCTTCCCCACCCTCCTCTGCTCAAAGTGAAATTAATTCTTAATTAATTAAATTAAGAATGACACATAATTCTGATACGGTGCATTTCTTAGAGCTCTTAAACCATCCAGTGACAATTAATACCATTAAGAACTAGACCCAAATAAATGAATTGTTTTTTCTGATAAATGTTGCTCAATTTTTTATACTTTAAGTATCACAGATCAGATTAAAAGCAGAAAATAACAGCTGCACTACCATTATTGTTTGGGGTTTTTTCCAAATAATGAGGACTGATAGTTTTCATTGATGTATTTGCTGTAATTATTTGCAGTATATACTGTATAGGTTTTTCTTATGCTGTCTTATATGTACTTACCTGTGCTTCAGATTAATCTTCAAATTATTCTGTGCATGTTTGGTCACAAAGTAGTAACACCTGACATTCAGCTATTGCATATTTTAAGACTTGTGGGAGCTCTACTGCAATGGGCTAGTGCTGCCTGCTTTGCTCTCAGCTAGAAGCTGCTGGAATTCATTAAAGCTGAACTACCAGATAAATGCAGCAATGCCCTGCATGCTGGTGCATTTGGTTCCCAGGACATCTGCACTTCTCCTTACTGATGGTGCTCGCACCAAAAGGGGTATTGCATATCTGACTTTGAATAGGGTTTCATGAACTACTTTAGGGCCACTGAAGATGTCAAACAGCTTTGCCTGTTTTTTCTGGTGTAGATAGAAAAGTCTTTTAGAGGGAAATGCTGATGCTGCTATCGTATCTGTTAAATGTTTTATACCTGAAGTCACTCATCAGATAGGGCATTCATGGGTTACAGGAAATACATCTTAGTTAAGGATCAACTGATCAATGAATAGTCACTGAGGTTTATTATTGTTAAGTATGTCTAATCAAGAGCATGATGTTGAGCACAGTTTCAGGGAATGAGAGCTGCAGCTGAGAGCTTGCAGTTTGGTGATGGGGTAAAGGGACTGTGGGAGCTACACAATGCCAGGAGCTCAGTTTTATTGTGATTTCACAGAGATGATAAAACACAGTCAGTCAAAATGCATCAGGATTCCTCTTGCTCCCCACACTGACTGACAGGAGAGAAGGACACGCTTGTTTTCCCTAAAAAGCTCTTAAGCCTGGTGGTAGCCTATGAATAGCAGAGCAGCTCTTGGTTCAGCCTGCCTCACTGCTATTTTCTGTAAAAGACAGTGCATAAATACAAATGTTTATATTTTCATTGTTTTTTACTTAGTCACTTGCTTAAATATACCTGAAAAATATTACTGACATGCTCGCAATAACAGCTGAAAGAGGACTAGTTTCCCTAATAACTTACTGAACAAGATAGGGATCTTTCCTAGAAAAAGACTACAAAATTTACCCTAAGGTATAAAATGATATTGTTAAATTGTCACAAGGTTTTATTTTTTTGTGTTGTATTTGTAATTTCTTTCTAACTCTGTCAAACTTCATGGGCAATGAAGGGTCTAATTTTATATGCAGTGAAAGTCTTGGCTCTGAGTTTATAGATTGTCTTCCTCAAAGGGTCCTCTTCCAAATCAGAATTTCAAATAGGTTCACATTAAAGACAGAATTTAAACTGGTGAGTCTTCCTGTAATTAACTGTGATAACACAGGGGATGTGGAATGCCCTTTAAATCATAGCTGTAGGCTTGCAGCTGTCTTTCTGGGGCATACCACGGTTCAGTCACTGTAATATGTATTATGATTTAACAGACCAAAAAACATTTTCAAGAGACTGACATATGATGTGGCAAAATTCAATCAGCTGAGAAAATAACCAGCTCTTCTCGAGCTTTTTAAAAGCATCAGCAGCTGTGTTGACATTACTAGAGTTTGGCTAAAAGGTTACAAATTTGAATTTTGCTAGCCACAAGTGAGGTTTAAAAAGACATAGGAATAGCCAATCAACTTCCACTTAGTATTTCACAGACTGATGCACTAAGGTAAAAAAGAGTTCTAATCAGTGATTACAGAAAAATGGTTCCTTTGCCTTCCAGCTTCCTCTTCCACTGCTTAGAACAGACTGCCCTTAGCTTGTGCTTCAGCCTTATCAAATCTGTATGGTTTCTCCATTCAGAATAAATAACAGCCTGCAAGATGAACTTGCAATTAAAATTATAGGTGAATTTGTTTATTTAATCAAAGAAGCACACAGCTGTAAAAATAAAATTTGCAAATACCATCCACAGGGAGAGCTAGACAGTATGCTGAGAATTTATAAGATAACATAAAGAGTTCTCACAAAAGAAAGTATATGTAGTTTCCTGAGCACTGCAGAGGGAACTTCACAAGATGGGAGAGGGCTGGTAGCAGAAAAAAAATTGTCAATGGTAGATGGATTAATTTGCCATAACCCACTGCTTCATGAAAGCCATGGAACAACAGCAATGTTGGAATTGCCTTGAGGTACTTGCCCTAATGAGGAACTGTGGAAAAAGTTTCTTTTCTGCCTTTTCCTCAAGGGAATGCTTCACCCTCTAATGCTTTGGGAGCTTGAAAAGACAATGACTGATCATGTCTGACTCAAATCTGGATTCACAGGTAATATAGCCAAAGCTAAGCCTGTTTTTCCTACCTCATTTGGACTGCAGTCTTAATTGTATTTATTTGTAATTTCCAGAAAAGACCTCTGAGGAGGTCTGTGTTCTGTTGCATACTTATATAAAGGATTATAAACACTGAAGCAATAAAATTTTCCTTAGAGAGAGGTCAGACAAATGAATAGAACAAAATCACAGTGAGAATTGTCTTCATGAGACACTCCTGAAGTTGCTTTTTCTAGCCTGAGATACGGTCAGGCAAGACACTTTCCTCAATCACTGTGTTACTGCCTTAAAAGAGGCAATGTTGAGGACTGGTCTGCCCACCCATCTGTGTGATTTTTTTTTTCTTAAATCAGGAGGACATCCTGCATCTTTAAGATAGCACTAGTCTCTGATCTAAAGTTCAAATTGCTGTGTGGAAACAAAAGGAAGGAAGGAAGGAAGGAAGGAAGGAAGGAAGGAAGGAAGGAAGGAAGGAAGGAAGGAAGGAAGGAAGGAAGGAAGGAAGGAAGGAAGGAAGGAAGGAAGGAAGGAAGGAAGGAAGGAAGGAAGGAAGGAAGGAAGGAAGGAAGGAAGGAAGGAAGGAAGGAAGGAAGGAAGGAAGGAAGGAAGGAAGGAAGGAAGGAAGGAAGGAAGGAAGGAAGGAAGGAAGGAAGGAAGGAAGGAAGGAAGGAAGGAAGGAAGGAAGGAAGGAAGGAAGGAAGGAAGGAAGGAAGGAAGGAAGGAAGGAAGGAAGTGGCGGAAGGAAGGAAGTGGCGGGAGGAAGTGGCGGAAGGAAGGAAGTGGCGGAAGGAAGGAAGGGAGGAAGGGAGGAAGGAAGGAAGTGGCGGAAGGAAGGAAGGAAGTGGCGGAAGGAAGTGGCGGAAGGAAGGAAGTGGCGGAAGGAAGGAAGTGGCGGAAGGAAGTGGCGGAAGGAAGTGGCGGAAGGAAGGAAGTGGCGGAAGGAAGGAAGTGGCGGAAGGAAGGAAGTGGCGGAAGGAAGGAAGTGGCGGAAGGAAGTGGCGGAAGGAAGTGGCGGAAGGAAGTGGCGGAAGGAAGTGGCGGAAGGAAGGAAGGAAGGAAGGAAGGAAGGAAGTGGCGGAAGGAAGGAAGTGGCGGAAGGAAGGAAGTGGCGGAAGGAAGGAAGGAAGGAAGGAAGGAAGGAAGGAAGGAAGGAAGGAAGGAAGGAAGGAAGTGGCGGAAGGAAGGAAGGAAGGAAGGAAGGAAGGAAGGAAGGAAGGAAGGAAGGAAGGAAGGAAGGAAGGAAGGAAGGAAGGAAGGAAGGAAGGAAGGAAGGAAGGAAGGAAGGAAGGAAGGAAGGAAGGAAGGAAGTGGCGGAAGGAAGGAAGTGGCGGAAGGAAGGAAGTGGCGGAAGGAAGGAAGGAAGGAAGGAAGGAAGGAAGGAAGTGGCGGAAGGAAGGAAGGAAGTGGCGGAAGGAAGGAAGTGGCGGAAGGAAGGAAGGAAGGAAGGAAGGAAGGAAGGAAGGAAGGAAGGAAGGAAGGAAGGAAGGAAGGAAGGAAGGAAGGAAGGAAGGAAGGAAGGAAGGAAGGAAGGAAGGAAGGAAGGAAGGAAGGAAGGAAGGAAGGAAGGAAGGAAGGAAGGAAGGAAGGAAGGAAGGAAGGAAGGAAGGAAGGAAGGAAGGAAGGAAGGAAGTGGCGGAAGGAAGGAAGGAAGGAAGGAAGGAAGGAAGTGGCGGAAGGAAGGAAGGAAGGAAGGAAGGAAGGAAGGAAGGAAGGAAGGAAGGAAGGAAGGAAGGAAGGAAGGAAGGAAGGAAGGAAGGAAGGAAGGAAGGAAGGAAGGAAGGAAGGAAGGAAGGAAGGAAGGAAGGAAGGAAGGAAGGAAGGAAGGAAGGAAGGAAGGAAGGAAGGAAGGAAGGAAGGAAGTGGCGGAAGGAAGGAAGTGGCGGAAGGAAGGAAGTGGCGGAAGGAAGTGGCGGAAGGAAGGAAGGAAGGAAGGAAGGAAGGAAGGAAGGAAGGAAGGAAGGAAGGAAGGAAGGAAGGAAGGAAGGAAGGAAGGAAGGAAGGAAGGAAGGAAGGAAGGAAGGAAGGAAGGAAGGAAGGAAGGAAGGAAGGAAGGAAGGAAGGAAGGAAGGAAGGAAGGAAGGAAGGAAGGAAGGAAGGAAGGAAGGAAGGAAGGAAGGAAGGAAGGAAGGAAGGAAGGAAGGAAGTGGCGGAAGGAAGGAAGTGGCGGAAGGAAGGAAGTGGCGGAAGGAAGGAAGGAAGTGGCGGAAGGAAGGAAGGAAGGAAGGAAGGAAGGAAGGAAGGAAGGAAGGAAGGAAGGAAGGAAGGAAGGAAGGAAGGAAGGAAGGAAGGAAGGAAGGAAGGAAGGAAGGAAGGAAGGAAGGAAGGAAGGAAGGAAGGAAGGAAGGAAGGAAGGAAGGAAGGAAGGAAGGAAGGAAGGAAGGAAGGAAGGAAGGAAGGAAGGAAGGAAGGAAGTGGCGGAAGGAAGGAAGGAAGTGGCGGAAGGAAGGAAGTGGCGGAAGGAAGTGGCGGAAGGAAGTGGCGGAAGGAAGGAAGGAAGGAAGGAAGTGGCGGAAGGAAGGAAGGAAGGAAGGAAGGAAGGAAGGAAGGAAGGAAGGAAGGAAGGAAGGAAGGAAGGAAGGAAGGAAGGAAGGAAGGAAGGAAGGAAGGAAGGAAGGAAGGAAGGAAGGAAGGAAGGAAGGAAGGAAGGAAGGAAGGAAGGAAGGAAGGAAGGAAGGAAGGAAGGAAGGAAGGAAGGAAGGAAGGAAGGAAGGAAGGAAGGAAGGAAGGAAGGAAGGAAGGAAGGAAGGATTTAGTTTTCTCCTTTATTTTCTTTATTTTTTTCACTTCAAGTCCACAGTTCCAAAAATATTTATAAGTAGGCTATCTTTTCTTTTGTTTCCCTTTTTTTTTTGTTGTTTTTTGAACTCCTTATACCCTTTTTATTCATTGAGATGCTGTCATAGTTATGATTAATTGCAGCAACGTGCACTTTTCCTCTATTGCACAATGTTTTAATGTTAAAAGAAGCTCGGTTGGAACAACAAGAATTCAACTGTGTATTTCCAGTATTTATTTGAATAGAGTTATGCCTTTTAATGACAATTTTCAGAAAAATTGGACATCTGTATGGAAAAAAGTAATACTTGCATAATAATGCAAAGAAATCAAGCATTATTTTTCAATCATAATGTTTGGAGCACCTAAGAAAAGGCTACATGAAATAAGCTTTCCAAAACACACCAATTTGTACCTAAACAGTTTAAACAAATCCTTTTTAGAGAACCATAAAGAAATATTTCTGTCTTTTTCCACTTCCTAACGTGGCAAGAATAACAGCCTATGGGATTTTTTTAAACCTTTATTTGGCTTCAGTTTAATATGTGGCAACTTGTTCATGTTTTTTCTTTGTTTGTTGGTTTGGTTTGCTTTGGGGTTTTTTTGTTGTTTGCTTGCTTTAGGATTCTTCGTGGGCCTTTTTAAACTGAAACAATAGGACTTGACAAAGCAAAGCATAACTAATAGAAAATGTTGCAACTCTGGATGAATAAATAGATCAGTTTCTTAAAGGGTAAGACAAGGCCTGTAATGCATTATCCATTACTGTTCTAATATCTCTTACAATCTATCATTGTGACAAAAATACAAGCTCTCTTCATTTTTCTGAGCTGCGGACAATTTTTACACCTAGTGAAATGTAGTTCACAGCTTAATCTGTGCAAACTGCAAGCACTGCAGAACAGGGAATCAAATGTTGGTATCACAGAGAAGACTAGTAAAAAATTACAGGAGATTCCATAATATTTATAATGTTTGAAAATTGAAAACTTCAGTGGAAAAGATTGTAAATGCAGGTAAATGGAACTGCAATCTAGGTGCAGAGACTTTTCAGCACAGAGGTGTTCAGCTGCGTCCCTGTAACCCCCTTCCTTGAGGGGAGGTGGGAGTCCCTCTGCTATCTCCAAATGCACCATTTCTTTTATCTATTAACAGGGCTACAATATGAGCTGAATACTCTTTGGCTTGACAAAAATGTGAGGAACTCTTTAATTTTCACTTTTTTTATCCCTTTCACTCTTAGCAATTTTCATATCACTGAACAACTGTAGAAGAAGCAGGAGAAAAGTGCTGTGGAAGAAAGAGGGCATCTTGTGTGATAGAAAGGAACTATGAAAGAATTTGGGGAAAGGTGACAATCAGATTGCAGACAGAAAGGGGAAAAAAAAAAATTTATCCCCCTGAAATTTTCTCTAAATTTCTAAGTTCCTTCTTATTGGGAGACTAAAACTCATGTTTTATCTTGAATGACACAACCAATTCATCACATATGTGTCTGTGTGTTCACAAAAATACACCCACATGCATGAATGCAGGTAAACTCACTTCCTACTTTGTATCTCAATTATTATTATCATTAAATATCCCAGTGTGAATTACAAACACTTCTATAATTTCATAAAACGAAGCCACTGCTTTTCATAAATTGATATCTAAAGTCTCAGCCAAGAACAACTGTTAATAAAAAAAGACATTATTGTGTTAAATATTTTATCACAGTTTATAGGGTTCCTAATTTTCCTTGATGGTCTCTTTCAATTGCTCATAAGTTATTTTTACTTTTATTACAGACTCAGTTTTTAAAAATCTGAAGCACAAAATTTCTGAAGCACGAAAGCCATATTCATTCAAAATCTGACATTTCAGTCGCTTGCTTTAAAGTATTTGTGATCCAGGTGTTCAGGAATATTTAAATGCATAAAGATATATCACAGTCTGAAAAGTATTGAGGTATAAATGTAGAACTGGAGCATAAGCTGTGAAATAGGCAGCTATCACACAAGCATTTCTGTCAGTCCTATCATGGATTGCTAATTGCTTTTGAAATTTAGTCCTGTAGTCCTAACCTTAGGGTTTGTTTATTTTTTTTAAAGAATCTTCCTAAGGGAAGCACAGTTACAGTATATCTCCACAGATCACGGATATGTAATACATGACATTGTGGTTCTCATTCTTAGTCCAAAATAGGTATTTTTAAATTTACTACTTTTAGTTTGTTAAAAATCAACAACCTTACAGATTAGGTTTCCGTTTAATTTTTTATCACAAAACCAGAGATGTCAGACTGCTATGCAGTGAGTGACTTACAAGCTACTAGCAGAGCATTGGTATAAACAAGATAATAGGCATTTGTCCTCTAAGGTCAAGTTTTATGGTATTCATCGGTTCTAAATAAAATCAAAACGTTCTAGTTAGATTTTATGACAATGGTTTCAATGGCTAAATAAACTATTTCATATTTGTTGCTGTGGTTTGCAAATTTAAAACAAAACATACTCTCATGGCAAGTATATTTCCATACATAGAGGGATAAGCTTTGGCTGTTTTAGGCCATTTGTTTGAAGAAAGAATATATGGGAATATCTTATTCTCTCCATTAATATTTCAAAGTCTCAGAATGCTTTCAACAAGAATGTTGTTAGAGAAGGACTGGTCCTTTGCCTTAATTTTACTCTTTTTGCTTCCCACTTTCCCTTTCTCTGATGGAAGGGAAAAAAAATGATTTGTAATGTTTAAGTAATTTTTAAGTGTATAGACACTGATGAGTGTTTTTCAAAGGCTGTCAACAAACGCATACTCTAAGCAGAACACTCTTCATTTAAGCACAAAATCTCCTGTGCCATAGTCTATTGGGATCCTCATGGACTCCTGGACACTTTCTTCCCCCTGCCAGTGTGCAAAAAGCCTCTCAACTACAATTTGATTTAGAGATAATGACAAGCTTCTGCAGAGAAAGACAGAGTAGGAAACTAGAGATTGACTCCAGAGAGAGGAGGTAAGTATTACGAACAATACCATTTGGAAACAGTATCATTTTGGGAGCTGGTGAAGGAAGAAGTCTGAGATCAAAGTAGCAAGTTATCATAAACATGAAGGAAAACAGGAAAAACAGTGCTTTAAAAGGTTTGACTGTCAGTGAAAGAAATTTGACTAAGAAGTCTTAAACAGGTTGAGAAGTTGGAAAGGACAGGAAAAAGGTGTAGGGAAGAAGTAGAAGGAGTAGAAAAACAGGTTCATCTAGAACAGGCAATAAGAGCTCAAATTCAGTGAAGGACACTTTCCAAGATGGAACAGAAGTCTCTGTCCTGGATCAGACATCTAGGTTCTTAACATTTACTATTGCCATGTTGACAATAGCACCTGAGAAAAATCATGCATGGAGAGTCAAGCTGTGTTTCCGACCTCTCAGCTGTAGGGTGTGACACACAGAGTGTGCTCTCATGTCCCACAGCCCTGCTGACATGCCTTCCTGCAGACTGGACACATTCTAAACCGGTTGATAACTTTCTGTGTCACTATCAGCCCCAAGAACACATTTCTGGAGGCTTGTTTCCATTTTCATTTTCTTAAAAGAAGCAGACTGTAGAACAAAAACTGTAGTTCCTATCAAAAAATATGAGTCAGAAGTAGCATGGTCTGTGCAAATTTCATGTGACTTTTTGTACCCTTGCATCACATGCCTGTATCCTGCATCAGCACACAGATGGATCAGACCTGTTGCTGAATTCAGCTGTGTGATGAGCGAAACTGACCTCTACACCCCCAATCTCTTCTGTTACAGAATTAAGATTGTGCTACAGTGGATGGGAAAAACTGAACTCATAAAAGCAGCGATAAGAACTGAAAGATGAAAAATGTGGAAAATAAGAAGAGGAAAGTAAATGGGAAATATACTTACGTGAGAAGATAAGATGTGGGGAAAAAGTTATGGCTGAAATAACTTAAGGAAAAAAAGCGATGAGCTTTTAAGGTACACAAGGAATAAAGAAATGTCATGAATACTTGAACACAGGATATAGTAAATTGTAAATTATGATACAGAAAAAATAAGCAAGCACTTATGCTCAGGGTTTGGAAAGAAGCACAATGCTTTACTAAAAGCATTTTACAGGGATCAAATGAAATCTATTGCTATCTGAAAATAATGTTAAGGATGATCTATTAGAATTGTATAATTTTACATCAACAGACCTGTATAACTTTATCTACATGTTTTTAGCAAGTTGGCTGAAGAATTTTCTGGACTTTTTTTACTGGTATTATATCAGTTAGAAAATCAAAGACATTAAAGATTTACCTAATGGGAAATTGTGGATGTTTGTGCCATCCAAGGAAGAGACATAGAAAGTGTAGACTAAAAATAAAATTAAAATAATATACTCCAGGTCAACTGATACCATCTAAATGGAAAAAAGGCTCTTGTAAATAAAATCAGATTCAATCTTCGGTGGGATTAGAACTTTGCTTGATAAATTTAGTGCACAGATAAAATTTTTATGAGGCTTTTGACTTAGTATCTCTTATCCTTTAATTAACAAATAAATGATAAACAGTACAACAAAGCATATATTAAAAGGACAGATAATTAAATAATTGATTAGCTGCAAAAAACAACCAGCAAGAAAGATTTCTTATTAAGTAGGGGTTGTTTGAAGACTGTAAACCCCCATGTTTCTAATATGATTCAGAAGTATGTATTACATCAGCAAAGAAGCCTATGAAGATGACACAAACCTCATAGACAAGGGCAAAGTGGAACATACCAGGAATGGAAAAAGGAAATATTTTACAGAGGAACAAAAATTCTTTCCTTCTACATCACCCAAGGCCAAAATTCAGTAGGTGTTGCACAATGAAAAAGCATTTCCTCATAGTAGAAAATCTGAAAAAGAAACTCTGGGTCATTACAGAAAAAAATAATTAATTCCCAGTAAAATATAGGCACTATATGAAAATATATGAAATATAGAAACTATATGAAAACTATAATGAAACCTAGAAGGAGTAAGCAAAGAAGAGGAATGATGAAAAGCAGTGGTGATTTTCTGCCTCTTGATAGCACTGGTGAGACTGATGCTGGCAAACTGCTTCCTGTTCTGCATGCTGCACACAGTTAATTTTTAAAATGTCACTGAAAATTTCTGAGATAATATAAAAAAAAAGCTGCAAAATTATTCCAGGCTGCAGAAAATTCAGGTGAATTAGGACTTAAAAATATCAGTCTGTTTATCTTAAAAAAACCAAACAAACAAACAAAAAAACAAAACAAACCAAAAACAACAAAACAAAAGCAACAAACAAATAAAAAACCCCCTAGATGGTGGCTAGCTTGATTGCAGTGTATAAGCTCCTTCACAATGTACTAGAGAAGTCTTTAATCTAGCAGAGAAAGATGGAAACCAATGGTTAGAAATGGAAGGTAGGATAATTCAAAATAGAAATAAGATAAAAATTTTAACAGCATAGGTAAACAACACCTGGAACAAACTCCCAAAGGGAACGAAAGACTGTTCATTACCTGCTGCTCTCAAATCAAAGCTGGGCATCTTTTCAGAAAATGTGCTTAGTCTCAAGTCACTGGAAGAAATATAATGTCCTGTAAAATGCAGGACAAATGTGACTAGATGATCTAACAGTCTCTTTTGGCCTTCAAATCTGTCAGTCAAAGGTAAAGCTGTAAAATATTGCTGCTCAAAATTGGATTGTAACCCTCCTTCCACCACATAATACGCCTGGATTATGTCTCCCAGATCAGCCAATTCAAAATGTCTGTAAGCAGTTGCTGACGTTGTTTGGTCAATGTTTGGTGCTTGGATCTCCATGTTATATTCTTGTTTACTGACGGTTACCATCACAATCAAAGCAAATAAAAACCATGCAGAGAAGTTTTTGGCATCTTTATCTGAATTAGCCTCTGGAAATTTCAAAGTAACAGATCTTAACTGAAAGCCTATAAGCAAAGCAGTGATTTTTGTACTCTCAAGGAAGTATAGATAGATTTCATTGAGTAAGACATGAAAGTGTACATTACATAATGACAGTTTAATGACCAAAAAGTCTGTCAGTTAGGTTGTAGATTATTTTGTTCTATGATCAAGGCAATGAATCTATGGGTAGTGTACACTTACAGAAGTTTCTGTAAAACATATGCTCAAAAATGCATCAAAAATACTGATGTTGCCTCACTTCACAGGGATTTTTTTTACTTGCAAGAAATACAGAACCATCTTTGTTGGATTTCACACTACCTTGGTCATAATTGGGGAAATGTCCTCTTCTCCAAATCTTCACAAATTGTAGGTCATAAAGAGAGAAGTATTAAATGTGTCCTATTACGCTATCTGGAAAAATATGAACTGATTACTCCAAATACAGAAGTACAGACTGGTAAAAATTAAAGAACTCTGCACAATAACATGGCCCCAAGTGACCTATACACCTTGTAGTGTTGTTTGAGAAACCTCTGGGCCTTTCTGAACAGGTTTCTATAGCTCTGGAATACACAGCGGTGGATAAGGACAAGGCTTGAAAGGGTGGCAACTGCCTCGGGAAATAGCAATTTAAACCCACACCCACTGCACTGTCTGATCATAAGGAAAGTGGTAAGTTACCAAGTGTTTGTCGTTTAGATTTACTTAGCCTGGAAATCTTCAGAAGATGGGTAAAACATTTGTTGTGCTTCTCTTCTGGGCAGATTTTTCTAGGGATCAAACTCAGCTTCCAAAAGAAGGGAAAGATGTATAAGCTATAGCTTATGGGCTGCATGGACTAATACAGCTTTACAATTCCATCAAGAGTTAACAGTACTGTCTTCCATCCTGTTCAGACATGAATATAAGGTAAGCTTTAAATTATTTTCTCAGCAATGGATATTATCCATTTTGTATGCAGAAAAAATTAGGCACAGAAAATTTACTTATCACCTTGTAAGGGATTTTTGCTGCCATTCCTTTGTCTAGAAATCAAGTTATTATGTGACAACAAATAATTGTTCCTTTTTAATCCAAAATGATTCTATTTTTAATGTGTCTGTGCATACAGTTGAACATTTTTGCTGAAATAGAAAATTGCATTTATGCAGCAGTATTACTGAGACTGGGTCTGTTGTCCAAATTCAAATATTCTAGCAATCTTCTCTTAGAAGAGCAATGGTACTCTTGGCAGGGAGCCTAAGGAGATGTAAGAATTACCTGAGACATTGTCCTCTACTCTCTTTTCAGAACAATCAATCAGATTATGGCAAGTACCTGTGTACAGGCAACTCAGGCTCTTAGCACGCAGCACAATTTTTGGGATGGCCCCTATACAAGTGAGGTAAAGGAGAGAGAGCTGTGAGGCAGTGTCCCTTTTCAGCACCAGAATAACAGAATATTTTCATTATTCCTTAATCAGGTGAAATCTCAGTTTTTATCACTAAAAGCAGTTAGTGTGGGGTGTTCAGAAGATTTTTGTTTGTTTTATTTTGTTTTCTTGGGGGGGGTTGGTTTTTTTAAAACAAGTATTTTATTACAAGTATTACTATTTTTATAACTTGACAGCCTTATCTATGCTTTGATTGTAAAGTATTCTTTGAAATAGAACTGGTTGATTATGAATGAAACTTGAGAAATTTTCTTGAATCAACAGCATAATATCTTAAATTGTTTCGCATTGACAGGCTGGAAGAGAAGATTTTGCCCAGCGGTTGTTTTCTCTAATAATTTTTCTCTTCTAAAAGATGTTTTGACTCATCTGTTACAATTCATTATGTCTATTTTTCATAATGATCATCCCAAGACTCCTCATGCCAATACAGAAGATGTAGTATGAGTGAGGAATACAAGCATCATGTGAGAGCTTGGAATAATAAAGCATTCCCCTAGAGGTTCAGTTCCTAGGAAGAAAAAATCTTGAGAAGATTGCTTGCAAGTCTTCAATTACACATTTCTGGATTGCATAGCTTTGAACACATCTAGAATGCATAAACCATTACATGTTTATAAATGCACAAGATAAAATTTGTTTCATGCAATCTGTCATCTGAATACCACAGAAACCTCCCCTCCACTTCCTTTTACTGATCCCTTCCTCCCACACATCCTACGCCAAATGGATACATGCTCCGGTTTATCAATAAAAACTGTCTTAAATTAACAATTCAGCCTCCTTTTGCCTTTTCTGAATAGAAGAAGCCAAGGCAGTCTCAGTTACCTGCAGTCACATTGCAACTTGCTTTCTTTTGTTGTGGCTTTTCCATTAGTACCTCTGAAACAACCTTTTGTTTCATTTGTTTCATGACACGCTTTAAGTAAGGGCTTCAGCTATTAGACATACGCTGCAAGATGACAAGAATGACATGTTTCAAACCAAAATATTAATGACGTAAGAGACTCACATAACCAGTTTTCCTTAGCAACAGCGTGCACACCCTTGAGGTGAAGTTAGACTTTAGTGGCTGAGCCTGGCAAAGAACACTGGCACATGCTGCATTCCCCATCTTTATTCTAACAATCACTGAATAACCTAGCCCTCCTTTGATATCTTTCTTCTCCCTCATTAATTTTTAAAATTACATCATGCAGCTGAGGGAGAAATAGGAATCAAAATAGAAGTCTAACAAAATTAGTGTTCCCAGTTTCCTGGTATTCATAATTTTTATTCTCCTGGTAGATGCATTACAATAGTAGAAAATGAAACCTCAGAAGAATAAGTCTTCTATTAGGAGCAATGGTCATATTTTATCCTAGGCAGCCTCCAAGCATAGACATATTGGTTTTGCTTAATGTAAGTAACAGGCAAAAAAGCCAAGCAAAATACCAATGAGATGGGGAACATATATGGTTTCGAAAATTCAGAATTTTAGAAGCCTATCATATGTTTAAGCAGGTGGGGGAGAAATCAAACACAAAGATAAAATAGCTTGTAACAAACTGGCATGGCAGCTAATTATAATACAAAACAAGAGAAGGTGGAGATGGGCAGGCAGGGAGGTGTGGGTTTGGGGGATCAATGTGTATTTATACCTGTCTTGACCAGGTACACATGGTTTTGGAGAAGATATTCTCCTATGCATCCCTGATGCTGTCAGCTGATATAATAAAACGTATCTCTCTACAATTTGGGTTGTCAAGTCCTGATTCCCGAAATCGCCAAGTCCTAGTGCCCCTTCTTGCCTTTTAGGTTGTTACCATTATGATGTGATAAAACATACTCATGTGGGAATTAAGCACATAATCTTCTTATAGGAAATAACATTTGGTTTTCCTTATTCTCAGGTCCCAATGGGTTAATTTGTTTGCTTTTGTTCAGGAACAGAAGAAAGACTTGCATTTGAAAAATCAGCAGGAAAATATTCTTATGGATATTTTAAAAAGTAGCACCAGTGAGAAATCACTCAAAAAATCATGTTTCTGAGACCTCAGTGTTCCTGGGCATCTCTATCTGCCAACAAGCACTGACAGGCTGCAAATGCACTTGGCTTGAGTCCTCCCTCTGGAGAGCACAAGTCATTGTCTAGCTCCTCCACAGATATCAATCTTTATCCCTGAGTCCTTGGCATGTTACACTGCACACAGCCCCGTAATAGTAAAGCCGTGCCCCAGGGAAGAGACTGTTCAGTGAGGGATATTAAAAAAACTCCAACTATTTCTGAAGATGCAAATTCTGTGTCTATTACTAAAGTAAAGAGATTTGGTGAAAGCAGAACTTTGAATTCCAAAGACATGCCAGCAAGCGCTGCAGTGCCTGTGCTGATGCTGTAGACCTACATATAGGGAGCTGCTGAGTAGCAGAAGAAAATAGAGCTGTCAAATCACTTCCTGTTTTTAAAATAGTACATTTTGCTATTTTAATATCTAAGGAAGCATGAAAATGAAGATAAAAATCCCCACCTACTGAACATGAAAAATGTCTTTTGCTTGTTCTGACCATCAGCATTTTAATATAGAGATTTTTAAAATCCCAAACCTGAACAACTGTTCAGAGAAGGAAATACTTTCATCTGTGTCTTAATATTCTTAAGTTGTAGAATGTTGCAATATGTAATTTTCAGTTTTAAATGGTACAACAGGACTTCCAGTCATATGGGGAAATGTGCACCTGTCCACCTCCTGAAGTATAAAGAATTTGGATTTCTCCTCCCTCTTCTTTACTACACCTATGAAGGCAGCAGTAAGTGACATGAAGGACCACAGTTCTTTTTCTATGTTAGTTGGATGTACCTGTAGATTTCTACCTGCCTGACAGAGGCAACACAAAATATGAGGACTTTTAAGCTGTCTTGCCTATAGTTGGTGAAGTAACACTTCAAAAAAAAAAAAAGAAAAATCTACAGGTCTGGTGATACCAGTCCTTCAAAATGAAAAAGATTTGTGCCTCTTTCTTAGTCAGACTGGTAATTTTTAGGTGACCAAATTTAAACTCTTCAGATTTTCAGATACACTAAATAATGCAGCTACTTAAAATGTCACACTTCACACTGTTAGAATTAAAAGGCCCCTGCTAGTTCTGAACTTTGAGATCTGCACTTTGAAGAATTATTGCATTACCTCTACAAAATCTCTAATTTCATGCTCTTAATTTAAAAATAACAGTTTAAGCACTTTTTCTCTGTCTGTGTCTTGAAACACAGCTACAGTATTAAAAAAGTCTTTAAAAAAAAAGGCTCAAACCCACAAGGAGCTTTAAAGGTTAAAAAACCCTGCAAAATTAAAACCACCCCTCCTCAACGTCAGAAACCCCTGTGTGTCTTTACCAATAAAGAGCATTGTCTGTATCCACAGCAACATATATTGTAGGCAGGTACAGACACCTAAAAATTGCCATCATTGAAGCCCTGAAAGACACTGAGGCTGCCTATAATGAAGATTATTTTTTGCAGCTAAGTGATAAGTGCATTTTTGAAGGGCAGAGAGGAAAAAATTAGCAAAGATAAGCATAAAAATATGTCTGAAGATGCAGCCTAGGACAGTACATAATCAGGCTCAAGAGGACATGGGTAGGTCATAGTCTGGGACATTCCCAGCAATCAGCAATGTCCTGATGTTCTTTAGGAAAACACAGTGCAGACCTTAAGACTACAAGTGCTCACTACTGCTGCTCACAAAGAAAGAACTGTAACTGCATTTTTCTGAATTCACAAAACCCACAAATATGAAGATACATGGGTAGGTTTTGCAATAACAGCAGACTAATTGAAGGTTATTTCTGAATTGTCTGGATTCTCTCTGTGCTACCTTTTTTGTAAAGATCCACATTAATTGTAAGCCATGCAAGGAAAAAAAGATGGGTGTATTGGGGGATATCTGTATAAGGAAGTCAATATCTGCCAAATGGAAAACTGAAGTTGGACATGAGGATTCTGGCTTTTTATTCTGAATAATAAAAAATCAGAACTTATAACATTTTGGCAAAACTTATTTTAAACCAAAAGAGAACAAAAAGCTCGCTGACTTTTCTAGTCTCTTGAGCCATTTTCATGCGCAGTTTAGGTGAATAAGCTGTATATACAAGGTTTGACTTCCAGATAAGGAAAAAATGTTATCCCCAGAACTATGAAGGAAAATGATTCAGAGCTACAGATCAAAGCATTGAAATTTCAGGGCTCTAGGCATTTCTTTAGCAAGAAAGAAAAATCTTGCAAACAAACAGGAAAACAAGTTAATGTATCTCCAGGGTATTCTTCTAAAGAAAAAAAGAGAAGCCTTCCTGGTCTCTTGAGATTTGTGTTCATTATGTCTCTGTTTAGCTGGTCTGGATACAGTATCATACAGTCTGACAAACTAGAACTCACCTTTATTACTTTATTACACAAAATTTCTCCCCTCCATACAGAGACTGAACCAATGTAATTATGGCTACAGTTTCTGGAGAAAGACAACTAAATATAAACATTGTGTTTTCACATCTATATTCATCAAAAGAAAATTTAAAAGGAAGTCTTCTTCTGTGAATATCCCCCTACAAAAGAAAAATTGAGTCTGTACTAGGAAAAAAATAGATATGAGAACAAAGGCCCAAAAATGGTAAATGTACATATATAGGTTCAGCACAGCAAGCTGTGCTCTGAATGGAGATCCATTCAATGCCTTTTGATGTGACATTCCCAGCACATGAAGGGCTGCAATGTTATCTACACTATCCTCTCTTTCCTCAGCTTCAATAAATGGCATTTTAAATAACACTTCACAGACCCCGAGCTCCTTTAACGTTAGAATCACAAAACCCCGGTGTAAAATCTGTGCAAATCACGTTCCTTCAAGCTTCCTGGGGAAGCTGCTTTTCCAAAATGTATACCTCTAAGGCAACCAGCTATATAGCTCTAAGGCTGTCATCCAGTCATGGAAACTACCCCAGCACCAGAAACTTGGATATTCATTGTTTCCACAAGAAGTATTTTTTTCTTCATCATCTGTAACCCAGAAACATTTGGAACACACACCTCTTACATTTAGTACCAGTTTTTTGTTATAAGGCAGCTCAGTCAATGTATTCCATGACCATATGTTACTCCTTATAAGAACAATAGTTTCTTCTGACTCCCTCCTTACATCTTTTTAAAATACAAAAATATCAAGATATAAATCTTTCCTCAAACACTGACAATTAAGGGAGTGGTTAATTAACCTTTGAGAAAAATCTTCTTTATTTAGCTCTTCCCATGCATGTGGCTTAGTTTTTCATCTCTTCATTTTTTTCACCTGCAAATGTTCTTCAATCCAGGGACTCCTTTAGTCGGGTTCTTTTGCATGTTCTTCCAGCTATATGTTCCATGATGCATGCTTCTAATTCTTTTTAAATCCAAACTGTAGCTAGTTCTATCATGTGCATAATTTAGAAATTATGAATCAGTTGAACTCTGACAAAGTTTAGTGTATTTATAAATTCATTCCACATGAAAAGCAGCATTTTTCTCTGGGATATTTGTGTTTTCTGCTTTACTCAGAGATGCTTAGATGCATGTACACATTTGGTGGATTTGTGGCTTTCAGGTCCATATGGCTAAAAACAAATAACATATGAGCTGAAGATTCATAGCCTGGTCCTCAAGTTATTGACAAAATTCCAAAGCCTTTAGAAAAACTATAGGAAGACACGTTTCTGCCACATTCAGACATTATGTCCCGCTAGATATTTATACTGGCTCATCTTATTGGTAGATTTATATCTAGTTTTATTTGCCGTCTTTTGTGATTTCCTGGATAATTAAGAAAATGAGCACACATGTATGCACATAAAACCAGGAAATGCTTCATTCTTTCTTGTCTTGCTGTTCCTTGTAACCCGAAAGTATTATAATAAAAATTCTTAAGTGCATTAATCTTGAATGCACATATGTGTGTGAAAAGAAACATTAGAGGTATTAGCAAAACAAAACATTTTTATGAAGAAGGCACACTTGCTTGAAAATATATAAATAATCTTTCTTGACTAGAAACGCTTAGGTGTTTGGTTATGGAAGAGGAAATAAATCAAGTTGCCATCCAAAGAATTCAGAAGATGAGGGAAATAGATCAGCAGAATCATCAGCAACAGCTCTGTAATGCAGTTATGACACAGAGGCAATGAATGGGACTTCTCTGTGTCACTGATGGGGAGCTACAGCAACTTCCAAAAAGACAATTCAGTGCAACTGCTGAAAACTTGTCAGCAGTCTTTGTGTTCAGACACTGTGTCTTTCACAATGCGTATATCATGTCAGTAATGAAAAGCACCGAAAGTGCCCCTGTTTGGTGTGCTCTTAAGACTACATGTGACTACATGAAGTGTCTTCATTTATGGAATTCAGTCATCCATTTCAAGCAGAAGACAGCTGTAATTTAAGACATTCAGTACACACATTATTATTGTCAAATATCTGTGGCTAGCAAGGACCTCCACCTTCAAGATGTCTTTAATGACGTGACATCAGGTAACTGAAATGATGCTTTAAATGCTCTCCAGCTGAAAAGACTTTGGTGGAAAAATAATGTTACAAATTAGCTATTCTCAGGTGGTTGTTCTGTCACAGTCAGATTTTCTGTGTGATCTCTGAAGATAGTCTCTGTCCGCAGTATTCAAACAAGGAATTGGATTAATACAAGATTAGAGTGCAGCTATGTTCACTTTTACCTGAAACATTCTAAAAAAATGTATGGATTAAAATAATATTCAATTGCCTGTATTTAGACCATATAAAGCATGAGTAAACACAGAATTCACTAAGAAATTTTACACATTTTTACTTTTGTAATTTATGACAGAATTTTTTTAATAGGCCTGTTTCCTATCGATTTTTTAAGTCTACTTGGTAAGATTTGTACTTTCATACAGAATTAAAATTATTTAAAATATAATGTTTTGAAAATTGCTTTCTGTTGAAGTTCAGTCCAAATTATAGAGTTATTTATCACTTGACTGCCCTAAATAGCCAAGTGAAATGGAACTGCAGATCTTTAAGGAAGCCTTCCATAGAACACCAGAGTTAGCAATTCCCAGGAGCAAGAAATTGGGCAATGGAGGCAGGAGAGTGGCTTGGCTGAGTAGGCAACTGCTAGTTAAACTAAAGAGAAAGAAGTAAATTCTCTGTTGAAACTAGAATAGGTAAGATGGGAAGAATATAGACGTGAGGTACAATTGTGGACAGCTACGGTGAGGAAGACCAAGGCAAAACCAGAACTGAAGCTGGCAAGGGACGTAAGGAATAACAGGAATGGCTTCTACAAGAGTGTTACCCAGAAACGGAAGGTCAAAAACAATGGAAGCCCACTAATAAACAATGCTAGTAAATTGGTAATCACGGGTGATGTGAAGACTGAGGTGCTCAATAACTCTTTTTGCCTCAGTCTTCTCTGGAAACCTCTTTTCTCACATCTCTTGTATGGATGGACAGCAGGATGAGGAAAGGGGAGCAAAAGGCTCACTGTAAGGAAAGATCAGGTCTGTGATCACTTGAGGAACCTGAATGCACATAAGTCTGTGGAACCTGGTGAGATTCATCCCAGAGTCCCAAGGGAATTGCCTGGTGTAGTTACCAAGTATCACTCTCTGTGATACTTGAAAAGTCATGGCAATCGAGTGAAATCCCAGGTGACTGAAAAGAAAAAACCTTGTACCCATCTTTAAAAAGGGTAGGAAGGAGGGAGCTCTGGGAGCTCTGCCCTGTCAGCCTCTGTGCCTGGGAATATGATGAACAGATCCTCCTAGAATCAATGCTGAGGCTCATGGAGGACAGGGAGATGATTCCAGACACCTGGCACAGCTGCACCAAGGGTGAGTCCTGCCTGACCAACGTAGTGACCCTCTCTGATGGAGTGACCACACAAGCATCAAGGGAAAGGCTAAGTTTTCACTTATCTGGGATTATGAAAAGCTTTGTCACAGTTCCCCACAACAGCCTTCTCTCTAAATTGGAGAGACATGGATTGGATGGATGGACTGTTCAATGGAAAAGGAATTGGCTGGATGGTCACATCCGAGTGTTGTGGTCAACAGCTCAGAGTGCTGATGGACATCAGCGACAAGTGGTGCCTCTCAGGGCTCTGTACTGGGACCAGTTCAGTTTCATATCTTCATTAATGACACAGATGAAAGTGCACTCTTAGCAAATTTGATGATGGAAGTCCCATCTGTAGAAATGTTAAAGACCAGGCTGCATGGAGCTCTGAGAAATCTGTCTAGTGGAAAATGCTCCTGCCCATGGCAGCAGTTTGGAACCAGATAATCTTTAGGATGATCCCTTACAAACCAAACCATTTTATAATTCCATGATTCTATTAAAATTTTTCAAGTAATTTTTGCTTCCCTATTTTCAAAGTCTTACCATATCCAGATTTCACTACAACTTTCAAGCGATGGATAAAATTCTCTTTAAGAAAAATTTGGTATACAACAGTAAACAAACAGTTCTCATCTCAGTCAAGGCAACTGAAAAGGCAAGGAAAAACATGACTATTGTAACCATAGAGGCTGCTAAATGACAACATGGCAGATTGTACAGGTAAGTCTGGCAAATACAAAAAAAATAATAAATTTTTAAATTCCTATTGAACTATTGTTTAAAAAAAATCTGTTTTTGTTTAAGAGACTTAGTGATAGGTAAGCATGGACAGCTGTTGTTCCTTACAAATCTGTTTTCCCTTCTGTCATATGAAGCTGTTCAATTAAAAAGATACAGACTAACAGAGCCAAAGAATGCCTAAATAATGAGAACTTTCACAAACTACTCAAAG
The DNA here is from genome assembly GCF_030490865.1 of Poecile atricapillus. Taxonomy (NCBI): domain Eukaryota; kingdom Metazoa; phylum Chordata; class Aves; order Passeriformes; family Paridae; genus Poecile; species Poecile atricapillus. Next base: position 74,247,864 of record NC_081289.1, read on the forward strand.
ATTGGATTCACATAGAGTTTATGCAGTACATTTCATACTGTGATCATGTTTATTATTTAAATTTTACCATATGGCAGCAGCAAAGACATTACAGAAATCCAGAGACAAGAGCACAGATGTTTCTTCCCATCCTTTAACCCAATATAAATTATATTTGCAAAAGTATACCAATTACATCCATGCTAAACAATACTAAATTATGCATGACAAAAAAATAAAGACATTATAAATAACAAATCAGTTTTATTACAATGATTCAGTTAATATTTATAACACACTAAATACCTTGGAGGAGTAAGAGCTTCAGAAAAACAAGGACAGTTCCTTTATTATATCTCTCTTGCTGCACTCCCACAGGATTAGAGTCAGGTATTGAGACAACTAAACCTGGAAGAATATGGCCTTAGTGATCTTGCATTTTGTCAGGGGTAGGGGCCCAAGAATTGTAATTGCTTCTTTAAAAAATGAACTCTATCATACAAAAATCTGTATAAAATATTGGATAAGATCAGTCTCTTATCTACAAAACTCTGACAAACTTCAATTATCAAAGTGTGCATTTTAAAAGTCAAAATCCTTCGTAGCACTAATTGCATGCTCCATGGAGAAGGAAAACAACTGTCAATACATGGTCCAAGTTTTTATCAAAATGGGCTTTGTCTTGTTTTACCCAATGAGAGTTTGGGTTAAAATGTCCTGAAGAGCACCACTGAATGGACTTGCAGTAGAAATAAGTTATAGAGATTTTTGTGTGTCTTGATTTTCAGAAGATCCACTATGAAACACAGATGCCCAGGCTGGGCCAAAACTAGCTAAAAATGTGCAAAAAGCAGTGCCAAGATGTGGCCTTATCAGAGATTCACACCGGAGACACCTGACTAAATCTATTACAGATGTTGTGTTAAACCTAAGTCTCCCAGTCACAATTCACAGTACTTGCCAAAACAAATCAGGACAAGGAAGCATGTACAAGTACAGACATCTGTACATGACTTAGATTAAACAAGTTAATTAAAATTCTTCCTTTGACAACAGAAAACAAAATCACAGCCAATAGCCTTTGTGAATATGTCTGTCACAGAGAAGACACCAGAGTCTTAACTATGTGTTAGGAGGTACTGACTGGAATACACCTCCTGAATTATCTAATGCACAGCCCTGATGCCACAAACAATTTATGTTCTGCATTTTGAAACAAATGGGGGGTTTGCTTCAAAGTGGAAGGGTGCTTTAGAAATGGAAGCAACAAATTATTGAGGAACTTAACATAATATCTAAAATTAATTAATGGTCTGTTTACCCCCTTTGTCTTTTCGAGTAAATACATTTCTTCTCTAGGATTAAGTCTTTGATGTCATGACATCCATGCCTGGGTGTTGCTAGGTTAAACAACATGAACTCTTCTAACATTTTTCTGTTCTCTAAGAATTCTTGTCCCATCACCTTAAGATCATATTTGCATTTTTCAAGGCTATCTCCTCCTGAGAGTTCATAGTTATTTTGTGATTAGTCAGAATACCCAGCTGTTTATTCACATCTTCCTTTATTATTTTTGCCCCTCAATTCACAAAATCCCATTACATGGAAAAAATCTTCTGTTCTGAATTCCCAACACAAGTAACAATAAAGGTGCTCTGTTCTTTACCACTGGAAACACTAATAGATATTTGAGTCAGGAACATACAAAACAGGCTTTGGTTAACAAAAATTCTTGCACATAATGCAGGGATAAATGAGGAGATGGAATGCAAACAGACAACATGGTGAGCATTAGGATCCCAGAGAAATCAAAGAGGAAATGTTCAGATTTAATACACATGTGAAATCTTTTCTGCATGGGCTTCTATACCTATCTCGAGGCTGAAAATGAGGGGCCTGGGTAACTGAGATGAAGCCTAAATTAATTTAGTACACTTTGCCAAGTAAACCGGCATAAAATATGAGGTCAAAGGAATTCTTCACATTTGCATTCAAAGAAGAAACTCCGAAGATTCCCATGGAAGATCCTTCTGTTGTGGATCATTTATCATAATATTGGGCTTTTCAGCAAAGAAAGCAGCTATGATACAAAAGGGAAAGTTTTTGCTAAACAATCAAAAAAGTAATCATCATCATCATCATCATCATCATCATCACCATCATTGCAATAAAAAATTGGTCAATTCTTGAAATGGAGGGAGGTTGTCAGTTCCACAGGAATATGTGGCTGCTCAACATTTCTGTATGTGTCCTGAAAAAAGGGGGATGGAATGGAATAGGAACTTTTGCTGTTGGCTCAGTTATTTGGTGTCCTAGTTTAGGGCAAATTAGGAAGGAAAACTCCAAATGGGGATTTCCCCAGGGAAATGCCCCTCTTCACTTTCTGGTCCGGGAAAAGAAAAAAAAATTCTTTGGAGAGAAGTGGAAAAAACTGTTTATTTAACAGAAATTGAGTAATATTAAATAATAAAACCTCTTGTTGTTCGATGGGATGGCAAATCTAGGAAGAAAAGTCCTTTTCATGTGGTGAACAGCTTGCTCAGTTTCTTATCAGTCCCTCTGGCGCTGGAAAGTGCCGGGGCCCAGGCCCCGGTGGGCCACAGGCCTGAGCTCCCGGGGTTTGGCTGGGTGTTCAGTCCAGAGCAGGCTTGCACAGATCCAGGAAAAAAGGAAAAAAAACAAAGGTCCAGGGAACTCCTCTGCCTCAGCTAGCTAAAACTAACTAAAAAACAGAGAGAAGCTCTGTCCTTCTGTCTGTCCGTGCTGCAGACACCACAGTCCAGGAGCGAGATGTGTGGGAGTGATGTTTTTCTTTAACACAAACTGCGCGCTTCTTCTTCCTCCTCTCTTGCTCTCAGAGCCAGTCTTAAAGGTGCAGAACTTAATATATAACATAAACCTGACGATTGGGGATACCAGTATCATAAAGTCACCCCAGGACATTTGGTATCATAAAGATGAGGATTGACTGAGATGATTGGATAAGTCTGATAAGCAGTTTGGTGGTCATGAAAGATAGAAAAAGAGAACAAACAAGCAATTCAAATGTCAAGGAAGGATTAGCAAATAAAGTAGAGAACATAATTCTTTGCTACATAAATTCATGTTGGATATGCACCATGAGTATTATCTGCAGTTCTGGTCTCACTGTCTCAAAAAGGATGTGGCAGAAGTGGAAAGTACTCAGAGTTCCTTGCTGCTTTATCTAAAAGCATAAAACAATTCCCTTTTATGCAACAGTCAAGCAGGCTCACACTTCTCAGGCAAAATAGAGCACCTTGAGGGAATATGACAGAAATCTATAAAATCCTTAGTGGATCAATCAATGATCAATGTAGAGGAGACTACTAGGAGAATAGTGAATGCCAACACAGTACATTAGTATTACACTGACAAAATAAATGTCAGATTAAATGTGTTAATAATTACAATCCTGGGTAACAATGCCTCCATTTCCACAAAATGTCTTGCATGGTTCAGCTCCATGGAAAACTAAAACAAAAAAACTAAATGCCAGCATTAAAATTAAATAAAAGGCATTATTCTAAGTAAAATTATCATAAATTTTCCTATAAAGGAAGTATATGGATAATAAATAAAAAGTATATAGCTTTCTGCAGCTGTTTCAGCACAAACTAAAATACAGCATTTTATTTTTGTCAAGGTGAGGAGTGCAGACCCTGACTTATAACAGTGACTAAGTTTTGCATTCTGAGGCACAATCCAGCAAAGGTTCACCCACACACTGACATAAAAGGTACATTTAAGAGGTAGACGGTGTGGTGAGGTGTCTCAATTTGCAAGGAAGAGATGAAGCTTAAATACAACCACATCCTGCACCAATAAATAAGCTTTTAAAATCCACAGAAGTGCTTAATATGAGTCTACCTCTCCAGTATCAGCCAAAATAAAAGGGTCCAAGCATTATGTGTTCACAAATGGACAAATGAAGAAACAATGTGATATCCCATTCTGGACAAGCTGCAAGTGGTGTAGACATCATGGGTGCAGGAAAAAATTACAAAAATGAGCCTCACAGTCAAACAACTGGGCGATGCTTCACATCTTTTTCAGGAGACTGCTTGTCTATATTTAACAAGTGGGAAACTTGTACATGGTAAAAAAGCAGGTCTGAAGGTGCAGTCAAATTCTGAATGACCCTCACTAGTGCTAAAAGTACTACCCTGAGAGAATAAGATCCTTTTCTCTCTTACAAATTTTCTTCTCCGCAAATCACAAATCCTCAAACTCACTGATGAGGGATATGCACATCCAACCCAGAACAGGTCAACCGTGAAAATAAGTAAACTGAGTAAGTAAATTAAAGGTTAACCTGGTAGGGTAAGCACTATCTTGGAATGAGTAGGTAGCATCTTTTTTATTAATTTGTGTATTCATACCAAACAACACAATTTTAAAGGTCCACAAAAAAAAAAGACAAAGAAAAAATAAAAAGAAGTTGCATCACATTTCTTAATAAAAGCATTGTTAGATGCTCATACTCAGGGAAAATACACAGTTTGTTTTTTGTGCACTCTCTTTCAGGACAACTAAAAAAAAGGAGCGTGTGGCAACGATGTTTTATGTGGGAGACAAGTGATCAGAACATCAGATCAAGTTCAGACAAGATCATCAGATATGTTCCCATATCTGATGATGTGGGAACATGAGAAAAGCCAGGAGGACAAGTGCTTGTGCTGTCCCCTTGGTTACACATGGTGAGGATGAGCATACAACTGGAAAGAGGGGAAAACATACATAGAATATAAATGCAAACACAGATGTTGTATGCTGGGGAAAGAAGAGAAAGGAAAGAGGAAAAAAAAGTTAGAAACATTACCTAGGGCAAAAAGTATTACAAAAACAAAAAAATAAGGAAAGCAAAAATGACAAGAAAGAAGATACTTAAGGGGAATCAATGTGGCTAAAGTGTAAAGAATAAGCAAAACCAGGTATGAGAAGTGGTTCAGAATAAGCCAAACCAATTAGCTCAGAAAATAGAGGTTTACATGTTTATTGCTGGAATGTTCTTTCAACTCCGTGGTTTATTTCCTTATCTGGAATTGTGGCGTGACTATATTTTCACCTAATTTGGACAAAAATATGCATGTCTGTAGGAGAAAAGAAAGCAAGAATAGAAGATTCACTTACACCAATAAAAATCCCAGGGATTGGGAGCTATCTGCAATTATGAACTATACAAATGAAAACAAAACAAGAAAATCCTCTAATGAAAATACAGGGAGAGATACTCAGTCTTGGAATTTATAAAGGTAAGCTGTTTTATATGGCATATACTTGACTTTTATTATATAAGGAAACATACAAAACATCAGACATTATCCTGCTACTGCTGTACATGCATATTTATTTTAAAGTATCTCTGCAAAGCTATTTCATCTTCAGCTTTCTTTTCTACAGCAGGAACATCATCAATTATTTCCCAATGGACAAAGATACATGAGCAGTCACCAGTAACTTGCAGACATACAGATGATTTGCAAATATGCTTAACACAGGCCTAAAAAATTCAGATCCTTGTAAGAAGTTGCTTGGCTGCCTGTTTGGACAATGCCAGTAATGTAAGGGTTAAACAATGGATGTAAAAATGACAAGTTCTCAAACACTACTGAATTGTAAGAAAAAGATTCTGGGCAGCATTGACATGACACAAACACAAGCACTGTCAAACGTGACAATAAATCACTTGTCACAGGGAAAGAGCAAGAAATGTTTAATGCAAGCAGATGCCTCTGTAAAGGATATGCAGCACTGATCTTCAAGAAAACAGTGAATAGGAAACAACATGAAGTTTGCTGTCACCAAAAAAGAGAATACATATCCTGCCACTCTGGATAAAGCAATTGGGCTATCTATTGCACACACATTTATGGATAGCTGCTCTCTACAAATACTGGCAGAATTAGTGCTGTCTTTAGAATCACAGATCTATTTTTTTCCACAGATTATGCAAGCATGATTTCATTTAAAATGTGAGCATTGATTTTTGTCCTTTTTTTTCTTAGTTTTTAAAATGTCACATTAAAACCACAGACAATAAATAAGATAATTTAAAATGACAGGTACATCAGGAAACAGGAGAAAATTGTTTTAAATGGTTCACTGGTTATCCCCTTTGATGCACACAGTTTCTTTAGCTGTGAAAATATTTTAGCTGTTTTTCTCCACCTATCCTGTCACTTTACCTCATACTCATTTACAATGTTGCTGAATACTAGTTCAAGAAATTATTCAAACCAGAAAACGAGTCTGAAATTTTCAGGCTAAATTAAAAAGCCATTTGTCTGCATTTAAAAAAAACGAACCAAACAACAACAGGAAAAAAAAACCCAAAAAAACCAAAAACCCAGCCAAACAAAAAAACCAGCCTGAGATACTAAGTAGAATTCACTTTGTTAAATTCTGTTTAAGGTTTTGACCTTAAATGATCAGTGCTTTCCATCTATCTGAGTTACCAAGATACTGAGGAAGCCTAGAGAAGAATAACCTGAGATTGATTTTGTCAACTGCCTAATAGGGTGCTGCAGAAGCAAACTCTGATCAGAAGAGCACAGACAATAGGCAAAATCTGCAATAATCCAAGTGCAAACCAAAGGAAAAGTTTTGCACAGAAGAAGTAGGTAAGTGCACGGACATTGCTCAGAGATGTTGTGGAACCTGCATTCTTGGATGCTTTTCAAAACTCTGTTATATAAAGTCAGGAATAAAATTCTTCAACTTGAAAGTTATCCCTGCTTTGCACTGGCTAGATGGCACACACAGATGTCCCATCTGAACTGAAACATTTTATGGCACCAAACAAATCCTGAAAACAGAATAGGCTGCTAAATCACATAAAAACTTCAGGTTTTTTTCCACGTGTTTGTACAGCATATAAATGTGAAGTCTTCTGGATCTTTACTTTGAATCTAAACAGATCAATGCTAATAAAATAATGAAAAGAGTTTACTTGCAATTATGCTTTTAAAAAACTCCTGGATTATCCACGCATGTAGACTTTAATAAATAGAAAATGAATGAGTTATGAGACTGGATGTTCTGCAACATTTAATTCTTCAAATTTAGCTTAATTCAGTGGTAATTCATAGATTCTTTCCATGAGATAGCTGCTTAACAGCCTGAACAGAAATGAATTAGCCACACATCCAGCCCAAATAAATACATTTTCCTTGGTAGATTCAGCCTTCACTCCTAAATCTCAATGAACATGAAATACTTTTATTTAGAGATTGCAGTTTCAGACCTTTCTTTAGTTGCACAAGGAAGCCAAACAAAAATTTAAACCTTTACTGCATTTGGTTGTGTGTTTTCAGTGAACAAAGAGAACATTCCACTCTCTGGGGATATTGATCTATTCAGAAGCACTAGATGCATACTTTAAAAGACAGTATCAGAGTTTTCCATACTGAGTATGTATGCAGTGTTGTGAAAATCAAAGAAAATTAAATGCAGTAGAAGAGCAAAATATCTCTTGATACATGTATGGTGAACTACCAGTACAGACTTATTCAGTAAAAGGAAAAAAGATTCAGTAATGCAAAAATTATAACATTCTCTTAAAAAATTCAATACAAACTATCTTCTCAACAAATATAAATTCAAAATAAACCTATTCAGTGGTTTAGTCCACTCTACAGATGATACAACCTAGTGTGAACTTGCTCTAAGAACATAATCTATCCCTTTGTCAAAAAGAGGTGTTCATAAATCCAAAGTTCATCATTATTTTTCTAAATCTACCAGAAATTTAAGGCACACCCACAAATAAGTCAATAAGGAATTTAAAGTCAAGGCACATATTTTCAAGAAAACATGAGGTATGCAATGTAAGTTATAAGCAATAGCAACTTTAGATGCTAACTTGTATTAATGGGTTCTATTCTAGGGTTATTTTATACAGTTATTGATAAAGCACAACTTCATTAAGAAATATTGATTATATGGACAAAACCCCAAACCAAAACAAACCAAAAGTGATAAAAAGTGGTATACAACATTCACAAACCTGACTTGACTGATTCTGCAGTGCTGTCACTCTGGACATTAACCTCATCTAGTATATAATGTGGACATTCTAGCTACAGAAACAACAGACATAAACACCAGATTGTGTGTTTCACAGGGATGTTGTGATGGAACTCTGCAGTACTGTGCTACTGCTGGAGCTGAAGTAGGAGAATTCTATGACACACTTCAAGGTTAAATTACTTTCTGGTGTTGGCCAGCACCAAACACCAAGCAGCTCTACAAAACTATTCAAAGGTAAATCTCCTATCAGAGTAGGAATTGGATACATTTATCAGAACAAATATTTTGTGCAGAGATCACATTGTAAAAATTCAATCTGCCTTTGGAGAAGTCATCATTTTCAGTGATATTCACCTTTTAGCTGTGTGGATTCTCTCTGAAACCCAGGGAAGCACCCAAAAGATTACCTTTAATAAAAATTACCTTTATAGTTGCAGCCACTGTACATCAAATCAGTCACCTTTCAGCGAATTACAATGAATGTACCAGCTATTGAATCAAAGTTATCACCTCCTAAATCATACCAGGATTACATCTGTGTCAGAAACACTACATGGTTGGGTAGTTATTTCCCCTGGTAAATTAAAATCCCAATTTCCTACAGCAGCTAACATTTATAAAAGCAATTATATTTGGGATTGGCCTGGTATAACTCTTTAGGAAAAATCCCAATATGGAAATATTTTAGGTAATTATTGTAATTTTTTTAAGGGGAAGACACAAGGACTGAAGGCAGAAGACACTGGAGACATAAAGCATGGGGCTTTTCACATGTCCAGTACTAATTCTAACATGGTCCCCATGCCTTACAGAGCAAATCCTAAGTAACAATTACTGCATTCATACCTGGAATGTCCTTTTTCTTTATACCCTAAAATAAAAAGATTAGCAGAAATGCATTTACTGACTATTTTAAAAAATAGATTATATATTAGAAATATTAATTTAATGTGATATAATGAAGTTGCTCAAGCAGACAAAAGTAATCTTGTAGTATCAGATTGCCCGCAACAGTCTTTATAACATGTTTATGGAACTTCACAGATGGACAATTTAAAATACATAATTTGATTTCTAATTGTAGAATTTTTGATATTTATGCTTTTAAGGTAATATGATTTTTCAGTTAATTGAAAGAATCTGAAAAGGTCAAAATATTCCAGTTTTGGGACAATGTCTTATTTGGGGTGTTATGCTTCTTTGTTTTGAATTTTTATATTTATTATATTTTTAATTTACATTGTGACTTACCACATAAAATTAAACTTGCTTACTCTAATATGCTTTACAAATATACCCCGTTTCAAAACTAAATGTTTATTTTTTCCAAATCAGAACAAAACAAAACGTTAAAAATATATGATAATTAGAGGGAAAAAAACCCAACCTCTTTTTCATATGTTACTATTCAAAAAAGTCAGTTTGAAGTAGTTTTCTCCTTGTAGTATCTTGATAATCAGTGCTTTTTGATGAAGTAGAATACAGTCATAATATTTTATTTACTAAAAAGTTTTTTATACAATACTTCAGTCAAATATTAAAACATGTTCCCCTCAGAATCTAGTTACTATATTGTTCCATTCCCCAAAATGTCAAAAAACAAGGGTGGTTGTCAATTACTTCCTGCAGCACTTTTAAAATATTGTACTTTCTAAGAAGATAAAGCGAGCATTCCAGAATTATATTTCAAGTGACAGAGAATTGATGTGATAAAAAAAAAAAATACAGAAATTTTTTAGACAAATTTTAGCTATAGGATTAAATGAAAAAAACAGCAGGAAATATTAATGTATGTCTTTTGGATGGAGACGTGGGGGAAGAGATACATTTCAGGTAGAACATGCCATTATTTTAAATGGGATTTACAATAAACTTAATTCTGAAGTTGCTGGGAAATATTTAGTCAGCTCTGTCTCCTTTAACATTGATATGGTGTCTGTGACAGTGAGAAATTAAGAAGACTTTATGTAAATAACTTTGTCATCTACCTTCCAATAATTCATAGTGATAGTTTTGAAAGTAAAAGCATGGAACATTATAACTGCTCAAACCACAGTGATTATGTAATTCCATGTTTTATCCAAATTGCTACCCTTACAATTTGAGAATATTTCCTCAAGCTGTAAGTTTCACATCCTGTGTTGAACTAGCAGCATATATTTCTGTTTAAATCCCATGTAACATCCCAGATAGAAATGGTGTTCAATCTTACAGGTTAAAAAAGTCACTGATATGTGATTTTGAGGACCAAGCTGAAGTCTGTAATAGTAGGCTACATTATCTCTGTTGAGATGTTAAGATTAAAATCTTTCAAACACTTCCTAGAGATTTTTCTGGTGTGGAAAAGACAGGTCATATGAAAAATACTAAGAAAAGCTTCTAGCTAACCCTAGAAAGTAGTGTTTATATACCATGTAATCACAAAATCATAGAATCACCTCATTTGGAAACACCCTCCAAGATCCTCAAGTCCAAAAATTAATCCAGCACTGCCACATCCATCACTAAACCATGTTCCTGAGCACCATATCTTCAGATTCTTCAACTCTTCCAGGATGGTGACTCCGTCACTTCCATGGGCACCCTCTTCCAGTGCTTGGTAACCCATTCAGTGAAATATTTTCCCTAATTTAAACCTCCCCTGGTGCAACTTGCGGCTGTTTCCTCTTGTCCTTTTGCCGGTTGCATGGGAGAAGAGCCTGACCCCGCTACACCCACCTCTCTGGGACAGAAGAGAAAAAGAAGGTCCCCCCTGAGCCTCCTTTCTACCTGGCTGAAGACCCCCAGCTCTCCCTCAGCTGCTCATCAAAGCTCCTCATTGGACTTGTCCTCCACAGCCTTCCCCAGTGCCCTTGTCCTTCTCTGGACACGCTCCAGCCCCTCAATGACTTTCTGATCAGAGAGGCCCAGGACTGGACACAGCACTCCAGCTGCAGCCACGGCCCTGCCCAGCACAGGGGGACGGTCACTGCCCTGCTCCTGCCGCCCCACTATTGCTGGCACATGGCCAGCATGCCCCAGGCCTTCTTGGCCACCTGGGCCCAAGCTGGCTCAGGTTCAGCTGCTGTCTGCCAGAACCCCCAAGTCCTTTTCTGCTGGGCAGCTTTCCAACCTCCGAAAATACATATAACCATGTAACTATACAAGAGTACATCATGTATTTCTAAGTATTACATTCATGTTGTGTATATTAGAACATTAAATTAATATATAGATCTATGTTATATAATTTTATATTACATTATTTATTAAAATATCTCAACATCAAAGAGCAGCAATTCAAATGAGTCTGCAATGTTAGCCATGAAAACAATGATTCTATTAAATGTTTCAAATGTCTAACATCAGAATACAAACATTGGAATACAAACTCAGAAACTACTGTTAAATAATTGTTCCACAGCATCTGCTTACTTATATTTATTAGGAGGTGAAACATCCTTTTATTTTATAAAATCTGGCTTGATGAAATGTGAAGTCTGAAGTGTCTAAAGTATCACCAGTAGACTGGTAGTCTGAGGCAGCTCAGGGATTTTCAAAGAACAGATTCATTGAAGCCAACTGCATATGCAAGAAAAGCAGATATGATTCATTACAAGCCCATTTGTTTGACAAATTTTCCTGTTTCTTGGCAAATTGGCCGCTAACAAATGACAAGATTCTCCGATATCCGTTATCCAAAATTATTGGTGAGTATGTTGGGCTAATAGTTTCTGATTAGGACATTTTTTTTAAGCACTTTGTACTGTTTTGGTCATGACTGTTGCAGACATTATAGTGTCTCTTTTCTAATGGAACAACTTATATCAGTAATCATTACCTCTGTAAACTTTTAGTTATGCACCTGTATATTCTACTCAACATACAGGCACTAGTTTTGAAGACTGAAATTAGTTTTATTGTAATATTCAGGTTAATTTCTTAAGGTTTCCTTAAATATTTGTGCTAGTGAAACTGTGGTGCTTTTGAAAAATTCATAAAAGAAAACTAAGAAAACCCCAAGTAACCAACCAATCAACCAACTGAAAAAACCTAAAAAATAAAACTCTTTCACATACAAAATGACTTAACTGAAAATTAGTATTCATCAAATATTGATCAGTAATTCCACAGCGTGTACCACATTCCACATGCAAAATTGAAAACTGAAAGCCTATTCTCTTCAAACTGGGAGTCATTATCTGAGAAAGTGCATCCTACATCTCAAATAATAAATTTTTATACTTATATTTTTTGCCTCTACAGAAGTAAATAAACATTAACATAAATTATTCACAAGTATATTGAAAGTATATTGAAAAATTAAAATTTAATTAACATAGGAAAATTATGTCCCTATTACTCTCAAGCATCTAAGGAAAACATGAAAATATTCTCATTTTTTAAGAATGGAGAGAAATGTTTCAAGGAACTCTATTTACCACTAATGTATTATTCACTTTTTATTAAATCATTTTATATGGGGGAAAAAAAAAAATTAAACTTTCTGGGAGGTAATCCAAAACAATTTTTTGAAAGACTAGTTTCTCAGTGCTGTCCTTTTCATATTTTTCTAAAGTTTTTTACATGATGACTACATTTTAATTTAGATAAGTGATTTTATTTACATGTTGTTGGGGCTTTTTATTAAAACACTGCATGGATGGCTTGTATCTCTCACTGGTTCTCAAAACCAAATGCAAAAACAAATAGAACAGGTACAATGTTATCTATTATTATGTTTATTTTTCTCTCACTGTTCCTCAAAAAAAAACTGTATTTCAAGATTACTTCTTTTTATAAGCTTATAATGCAAACTTCTGGTACACCAAACACATAACCCCATTTCAAGATGAAAACAAATGTTGACCTATCAGAACTTCAGGAGTATCAAACATTCAAATTTACAGCCAGATTGCATTGAAAAGATCCACAGCACAAGAACAGATAGTGGATTGCAAATATGTGAGAGCATGTAAAGAGATATAGCAAACCAAAGGTTACAATGCTAACAGACTACTATTTTAAGTGATACACTAAGCAAATCTGAACAAACCTAATAAAAGAGATGCAGTGCAAAACATGAAATTGGGCTTGAACACAGAAGGATCAGGGCTTTTGTGCTTCACATCATTAAAAACTCCAGCAAACCTTGTTAGGGCTCTCTGTAGTTCTAGATAATTTAGAAGAATGTTTCTGTTCATAATTCAGAATCTCTGAGACCCTCCTGATTAATAATAAACTAAAACTTCTAATGAATTTCAGTATTTTTGTTTTGTCATGTCAGTACAATAACACTGTCTTATGTACCCAAGAACTGAATTTCAATTCTTATCCTTTCATACAAATATTGCTGGATTTTAAGGACATAGCCAGCAAAACACATTTATATTTGCTTTAATTTTGATAAGTTTAACCACTGAAATGGAAATATTTTAAGCTGATTGTCTACCTTCAGTCAAACAGTCTGAAAAATTTCAGATATACATTTGCTCACAATGAGGCTAGCAACTAGGGTAGAGAGGACAGAGGAGGGAAAGACACACCAGAAGAACATGGTGGTGGAAAAAAATAAGGAGAAACACAATGAAAAATGGCAGCAGAAGGGTCAGCAAGGAAGACTGGTGGGAGATGTGGGGTGGCAAGGGAAAAAAAGGGAAAAAAATAGGAGGTTGGAGAAAGATATTAAGATTGGAAGAGTTATTAAGTTCTGTGTTGTGAAAACCCATGTGGGTAAAGGATAAAGAAGGAGAGCAACTTAAGCGCATGAACAGTTTGCAAAGGAGCCTTTGTTTTTAAAAGCAAACATAGTTTCTGAGTGCTCACAACTGGAATTGTTCAGCATTTCTTCTGCCATAAACTGCATGCACACTGGAGTCAGGACCTCTGTGGAATGTTTTCATTGAAAATTAACTCTTTTGACTGCACTGCTCTCAGCCAGGCTCTTACTTATCATTTGGATTGTGGCCCTGTGCTTTAATAGTTCTGTCATTCTGTGGAGATGCAGACCCTGCAAGGATGGGGATTTTTCAGTAGTAAATGACCAGTGTTTATGCCTGGCCACATCACAAGCAGAAATTTGCTGACAGAAGATTTGTATGAGCTGAAATTTTATCCCTTTTTCTTCCTCAGCAGCCAATAAGTCACCATCACTCCCTGAGCCCTCAAATCTTTTCACAGCAGGATAAACACAGCCTAAGAATACTGCCATTTGCTTCCTTCATTCATGATATATCTCTCCTAAAACTGGAAAATGGCTTCATATTCCTGTAGTCTTCCTGTATTTTCCTATGGTGTTCCTACAGAATCCTCTAGTCTGCCTCCCCACAAACCAGGAAATGTTTCCTTAGCAAAGATGAGATTGGAGCATTAGGTTCATGTCTTCATTGATCTGTAAAAGGCAGTATGACAAAAAAACCTAACCATACTGCAAATAGCAAATATGTTATCAGTCAAGTGACAATATTTAGAGTCTAGCAATGCCACTGAGCTGCAGCTACCAAAAAAAATTTTGAAAAATACACATTGCTCTTTCATGCTGGTTTTAGTCTTCTAGCATACTGACAGTGTTTCTTTTAATCAGTTAACTTGATCACAAACTAAGCAGGCCCTCCAGGCAGAATTAGCTAACATGCAATGCCACATAACTGTGAAAGCCAACTGAAAAGCACTGTCATCTGTACACCCTCTGACTTCAATCTTTCAACACCCACCACTCTACTATGAGCAGCCAAACCACAAGCTGTTCCATACTAGCACCTCACCTTAGCTACCAGTTTAGTCACAATCAGATCTCGGCAGAGATTACCAGGCTTCCTGTTTTCCAAATATGTATATGTAGTGCGCCATTTCAAGTCCAAGCCTTCATAACACTTCTTGGCCTCAGCCTATGCAGCATTGTTTTTCTCTGTCATTCCTGAAAAATCTGGGCATTCAGCCCTACAAGCAGCCCAGCTGGCCACTATTTGGTAGCAGTTAAACAGGGAAGAAAACAGCACTGTTAACTTGAGTGCAGACTTTTGTTTGTTCAATTATTGACTGAACAGGCTGGTACAAATTTTAATAAAGATTGAAGCGATTAAAGTGTAAGAAAATTGGTATTTGCAATGACAAGATCAAATGGTTTAATATGGGTTGCAATAATAAATTAACAAAATTAGCAGCTAACCTTATCAAAGTGCAGTTTCTCATCTAACTATAAGAATATTGGCATTTTTCCACACTGACCTCAAATTAACGTTTAAAGGAGTGAATTTGCATAATACATTACACAGCACATACACAGAGTTACTAACAGCTTGTTGAAACCGTCGTGTTTTCTCACTTCGACAGAAGCAGAACAGCAGCTGCTTGCATACTAAACTCTGCTTGGTGCTCTGTTCCTGCAACTGCATGCAGGGAACTGATTTAGCTTCCTCTGAAAGGCAGAGGTAGAGGTGACCTATTGATTAATTCTGTTCATTTCAAGGTATACTTGTTTCAGTAAATGTATATAAGCAGTGACATTTGTGCAGTTGATCTATTAAATGATAACACTACTGTAACATTCATCTCATTTTATGTTATTACTGAGATGCAATAGACCACTGTGCTGGTTTTGGCTGGAATAGAGTTAATTTTCCTCACAGTTGCTAGCATGGGGCTGTGTTTTGGATTTGTGCTGAAAAAAGTGTTGATAAAGCGGGGATGTTTTAGTTATTGTTGCACAGGGCTTGCACTGAGCCGAGGCCTTTCCTGCCTCTCACTCCACCCCAACAATGATCAGGCTGGGGCTGCACAAGAATTTAGGAGGGAACACTAAAGGATTTCGACAGGATTTAGACAGGAAAGCTAACCCAAATGGACTAAAGGGATACCTTATACCATATGGCATGAGTATTTAAAGCTGAGGAAGAAGGAATGGGAAGATATACAGAGCGATAACAACTGTCTTCTTAAGTCACAGTTAAGTGTGATGGAGCCCAGATTTCCCCAGGATGGCTGAACACCTGCCTTGCCATGGAAAGGGGTGAAAGAATTCCTTCTTTTGCTTTGCTTGCATGTGTGGCTTTTGCTTTACCTGTTAAACTCTCTGCATCTCAATTCTTGACATTTGCTTTTTTTCCCCAATTTTCTCCCTCATCCCTCTGGTGGCAGGTGTGAGTGAGCAGCTGTGTTGTTTTTAGCTGGTGGCTGGGATTAAAAAAAACCAACTGTATTCTGCAACATGAAATACAGAAATCTTCATTGGTTCAAAACATGTAATGTGTTGTTTTTCTGCTTTCCTGCGTATATTTTTAGCATAACATTGTCTTCATTTTCCTTGAATACTGTTGTCAATTCTTTCTTTCCTCCCAGAATTTGTCCTTTTTTGACATGGTGTTCAGTGTTGTGAGCAGGGCTGTGCTCGAGATAGAGAGTGACTGTAAGGGCAGTACCCGTGGCTCCTCATTTGCCATCACGTGGGGACCTGATACTTCAGAGCCATGTTAAGTATTAAAGAAATGAAAGAGGAAAGCACTTTGGATTACAAGTTTCTGCACAGTGTCAATGCAGTGCTACAAGGAATATAAAGAAAGAAAGAGGTTAAACATATGATGATTCATACCATCTTTTTCACAGGGATCCCTGATGTATTCACAGCACAAAACGGATGGTATTTATTAAAAAAAAAAATTTCCTTCATTGTTTTCATGTAGTTATAACATTATTCAAGTGCTGTTCTGAAGACAGAATTTCTAATTTCCCTTTAGGCTCCTTTAGAGCAATCAGCACTAAATACCTACATTTCAGAGAGAGTAGATTTATTTATTTTCATGAGGTCTTTGTACAGTGAAAGCCTGGTTAACTTTGTTTATCAGACAAGCCAATACTTCAGCTCCACTGGTGTTTAGGTAGCCCAACTTGGTGCTGCAATCCCCCTGTCACTCACATACACATGGCCCATGACTACCCATTCCTGCCTTCTGGCTACTTGTCTTTTTGGTTAAAGTATTCACACAGGGTGTTCCTTATCATATGCAGGTAGCTGTGAAGAATCTGAGTGTAGCAGATCTACAGGCTTTCCCAGCAAAGATCTGAAAACAAACTACCATAACCTACTGAAAATATGCTTTCTTCTGGCAGAAAAACCTACATCTCCAGAACACAATGCCAGAACCATTGCTGTTGGACAGGCTTCTTGTGGGTATGACAAAGCAAATTTCTCACAGCTGCAACATTAAGTAAAGTTGCTTTGTGGCTAGAAGCACTTAAAATTTACTTCCTAATAACCAGTAGGGTATGAAGTAATCCATGAAGCAGTTTTTAATGTTTATCAAAATAGCAAAAGAAATGGCCATTTGCAGGCAGGCCTGACAGATCCTGACACTTTGTCATCCTGGCTAAGATTTAAATTTTGAGAGTTTTCTAATTCAAGACTAGAAAAGAACTAACCAGGAAATCTGAGTTTGTGGTAAGAATTTATTCTTCATTTGTGAAAAAGCAGCTGCACACTCTTTCATACCATTAAGCCACAGCTACATCCTGCAGTATTCACTGAGAAGAGGTCAGGTTCCAATTATCTTTAGGGAGTTGGAGGTGTCTTATCCTATTACTGCTTTAACTTACATCTGGGGAGCGCAGAGTGCTGAAATATTCCTGTATATATAACCCAGTCAACATTTCTCTCTTTGGGTTTTTCCATAAAACATCTCACAGAGCCACAAGACATCTCCAGCTTAAACCATGCTAGAGGTGTTAGCACACCCCTGGGTAACGAAAGGCTAAAGAGCTTTTAAATTACTGCTTCTTTTCCTAAAATGAGGTATTTTTAAAAGCCTTGATGTGATAAGTGTTGAGTTATCCTGCATTAAAAACAGTTCCTTAAAAGCCTCCATGGATTGAACTTTACACATGGGAAATTTTCATTTAAAAACTACAGACAAGATAGTCACTGTAACATAATTTCCCACTGTATTGGGTGGTTAACAAGTGTTCATGTATCATGTGGCCTTCGAAACTGAGGAGGGATGTTGCTTCACTGTGATGAGATTATTTTGAATTCTTCAAGGTTCTTGCTGTTGCTCCTCACCTGGCACTGCTCACAAATGTAATAGTTTTGCTTTCACTTCCATCATCTATATAAAAATGAAAACATTAATTAGTCTTCCAGGACATTCCCTGGCAGAATCTTACTCAGTAAATCCCTTCATTTGGACTGTGAAATATTAATAATTTTTGCAAATTTCTGGCCAATCAGGAAATCCCATCCTTCAAGCAAAGGACTGTCAACCATTTGACCGTGTTTTCTTACATTCTGCAACTCATCATACAATACAACTTCCACCATTATAGCAGTTATAAAGAAGTTCCCGATATTAGGGATCAGGGAAGTTACATCTGACTGATGCACAAAGACAAAAGGAGCCAGAAGTGGTTGTACTGTATTCTCTTCAGCCAGGCTGCTTTTCCACGGTGGAATTCAATACTGTGGAGTAGCATTCCTCTGTTACAAACTGGTGACTAATCTGCCAGTCTGTCTGGAAAAGTGGGTGGCACTGATCTGCAGCACAAGCACTGAACAGCTTGTGGCTTTTCCATATTCATCTACCTTAAATTCATGCTTTCCTAAAAGCGCATCTGCCAGAATGCTGAGTAACTCATAGTAATGCTTACCGTAGCAGCAATTCCCAAAGCTAATTCTCAAGGTAGCAACATCACTCTTGGCAAAGGGGAGCTGCCGCTCCCGGATGTGCTCAGGATCATCTGGGAAGAAGGATGTCTATCCACTTCTCCCTGATATGTACAATGTTTCCTCCCCAAACTGATATAATAATAATCAGCATGTATCAGTAAATATATATCCATAGAGATTTATTTTCATAGGGATTTACTGCCACAGATGAGAACAATGGCACTAAGGTTCTAGTTTTTATTTTAAATTATATCAAAAAATACTGAACAGTTTGTTCAACTAAAGAGTGGAGACTACACAGATAGCCAAGCTAAGCTAAACCTATCAAAAGAAATTAAAACAGATTCTCCCACTCACTCCATTCATATAATGAAAAAGAAGAAACACAGGAGGGGGAGAGAGAAGAGTATACAAGGACAGGTATGAAGTTTATTAGCTCTGAAGATTTGCAGGGTCAGTGGCTTCAGAGCAGCATGTATAGTGTGTCTGCCTGAAACTGATGCTAGAAAAAATGGAAGTCAACAAAAAAGATAATATTCTTTCTGAGTTTGTTACTATTAGTAAATCATAGGAAATAACAAGAAAAACTTAAGGGTGTAAAGTAGGTATGACTCCAAAAATCAGTATTTTGCCTGAGTTTAAGACACATAATAAGTTTTAATGCATAAACAAAAGAAAAAATAAATGATCTAGGGTTTTGGTTTTAGATTTTCCCCCCTAGGGAGAAGGAGATTTTTTTGTTCCAGAATTCTGAAAGAGTTGGAAAATGAAGCCACATATCAAGCTGTGAGAATTTACAATGGATCTTTAATCCAGAGAAAGGTACCATCAATCTGGAAACCAGAACATGGCTCAACAGAATATTAATATAGGTTCAAAAAGAAGCATTACAAGGGGAAGTTAGTTGGGAAATCATCTCATTTGAGCAAGAGCTAAGACTCTGTAATAGATAGGACTCAAATCAGTCTTTACTGAAAAAAAAATGTGGGTAAGTTGAAAATGGACTAAACATGCAACAGTGTGAGAATGGCAGGTTGTCTCATCAAGCATTTTTCACAGAAACACACAATCAGTATTCTGGGCAAGGAAAATGCTCCACAATTCTTATACTTGGAATTCAGTGTAATTTGATGCAATGGCATGTAGGAAGTTAATATTTCAAAAGAAAAAGGTGGAAATTTGTACAAGAATAAAGGGATGCAGGTTTGCCTGTAGGGAGGTTAACAAAACCAAAAATCATGCCCTGGGGCGTGTTTTAGTGGACTCCTCAAAAATGTTAGAAGTCAACCTAGAGTCAATATCTTTGCTGATGAGGGCAGCACAATATGCTGTTGTGTGCTTCTGAAGCAAGGTTCAGAGCTATTGTTGTAAAAAAGGGGGATCAAATTGAGTCCAAAACCTAGGATAAAGTACAAGAGTCTTTTGTTGCAGTAAAATTACCCACAGAATTCCAAATTCTCTTGAAGCTATTTCTAACCCATCAAGAATTTGTATAGGTCTAATCACCTAGGGGGATAAGGGAGGAGTGACAGGATTGTGAGAAATACTAAGAAAGTGTATTTCAGAACACTCTTGATAGATTAAAAAAAAAAAAAAAAAAAAATCCTAAACCAGAAAATGTATGCATTACTGTTCACTTTTAAAAACAAAGATTAGACACATGACTTTTCTTCAGATTTTAGTGCAAACCCAAGATTAGTCCTTTTGGGACAAGAAATGATCATGCCTGAAACATAAATCAATTTACATTTCTTCACATCCACCATTGGAGATATGTGTATACCTCAGGCTAGAATGACAGAATGATCAGCAACGTGACTCTGCAACTCTGATCTGGGTAAGTATTTGAATTCACGTAAAATTAGGAGCTCTGCTGTTTGATGCCCTCCCTGTCACTGCAAATGTACTTTTTTAGGGTTTAAACACACTCTTAATTACTTCTGTGTATGAAGAAACACACAAAAAGGCCTTTTTTAAAGGCCATTTCAAAAAGGCTCTAAAAAAGGTATTAAGAAAGGAAGTAATGATGTTACAGTCTTCATTTGTATGATGTCCTTTGCAAATATTGTCTTCTGCAATTCAACTACAAATTATATTTACACATACACACACACACACATTCCTGGGGTGAAAAGGTCCAGAGTAGATCTCTAGGTCTTGATGTGATCATGTCTTAAAACACCAGGCAGGAATCATCTGGCACCCCATTGCAGAGCTGTTATTATGTTTGTGAAGTTAAATCATAGAAACAGTTCAAAATCTGCAGCTAATAGGTTTGAGAAGCAGTTTTAACCATATTATGGCTTAGGCTACATGAACATTCTAGCAAATACAAAATAAAATTTAGAAAAAGTAACCTTTTATTATAGTTGGCCCAGCACACAATGTTACATGGAATTCATTACTATACATGTTTATAATTCTGCTGTGCTTCTTCTCTCATGCTGAAGATTCTTTGTGAATTATTGTGGTTTAAAACTACAATTCTTTAAGTTACCTAAGAATAAAGATACAAGGAAACACATATTGGTAACTCCAGAAGTTTGTAATTCCCCAGGAAAACAAGTTATGAAAATGTCTGTTGAGCCTTAATGATTTTTACATGAAGTATCATGGTTTCAGTTACCTTTCAGAAAGTCCAAGGAGTATTCTAAGAGAACCTGCAAGAAATTCTTTCAGACTACTTGAAACTGGAGATGCAGGGAACTTGTAGGGCACCTGACAGAGCAGCAGTCTGTAGAGAGTGGATGGCAGCAAACGTGAGGTTGATACTCTCTGTTTTGGTTTGTTGGTGGTTATTATGGTTACTGTTGTTGTTGTTATTACTATTATTAGAGATGGTAAACCAAGTACAGTCAAAAGTTCTTGCAGTTCACTGGAAATCAAAGGAAAATATCTTAAATTTATTTTTTTGTGTGAAAACACAGAAGCAGTAACCATCAAACAACCTGAAAGTCTTATTGCCATACACGCTATCTTTGGTTCAGTCTGTGACTGATCACTTCAGTTATAGTTTCAATGAGGTTGATTTGAATGCATTACACTAAAATCACATGAAGATCAAGAGAAACACCACTGTCATGTACTATTATATTCAGTTATACAACATAAAAATGCAAAACAGTATGTAAGACATATGAGAACAATTAGGTATTTAATAAATTAGATGAAAATTCAAAGGTATTTTACAGCTGCAGATAGACCATGCTATGAGAATATATTCTGGTAGACAGGTGAGAAATGCCTCCAAGCATAAATAATCACTCTTTAATGGAAGGAAGGAAATTGGTCTTTGATGCTGTCTTACTTTTTGAAAAACAACAGCAAATTCAAAGTATTCTTCATTGCTAATACTAAATTTATATGAACAAGAGGTATAGTGCTTTTCTGCTGTGGTCTCTCTTACAGAGAAACTGCCTTACTGCTCTACAACTTTTGTCTGTTTGAATCTCCTTTCTCTATTTTTTTTTTCCTTCATTCCTTCTTCATCCCACAGCTTAGATTTCCTTTAAATGGAATTTCAGATTTCCTTTAATTCATACAGAAGAATTTGTGCTGTGTAGATAATTACTTT
Source organism: Poecile atricapillus (assembly GCF_030490865.1). Lineage (NCBI taxonomy): Eukaryota > Metazoa > Chordata > Aves > Passeriformes > Paridae > Poecile > Poecile atricapillus. The sequence continues at coordinate 74,270,099 of NC_081289.1, forward strand.
CAGACTCATGACAGGGGTTTTAGTCCTGTGAGCCTCTGTTCACACGATTTCATTCCTTGATCTGTCATGCTATCAATATTTTCCATTGCTAAGCCCTTTAGACAACAGGCATATCATACATTTTAGTATGTCAGCTGTATTTAAAACAAAAATACACTAAAACTAATACAAAACTACCCAGCAGACCATACTTTATAACTTGCACTCTATCAATATAGTAATTTCTGCCATTACAGTTTGCATGTATAACATAACAGCTCAGTGAACTCTGAAAACCGAAAGGAATAAACATGAAATGGCTGCACAGTCATGTCCTAAGAAGTAATAAAACACTGCCTTAGACAGGCATTCAGAAACATGCTCAAACAAGGTAAGGAAAGTATCTACCACTTAACTTGCATCCACAGTATTTTTATAGTATGCATTTTAATTACTACAAAATAGAAAAATTCTCCCGCAATTTCTGAGCATACCTGAAAGGTCATCTATGAGAGAGCACTAGGTAAAATGTCAAACATGAAGAAAGGAGATATTCTTCTCCTTCTCACTTTGTTCTCTGCCACAGCAAACATCCTGTATTTCATCCACAATTTGTAAAGCTCCTTTGACATCTTGGTTGTGAATACTAGCTGTGAACATCACAGCTGCACTCAAGACACAAATTAACACCCTCAAGATCAGGCAGGTGTGGGGACAACTCATACAGTGTCATTACTTACCTGCAGAATAGTCCTAAAAATATATATATATATATTCTGCAGATAATGTGTGTAAGCAAGTAATTTTCATTTCTTTTTCAATCTAACATTTCAAATGTTACTTGCTATGTTACACTTGAGCCTAAAACTGCCTCATTCAATAAAGGTTTTTTCAGTCACTCTGGCCATGCTTTGAACAGGGTCCCCAGGCTGAACAGCTGCAGAACTTAATCCAGCTTCTCAGTAATGAATTCATTCACCTCATTCATACGCAAGTCATGCTTAAGTACCACAACTTTAAAGTAAGACCAAAACCAATCTCTTTAAATCAAGTGAATGTACAGTAGACTTGAACTGAAGAAGCTGGCACAGAATTCACAAAGGATTTGCTGTGTTAGTGAATAAGCTGTGCACATTGCAGTTAGAAAAAATTTCTTTCAGTGTTGCCATCTAATTCTCTTTCTCAATTACAAAATTATATTAGTCATTGCTGTCCCCTGGGAAGATAAATGAGCAGCTGATATCCAGCAGCACCCTTTAAGATGGGGCCCTTTGAGGAGGCTTACAGGGAGGCAGCTGAGCAGTGCAGCAGAGAGCACTGGAGAATTGATTGATGCTGTGGACATCTTGGCCCTGGTGGGCCAGAAACCATGGGAACTTCACACAGCGATCTGAGGGACCAAGGAAAAGGCATGGTGTGTTTTGTTTTAAGGTAGTCATGTGAGACTGCACCTGTAAAGACTGTAGTGAAGCAATATTGATAAGAATCATGAACAATGTGGTTCTTGCTTGGCAGTAGAGAATTCTATTCAAAGCTGTAAGACTCTATAAACTGAGATCTATAGTCAATAAATTGACTTAAGCATCGGCCTTCCCTGGAGTCCCATCTCTCAATCGTAGACGTCGGTGCCCCATGTTAGGACAGAGGATCTGCCTAGCTGGGCAGCTGTCAGTGACCCCACAGGACTCGAAGTGATGCTGTGAGAAAGCAGAAAGCTGGCTGGTGATGATTACTTGCTCTGTGAAAAGGAGGAGAGCTGCAGGGAACATGGGCAAGGGAATGTCTGGCCAAGAAAGAGACAGTTTTGGGCTTATGACTAAGCTGCTAGAAAAGCATGACAAATCTTTGCCTTCATGTAACCTAAACATCATGTTGCCGGGAGTTGCCCAATTTTTATGAAATTTTCACAATTTTTATGAAAGATTTGTGGGATGATGTGGGCATTAAACTGCAGCATTGTGCAATGATAGGAGATAAAGCAGCTGCAGAAATGCTTCTTCCCCCTTGGAGGGTGATTTTTGGGGTCCTAAAGGCCTAATAAAAATTCCATGCTAAAGATAAAGAGGATGCCCCTTGCCCTCCCTCTGCAGCAGAGCCTCGGAGTCCTTTACAATCTGAAGATCTTTCTCTGTACAGCCCTCGACCCCCCCTCTTACAAGTGAAAGGGAGAGGGGCCCCTCATGATCCGTAGGGGCGTTCACTGCTGGTTACTGACCAGATGACAGCCAGGATGACGAAGGGGAACCTTTTGACCCTGGACCTGTCAACCCTGAAAAAGAACCAGACCTTTATTCCGCAATGCCAGTGATAATTTTTACCTGAAACAACAAGCATTAAGGGAGGGGGATTGGACATTGCTGAAAGAATTGTTGCACCTGCAACTTACTCAGGTCAGCAAAAGCGAACTGCCCAATGGGAGCCACTGTCCTTTTCAGTAATTAAAGATCTCCAGCAGACAGTGACAGAGCATGGTATTAGCTTCCCATATTTTGCAAGCTTGCTGTCTTCTGTATTTGCTGCTCACGTTACGATGCCACATAATTTAAAGTTGCTTGCTCAGTTACTCAGTAAACTCCCACTCAATATGCTCTATGAGAAGTGGCAAAAAGGACTACAAGCTCTCATTCTAACTAGTGTGGGTCATGCTAATCACACCCTAGCCACTCTGACACTTAATCATCTCATGGGAATGGGGTCCCACACAGATCCTGCTACACAAGCCCAAGACTGCCCGAGGGAAGCCCTTGATTCTGTCTGTGAGGCAGCATGGCTAGCCTTTCTTAAGGTCCCTGATGCACAACAGCCACAAAAAACATTTACAACTATCATCCAGCAGCCCTGCAAATCGTACATGCTAATTACTGACCTTCTTGAGCAAGCACTTGAACGTCAAATTGATCACCCTCAAGCTTGCAAAATTTTGCTTTTAAAACTTGCTGTTGAAAACGCAAATGGAGACTGTAAGAAACTCCTTAAGTCTTTGCCTAACCAGGCCCCAACTTTAATTGAAATGATTGAAGTGTGTAACTGCATTGGTACAGCAGAACATAAAGATCAGGCTATGGCTGCAGCTTTTGCAGCCCTTAAGGGCCCCTCTGGAACTTTGGGAGTTTGTTTTGGATGTGGCAAACCCAGCCACCTTAAAAAAGACTGCTTTGATCAGAAAGGAGCTAAGTCTAAAGCCCCTGACGTATGCCCACAGTACCGTAAAGGTTGTCATTTTGCTAACCTGAAATTGACCTGGAAGACTGATAAACCTGTCCGGGTGGATCAATGGCCCCTGTCACTACCTAAATTGTGCATACTCACTGAACTTGTCAACTTAAGTATATTCACTCCTCCATAGACAACCTTTTCAGGTGCTTATTTTCATCCTGTCATATAGGAGAGCCAGCAAAAAATTTTTGGTGTCACCTTGCAAATTTCTTTGCTGTCCTAGGAATTCCCTCACAAATCAAAACTGATTATGACCCAGTGTATACTTCCCAGAGAGTTGGAAGTTTCCTTGCCCTCTAGGGGGTCATACACAAAACAAGGATTATTCCTCAACAGGCCAAGCTATGATCAAAAGACCCCATGTTTCACTTAAGCATCTTTAGTTCCAACAGAAAGGTGGAATGGGGAACGCCACCCCAGCCAAGTGATTACAGAAGTCATTGTATGTTTTTAACTTTCTAAATTGTTCACTAACAGATCCCAATCCTCCAGTTGTAAGGCATTTTGCCAATAACCCTCAGTTAGAAGTTAAACAAAAGGCCCCTGTCCTTATTAAGGACCCGGAAACAGGTAAGATTATGGGATCTTACCCCCTTGTCACATGGGGAAGAGGTTACACTTGTGTCTCTACAGAACACAGTCCAGGTGGATACCTAGCTAAAAATATGAGACCTTTTAAAGAATCTTTGAATATCTCTCTTAAGATGCCTCTTTGAAGATCCTGACCACCCTGGCACTTCACACCCAGCTTAGTCTTCTCAGATGGCTGAGCCTGCCTCCACCGAGATCCCACAGCCACCCAAACCAGCTCCTACCTGACCAAAAGGGACTCATCAACCTCTCACCACTTTGTGAACTGTATGGTCAGCTTATTCCAGAGACAGTGGAATCTCTAATTGCAGAAAAAGCCTCCACTCATGAAGGAGGGTGGGAAGGTGTGAAAGGAGATGTGGACCCTATCCCTTGTTTTAGTTGCAGAGATTATTCCCACCAGGAGTAGACTGTTTGTGTTACAGGTGTCAGAGAAAGTGGTATTGCCCATGGGAGCGCCAGCGCTAGGATTACCCACAGTGTGATCCTTTGCACTATTCTTTTGGTGACTGTGTTATTTTAAAGTTTGTGTGTGCACAGGATTATGGCTTGCCTTCACATAGGTATTTTTGGAAGCCTGAATGGCTCCCTCATTCTAATCCTCCTTGTAGGATTCAGCCTTAACAAAAGGGAAATGGTGGTATTGCCACCCTATCCAGAAGGTAGCGTTTGGCTTACTAGCTCAACTTTAAATGGATCTGCTTTATGCGTATCTATGAATTTTCCCAGCAATCCTTTTCAAACTTGATTAGCAACCATGCCTTTAGAGAAAGATGAACGGGATACTTTATTCAATTTGACAAGCCAAAGAAATTGTACCACCCCAGGTCAAATTGAGCCAAAGTGGTGGTGTGATAGAGAATCATACTGGAAAAAGGAAGGCCAACCAGCTGGGTTGTATTTTGTTAATGATAGTTTTTGAGGAATGGATTTAATTTTAGAGCTCCCCCCGTTCCCATACAGCCTCAAGAACTGGATATCCTTGGATTCACGCAGGTTTTCAGATGTTTAAGTTACATCCACAGGATGACGCAATCTGTTGGCATTGATATTACAGGTATAAGTATTTATACCAATGCCTCTGCTTGGTGCAATCACACCCTACCACAAGATGTCATTCCAGGAACAGCCGCCATTAGACCAACAGATGACATATTTTTAATTTGTGGAAATAGATCAAGGAAGGGAATACCCAGAAGAGCAGTAGGAAGTCTTCGCACCTTTGGGGGACTGTTCCACCCCTTACAGGCAAACTTAACATCTTTGCATAAAACTGGGACAGGTGAAATGCAGTGCACATCCGTACAGCCCAGGTTGTGATGGTAATGTACAGTCATGGAGCACCGCAGCACCAGTATTTGCCTCAATTACTCCATCAATTGGCACAGCACATTCATTAAAAATTTTAAACGAGCTTGGCTGCTGGCTTGCAAAACAAACTAATGCTACGGGCTCTGCTTTATCCGGCCTATTAATGGATGCTGATAGTATAAGACCTGAAACATTAAAAAATAGAGCCACAATTGGTATTTTGCTTTTAGTGCATGGGCACAGCTGTGAAGACTTTGAAGGCTTATGCTGCATGAATCTGTCTGACCATTCTCAATCTACACATTCAGACCTTCAATACAGTGTGACTAAATTACAAGTTGTTAGCGATGGGGATTGGCTTTGGACAAGTACTTGGGGGATGGGGGCTCACTGTCTGGCTTAAGAATTTCGTAAAGACAGGAATTTGTATTTTAGCTGTAGTACTGCTTATTATGGATCCACTTGCCTTGCATTTTGCTATAAGTTCAAAAAATGGTAGACAGGTCTATGAAAAGAATTTTACTGGTGGAAAAGAAAGGGAGAGATATGGGGAGGCAGATGAGTGCTGAGAGCAGAGAGCACTGGAGAATTGATTGATGCTGTGGACATCTTGGCCCTAGTGGGCCAGAAACCATGGGAACTTCACACAGCGATCTGAGGGACCAAGGAAAAGGCATGGTGTGTTTCGTTTTAAGGTAGTCATGTGAGGCTGCACCTGTAAAGACTGTAGTGAAGCAATATTGATAAGAAACATGAACAATGTGGTTCTTGCTTGGCAGTAGAGAATTCTATTCAAAGCTGTAAGACTCTATAAACTGAGATCTATAGTCAATAAATTGACTTCAGCATCGGCATTCCCTGGAGTCCCATCTCTCAATCGCCATCAGAAGCCTTTAGTGCAGCCATTGGTGTAAGGACATCTTTCTTCATGCTTCCACTCTAACCTGGATGTTAAGGTGGAAAATAAGCCCTTTTCTGGGAATCCCCCAAAAAGTTGCCAATAGCAATGGCAACATTAGTGGCAACATCTGCGGCAGCACACTGAATTTCAGCTGAGCAATCTGCTTTGTTGGTAACCTAAGTCTGGTGCAAAACAGCCAGTAACACAAGAAGAATCTCTGCAACCATCATCCTGAACCACCATCAAGCCTTGAGTTTTCCTGTTTTCTATTGGTAGGGCAGAAAAATTTGAAATTAAATTGTTGGAAGTAAGTAGGAAAGTGATGCCACTGTGGACAGTGCAATGCTAGCATTGCACATTTTATATTTGGCCTTTCTGCTGGGGGCCATTTTGCTATTTCACGTCCCACAAGGTCCTCTGCAATGGTCAGAATAATCAAGAATGTGTCAACAGGGACTGTGGTATAAGTCCTTCAATGCCATTCTGCTCTGCATTAGAGATACAGCTGAATACATCTGTTTGAAATTAATCTTTCCTCTTTTTATTACTGTCAGTGGTTTATAATGAAAATAACTTAAATTGAAGAATCAATTACGTGAGCTCTAGATCATTCTTTTGTATCTCTCATAGAGCCCTAGTATGGGGCACTTCACTGTTTTGCCATGTATTTATTTTGGGCTGCCTATGAATATTCTTAAAAGAACACTTAAAAGTCTTGTGAAGAAAATTCAGATATCTGAATGCCTTTGTTGCTGTAGATGCTAATGCACCAGGCAAGAGCAGTGTTTTACTTTAAATGTAATTTTTTGAAGAGTTGTAACTTCTTAACCTCATAAGTATTTCATCCTACAAATTGGTGTTTGTGCTTTGTAGGAGTCTTGTCCAGTTTTTATTCCACAGCCAAAGTTATCTACTTGAAAAAACTCTGAATTGAGGTCACCAACAAGGCATTTGAAAAATGATGCTTGTTTAGTCCATTCCACATGTGCAAGTGTTGCTTTGCTGCATGTTCCAAAATCCTCTAATATATTTCTCAGCAACACATTTTTTTTCATCTCAAGTGTAGTGCCTCACATATTTAAACAGCTGTTTGAATAAATACTGGAATGGGAAGTCATTGTCATTCTGATGGGATGCAGCACTGTCTTGTGTGGCTTTTGTTTGTCAGAAGTGCCACTGTTGCCAGGAGACTCTGAGGGAAGATGTCAAAAGACAACAGAAAGGACAGACTATCTGGACTATCCTGAAACCTGCCTGAATCCTTGCATGCTAGCAAATTTAGGCAGTGTTCCTTTTTTCACTGACTTCAGTGAGAACAAAATTGGGTTGCTAGTTTCACTTAGGGACAAGTTGGAAAGGGTCCCATGAGGCATTGTTAAATTTCTGACACCAAAGAAACAGCTATGCTATCTCTGCTTCCAATAGCTTTTCTACACATTCTTTGGATATTGTTAAATCACTCTCACAAGAAGCTTATAATGTTGCTTGCCTTCTGAACAGATTCTGCTGTTTTCCTAAAGCAAGTTCTCTAAAAAGTATAGCTGTAAGACCTTCTAAAATTGTGCAGATATTGATCAGGTTTTGCTTGTTACATCTTATACAGTTTAGGTCCTGATGCTGTGCCCTCATTTTAATGTGCAGGCACACCAGTCTCTCAAAGACACAGTGGCATTAAAAAGAAAATTACCCAAATTCAGAAATTTGACTGACAGCAGTGTAACTTTAACTGCAATTTTCATGTGAAAGCACCTTTGACTAAAAAGAGGACCACTAGATTTCATGCATCCAGATGTTTTTGTCATTGATGTTGGGGAATCACAGTATAAATCAGTGCTCCAGATGGCCTTCCTTGCAGCTGGCACTCAGCAGGGCCAGAGAGAGGATGTGCCCAGCTGTGCCGTCACACGCTCTGATTTATATTTGACTGTCTACGCTGTGGATTCTCCCTCATTTTCTCTTTACCTACAACTAATTTCCTCCATGATAAATCTCTCTACCTTCATGTGCTGCTCCCTCACACACTCACACAAAGAATCCCCTTGCAAGCCACTCAGATGCATTCCCCTTGCCCAGATCTTTACTGCAGACCTCACACCTATATCCACCCCATCTCCACACACGGTCCCACAGCCTGCTGTGCTGGGACAGCCACATTTCACACACTCTAGGTATGGAGCAACCCTATTGCTCCTTCCCCTCCCAAAAAAGGAGATCCTAATTGCCGGTGCTTAAAGCATCTCGCCGGAGCTTATCTGGCTCTATCCCTTCGGCCTGTGACAGGAGTGGGTCACACCCCAGGAGCAGCATGACCCGAGGTGTGACTAGAGCACTTGCTCTACGGCTTTTTGGCTGTCAGTCTGTGCTCTGAGGAGACAAGGATGAGAGGGAGGTCTTCTGCATGAAATAATAGAGGACTTATTGCTCTGGGGAATCCTGGGGGCAAAAGACAGAAAATGTGAATGTGCAAAAGCTGAAATAGGGAGGCGGTTCAAAGGGAGGGTACAAAGCATCAGCTAATCAGAGATATCCTGGGGAGGGTAAAAGGCAGGGTTCACAACATCATCATCCAATGAGGGAGGTAGGGGGGGAAAGTTGGGTCACATGGACTAATCAAGGGTTGAAGTTTAGGGGATTTCCGAAGAGGAATTCCAAGCATGCGGTGGGCCTAAGACAGATTGACAGGAAACTCAGGGTAGATTGACAGCATGGGGTGGGAGGGTCTCATTTGGACCAAACCATCAACTTGGGCAATAACAGAACATACAAGAAACCCACTGCAACAGGTGCTGCTGCACTCTCCGTGCTCTGTGCTGAGGGCAGCTGTTAGCAAAGGCAATCCAGAGCTGCCTGTGCAGTGGGCTGGCAGGTTGACAGGTTGGCTGCTCCTGCCACCACAGAGGTGGCACACCTCACTCCTGTGTGCCTGTGCTGTAGGGCACCCATCTGGGATAACCTGGGATAACCTGGGCGTCTGTGCACCTCTGTTACAGCTGAAGTGTGTGGTGAGGACACTGTGCCAGCCCCAGGTTTCCCAGGCAATCGAGTGCTCTTCTTCTGCAGTTTATTTATGAGTAGTGAGGGATGGACACCATGCAGTGTATCAAAACAGTTTTCAGAAATAGACTACAGATGTTACTAGATGATGCCCTCGAGATTATAGTGTCTGCTTGATGGGAAGGCACCTTTCTTCCTCATAAGAAAGTTTCAATTTTTTTCCAACAAGGATCCATGTTTCTTCATCTTCTGCAGAGAAAATACAGTCTGAGGTACAAGATGCCAATCATAGATAGAGTAAAAATGTTTAAGGGCATATGAAGTAGGGAGGAAAACCTGGGAAAAATGCTTTTACTCTCTGTTTCCTATGGCTGATACAATAAAGCAAATCTACTTCTTTGAATGAGAGAGGGAGAAAGAATCAGTTGTTTATGGTGGCAGTAATTGCCCTCTATTTAAATATAACACTAGCATTCAAGTGGGTGATTCATTAGTACATGTCTCTCATTCATCATAAAGAATAAACAATCATGGCTTCAAAGCAGACTGTCATCATAAAGCTTCATCTAAACCTCATTGAAAACAGTAGAAAGATTCATTGTGTTTACTGAGTTTTGTATCAGACTTTGCAATAAAAAAACCCCACTTTTTAGACTTCGTACTATGTGTCATTCAAGCCTTCATACACAGTTTATTCAATATGAAATGATTACACTCACAATGTGCAAAACATCACAATGTTCACATTTGGGCCATTGATTGACATTTTTAATAATTTATTTAATATAAAATTTGGTGTTGCTAATATGTGGGTTTGAGACATTCAGGGTAGGTATGAAAGCTGGTACAGCACAATTAAAAGAACCCATTTTTTCTCAGCCTTAATTGAATATATAATTCAGAGAAATGAAGAAGTGTGCATGCAAAATATAGAGGTAAATATAAAGGAAGCTGTGTAGGGGTGCATTTGGAACTAAATTGGAACATACTCTCACAATGATTCCTAGGTTGTCATTGAACAACCATACTATCTAGAATATTGTCAGTTTTGAAATTAATATTCTGTACACTCTTTTTTGTGTGTAATGGCTGTATAAAACAAGTGACTTCACTTCTACTGCTGTCTCAATAAATTCAGTTTCTGCCTGCAGAATTCACAGGTTCTAGGCTTCTTAGAAGTTGCAATTCTTTTTGGTAAAATACTTAAATATTAATGTATGACATGACAAAAATTACATAAGGTACTTTGGAGAACTGCCATATTGACTGAAAACAATCTGAAGTCAAAATTAATGTGAAATTCAACTTACAAAATGTCAACTTCCTATGAAAGTTGGAGCAGAACTATGCACTGGGCATCTGGAGTTTAAGATCCTGTCTTTTACAGGCTATTATGATTGCTAGATGGTTACTAGTCCCTTGTAAATGTGAACATTTTCAGGAACTGTGATTGCACATAGAAAAATTTATTAGTATCAGAGGCCAAATGGCAAAGATAACAGAGGAAAGAGCTTTGAAATTCAGAATCTCAGATTGCTCTGAGGTCACAAAAATAAATAAAACATAGCCCAGCCACCACCCTAAAGGAATTTTAGTGCCTCATTTCTTCCAGCCCCAGCTGTATTTAGAAATTAAATACAGAAGGAAAATATTTTGTCAGTATAGAAATAAGAATATGTCTGCATCATGGAAAGCAGCATGTCCTGGGCCAATGTGGCATAAGCTCACTTCAGAAACAACTTGTGCAGTCCCATCAGATCAAGAGTGTGCCAAAGCTCATGAACATTCTGCTGTGCTCTCTTGGCAGTCCATCAGGCACTGAGCTGGCAGCTGGAACCCTGTGCTCTGTACTGTTGTCCTTCAGAGTTACACCCAAAAGGCATCCACTGCCTTAAAGCATCTACAGCTGAAGATGTAAAACCTGATTTTTATGCTAACATCATTCTGCCAATACTTTCAAAGCCAAAGGATGTTATTACCATGTTCAAGTTTTAGTACATTTATTGTACAGTCAATTAATTACAATGACTCATTGCTAAAATGCTGTACAGGGTGAGATGGGCACAATTAACAGGAAAAATATTTTATGTGGCTTCATATCTGAATTATTTTATTTAACCCTAGCCATTTACAGAGTGATGTCAGTATAATTATCTGAATGTGATGTGCAGAACAGTCAATTACAATTTCTTATATGCTCAGAACTGCTCAAGACTGTGCACCATGAAAAGAATAAAGAAAGAAAAAAGGGGAAAGCATTCAGAATAAAAAGAAAACAGAACTTCTTCATTTAAATCCACATCTTGAAAGAAAAGCTTGAAAGCTTATGCTATATTGTGCTATGTAGAAAAATATAACAAAAGAAAAAAAATCAGCTCAATTTGCTGGCTGAAGTGCAAGTTAGTGTCAGATAACCTGCTATAATAATTATTTTTCCCTGAATCTCCAGGGATATATCTATTAAAAATACCTGATTTCTGGAAACAACAACTAAGCAAAAAATGAGAAACCTAAGTTTTCATTTTGTTTATGATCTTTGGATCTTTGCAGACTTAAAATCCAGATAAATGCATGCCTTTAACCATTGTGCCAGAAGCCAAACCTGAGAAAAATTAAGAAGCAATTGCAAGAGTGCATAATGTCATACTGGAAGGAGAGAAATTACTTCAGCAGCATGGAACCAGGTACAAGATGCCTGGATAAGGACAGGAAAAGAGTGCTAATCTTCCACAGATGCTGACTCTATAGCGTTTTTTCACTACTGCTCAGAGGGTTATTTAGTCTCTGCAGTTCACCCATGCTTCTCACCAGTCTGTCATGATTTCTCAGTTTTTTTCTTTCCTTTTTGATTCTTGCTGCTTTCAGAGCTCACAGTCTCTTTCCTCCCCTGCATTCCAGTTTCCCTTTTCAAACACTAACAGGTTCCAGACATCACCTGCATGCTTTCCTGTGGCTCTTGCTCAAGGCCTGAGCTGACACTGTCCCAAAACAGAACTTGCTGCCACCATATGCTTTCTCCATCCAGTTGCCTTCTTTACTTTCTTCATCCCTTTTGCATTTTTTCCTGTGCTCTTCTCTCTGAGTTCTTGGACTGCATGCTCCATCTCTAACATGATTCCTAATTGTTGTTTCTGAAGAGTTGATATATTCATGACCTTTCATCTTCCTCTTTGTTGCCATTCCCGGATCACTGTGTCACATACATTGACATAGAGGTGACCTTAGTTTTTCTTATACAGAGAATAATTTATGCACTGGACATCTCAATCCCTTTCCCTGCCTTGTCACCTCTGGATTGGTAGCTTCCCCATGCCTTAGAGCAGCAGCCTCAAAGCCACTTTCCTCCATTAGTCCTAATATCAAATGTACCCAGCCATTAACCTGTTTTCTGGAGCTAAGCTCTTCAGTTTCCTGGGCTTTTGTCTTTTCTGATAGTCTGTTGAATTAATCTATGATGATGCCAGAGCCAATGATCAGTCCATCCCCTGGTCTGCACATTACCTCATCCTCTAATTTTAAATCAGTGATGAGTTCCTGGATCTAAATCCACCCTGTAAAAGCTATTATTTAAATGCAGTCTTCATAAGGTGCTATTTTAATCTGTCTTTTGCTGTAGTTCTCTATTCTTATAATCCTTCAGTCTTTAGGATTTTTGACTTCTTGTTACACACAATCCATGGCTTTTCTGTTCTCAGCCCTTCCTTCCTTATTTTAGCTCTTAAGATGATCACTGTGTCTCCCAGCGCTTTGCGTTTCTCTGTCCACAACTCATGCTCATCCCAAGCTTTGGAAGACCCATAAGAAGAGCCACTAACTCCCAGTTACACCATCTTCTTCTCTGTTCTTGCCTTTACTGTGGAAATCCTTTAACCAGTGTAGATTCCTCTATGTCAGCTTCATTTTCTCCCGTGTTTATCCTTATCCCTTCTCTTTCTGGATGATAGGCAAGCTTCCTGGACAAGGTGGTAGTACATATAATGAGTAAAAAATATTATTTCTGAAAACTATCATAAGAGGTGGAGATAGGTCAAGGCATTCTTGCAAGCACTGTATGTCTTCAAGACATATCTGATAATTTTTTTAAACTTTCTCTTTTTCAAAAAATCCTGCTTTTGGTTTCCTGCACGGGATAGGAAAATGTTGAGATGAAAAATGAGGGATGGGACCACTGTGCTATTTAAGATGATTTATTGCTCAAGTAAGCCAGATAAGATATCAAGCTCAAAGGTGTGAGATTTGGAGAGAAACAACCTTCAGCCATAGCTCAAGGAAGTCACAGGTTTCTTCCTCACAGACCAATATATAACATTTTGGTCCAATAGGCAGTTAGCACAAAACTTGTTTCTACTTAGTAACCTATCACCTTTGCTTAATTCTGCTGCACTGCACCTGTCTTTCAGCCAATAAACTGATAGGTCATGTACACACACGTCTATAAATCAAACCTTTCAGTGTCAGTAGGAGTTTCCATTTTTCTGTTTCCCACAGGAAAACAAAGATTATGAAAGATTAATAAGTTTGTTGGATATGGGTAAAGCCTTACTAATAGCTATTGGGTGACTTATTATTATTTTCAGTAGCAGCTAAATCTTGAAACAAATATATTGTGAGACTTAATTATCCCTAGAGACAAAATGGGTCATTTTTCTTACATTAAAAATGGAGCTAGCATAGCACCGTTTCTATTCATATACATGCTTATCAGCCTAAAAACTTGTCCCTACAAAATCACTAGTATTAAATTTTGATCAGCCTTTGATGAAGAAAGAATTATAGGTCAGCAACAACCCTGTTAACATGTGTGTGCAATGCATATTAAAAAAAGTCTAAGCAGGTTTGTAAAGCTTACTGTTACAAAGCTTTACTTCCAAAAGAGAAATGAATTGCACAGTTCATTTTAACCACAGAGTGTAAGGCAACAAAGAGGAAGATTGGATTATGCTTTGCAATATCTGGAATTGAAATGTTCTCAAAAGTCTTGACCATGGGTTAAGGATTTTACAAACAGGAAATTGCCCTGGTATTTTTATTGGCGAGTATCTAAAGGAACTTAGTTAAAGGAGGACCTCTGTCCTCTCAATTCTGTATTATCATAGGCTGCTGAATCTTTCAAAAACTTCTGTAGAATGACCAATGGGTCAAGACAAGGCTCATGGTAGTAATTCTCTATGAAAGATCAAAGAAAACAAAAGCACTGCATTTGCCTCCTTCTGTTTCCCAGTTACTGGTACACAGAAACAGTGGCTGAGTCCACTGTCCAACTTGCATGGTGAGAAAGCAATCATAGCAATGGCTTTTGAGGGAGAACTTTATAATTTTCTCCTAATAGAAGCAAAATAAGTAATTCAGATGGAAAACATGAAAATGTTGAATGGTCTGACAAGCCTGCAGAATTCTACCTGTGACCAGGTAAAAAACCCAAGCTCAGCATTAAAAATAGTCTTTTCTGCTGAAGATAAATATAAAGGATGTTAGTTCTGCCCTTTTTATAAGTAATATTTTGTGAATCAGCTCAATTTTTTAGAGGAGATGGATGTTCCTATGCACCTAAAACCATAGCTCTGTTTTAGGCATCAGGGACTCTGATTCCAGTGACTGGAGCTGAGTAATTGCTCACAAGAACAGATGCTCCAAGAGCCAGCCAGGTGATTATCTTCAAGTGTCTTGTTCTGACACTGATAGCAGAGACATTCGACTTCTCCATGTGTGGCTTGTGATATTTGTCCTTGTAGCTTTAAATCAATGTGTTGTATTTCTGAGATCTAATCAGGGATTAGCTTTGCTGAAAAAATTGCTCTGGGTTCCTATTCAAGAAGGAACACTGGGTCTGCAGCTCTGTATCTGCTTTGGGTTCCTTCTCACTCTGAGTCTTCAGTGACTGGAGCTAAGGCTCTGGCTTCATCACTCTTTTGAACTTATTTAACCTTTGCTAAAGCTTTCTAAAGCTTGCCAAGGCAAGCAGAGTTAAAGCTCAATTAAAAACTGTACACGCATTAAAGGTTTTGGCATATAATGACTTTTAACAGACAGAATCTCTGCAATTACTTCTCAAGCAGGAAGAATCCTGAACCTATTTAAATATCTTCTTTGAAAATTATAACAATGTCACCAGTTGAGTAACTTGCAGCCATCAAGTTTATTAATTTCCATTACTTTTCCTGAAAGCTGGGTTCCTCTCTCATCTCAGAGAGGCACATAATTTTGTATTTCATTACAAATTTAGTACACATCTTGAAATTATTTCTGGAGACCTTTCATAAAAATATATTTTTTTGGCATACAAAATATTTTCAGTTGGTCTCAGAACACTGATAAACTCTAGTGAGCTGAAACTCACAAACAATAAATATGAACTTTTCTCTTTGCAGAAGACAGTTATATAAAAAGTTTAGTAATTTGACAAAAATCTCAAATTCAGTTCTCAGTCCCTTTTTTTACTCTTTAACCATTCTTCCCTGTTCTGATCACTGTCACTTAGTGAGCTATGGACTTTTTTGATTATGTTTTAATTTTCATCCTTCTGAAATACTGTATTACTAGGAGAAAAGATATATAAGTACATTGTTTAATACTGCTCAGTTCCTAGGAAGTCAAACCCTTAAAAATTGATATGTCTAAGAACAAAAGAGAACGTGGAGGAAGAAAGACATTTTAGAAAACCTCCTGAGACAACTGAAAGGTTGTTGTCATCATCATCGTCGTCATCGTCATCATCATCATCATCATCATCATCATCATCATTTTGGAGAGATAAGCCACTCTTTTGGTTCCTCATAACCTTCTGCAAGAAATAACATTTGTACAAAATACACCATTTCTCATAATTCTTCATTAACTCTGAAGAGTTCTCCAGAATAGGATGAAGCATTACAATAGAAAAGATTTTATGCACCTTATCTGATCTCTGTAAAAGAGCCTGACTTTGCAGCGCTGTCCTGTCAAGGGTACAAACATTCAGACTGTTTGGCAGAAGAGTGTTTTCTCAATTCAGGACGGAGAACATGAATTTCCACATTCATAAGAGATTTTAAGGCTTTTATAAGGTTATCAATTAAACTGTGGCAACAGGTTTATATAACACTAGGCCACTATATTTGTTCAGTTTGTCAGCTTTCCTTCCCTCATGAATTAGAACAAATGACCCAAACTCTACAGGTGATGGTACTGTTTCATTTATTCAGCAATAGAAAAGACCATGCTTCCATGTAATTTACATGCAATAAAGCTTTTTCAAATCAGAAAAGTCAGTTTCTTCTGTTATACAGTGATTAACAGTATATCTGAAAAGAAGAAGAGCTTTATATGCACTTTCTAGATTTACAGTGCCATCCATAAAATGCAGATGTCCCTTCTGGTAATTAGATTGTACCCTGAAGCAAGAAGCTTGATTACTCTTACATAATTAAGATAACTATGGCTACAAAAGTAGTTAATGACCTGAATATTTTCCTGTATATGAAAAAAAAAAAAAAAAGGCATTGTAAACCAATTATGTCCCCAGATTATTATAGTGTACATAGCATAGAATCATAGGAGATTAGCATCATTTAGATTGGAAAAAACCTTAAAGGTCAAGTCTCAATCATTAGTCTGCTAAGTCCACCACAAAACTGTGTCCCAGTATGCCACATCTATGGATCTTTTGAATGCCCCAAGGAATGGTGACACCCTCTCTTCCCTGGGCAGCATGACTGACTGTCTGACTACCGTTTCCAGCTCCAAAACAAGCCCAGAGAATTGCATTAAGAAAATTATGTGGGAAGAGACAAGACTTTTCTTGGTCACCTATGCTACATCCACTTCCTTAGTAGCTGGGGCAAGAAGATTGATATTGAGATAATAATTACTTAGGTGGAGCTTAATTTTAAGACACCAGGGTTAGAAGAACTGTAAGTCATTTAATAGCAGTAACTTCAGATGTGTAAATACCGTGCTGCTTCTGAAGTCACTTATTGCTTAAAAAAGTTTTGCCAAAACTATTTTAAATTATCTAACCCTGGGTATTGATTCGCTGCAGGACTCTTCTCTGAAAATATTTAGCTGATATACATTTACTAATGATAAGTCCTTTTGATACAGCATCTCATGGAAGGAAATAAAATTAAGTAGCCTAACTTTCCAAGTATTTATGAAAATAGGATCCAGTTAGGATTGTTCCATAATCACATGAGAAACTGATTAATTTTAAAGTTATCTTTCAGGTAGGAACAGAGTACTGACTATATTTGCCGCTGCTTGGTTCTCACTTTCTAACTTGATTTTGGTTTTCAAAGGAAGCTAAAAAACCCTGAGATCAGGCAAGCTGCCTGTTTTAGTTTAGCATAGTTTCTTCTCATCAAAGTTTTATATAATTCAACAGTCTTTAAACTGCAAACAAACATAATTGATGCCATTAAAAATATTCCATTTAAAAAAAAAAAAGGTAAAAAGAAAATCTTCCTTTGCCTTCAGGGAGCAAAATTGAGTATCTGCCCCTTTGGAAAGAAAACTTTTGTTAATCTTTGATTTTAAATTACTGGAAAAAGTTCTCTGAGTCATCGTCTTTTAGAGATCATTCTTCCTGGAATATCATAATACAACCAAAGTACACTCCACAAAGCAAGTGGCAGGTTAAATTACCTTATAATTGATGACAGTTTACTTCAATGAGCAATTGTATAGCATGGAATTTAATGATTTTTTTTTTATTATTTTTACAGAAATACCTCAAGAAAATGCCTTCAGATCTAGCAGAAATAAGGTTGAATTTTAGTCTGCCTATAGATTTCCTGTATTTAATAGTTTGTGCTTCACTACCCTGAAGTAATTTTAAAAAAAATAAAGATCAGAGTTTTATGGATATGGTTAAGTGCTTATCCTGGGAAAATTAAATTAAATCTCTGGCACATGATGAAAAGTTTGCGTCACCTAATTGAACAGCTAGTGAGTGTAGATGAATTTAAGATACTCACACAAATTTTGTTTTTCAAAGCTTTACTGATCAGCATCCATTCAGATGGAGAAAAATACATTGCATTTAAGTACACATAAGATTTGAAAGAAAAGTTCTGATAAGATTCTGATCTCTTCATAAGGTTTCACTTCAAATTGAACTGTCTTGTACTGATAACAGCAATTATTACCAAAATACACTGGCGCACAGGCTTTTGATTAATACAGTTTCTTCTTCTTATTTCTGTGGACTTTCCTGTACAATATTGTGTACATTCACTAGGAAGCTGTGCACTTCATAAGCTTTTACTCTGATCAAACTAGCATGTTCATTTTTTCCCCCTAGAATATGCACCTGAAAACTAGATATAGACTTTTTTACCTTAAAATGTCAAGCAACCAGGGGAAAGAGTGGATAAAATTTTGGACTCTTTTGAGATTACTGAAAGCTTTATACCTTTGACCTTGCTTCATCTTATGGTATTCCTCTATGAATTCTTCATCTTACTGCATTGCAAAGGCCTGAGATGGGCACTTTTTTCTTTTTTTATTCATTTTTACACATTAATAAGGTTCTGGACCCACCTTGTATTTTGGGTTACGATAAAGGAAGAAATTCTTGTAAAGAAAAAAGTTAAATATATTTATAATAGAAATCTTCTCAGTTTTGTGGAAACCCACAGGCTTTTAGACAAAGGATTTTGGATGAAGAGATTGTGTCCAAAGAAAGTTCACAGCCAGTTTTTCACACCACACAGCTTGGTCATAGTTCCTTTACTGAGAACTCATGTGGTTATCTACAGTTGTTTCCTTCAATTCCACACTTTAAAAGCCCCCCAAAAAAAAACTCTTGTACACCAAAAACCTGATTTGGCCATATCTTTTTGAAGTTTACACTAGCTTTTTCCTTTCAAAAAATTTTGTTCTGTCTTCCCCTTCTTTTCAAATCACTACATTTTGTGATCCTGCCTACATTCAGACCCTAATCCCTTCTTGCATCACTCTACTGCTTTTATTTATTCAGGCTTTTCTTACTATTTCCGTTGTCTAGAACTAGGTGCTTTAATTTAATGCCTTTATATAATTTATCCATTTATCCTATGCCGACACTGAATTTGAAGATGCAATTGATGTACACAGAGGCATGCCCCTGCAAGCCTTAGTCTACCTGATTCTGTTATGAGATTTTTCCCTTCAGTGCAAACCTGTCAATAATTTGAGTGATGTGGTCAGGATGTGAGTCTCCTCACCCTGAAATCTGAGACTGCTTCTCCCCTACACTGCTCCAAAATTGCCTGGTTTAGTGCTAGCACATATACATGTCCTAAAGTGTGCCAGTCATCTTAATTCTGGCAGTGTAGATCCATTTCTAGTGCATTTTAAACCCACAGCAATATGTGCCTTATTTCATTGGAATGGTTGTGTTCCTCACTCAGAGGATAATTTGTGTCCTGCTTCCACATGATTCCAGACTTTGGTTTCTTTGGCTAAAATTTCCTCCAGTTCCTACACACACTTCTGAAAGTGCCTTATGTAATTTGCTGACAAAATAAGATTTGTTTCCGTTCTCAGAAGAAATCAGATAGTACAACACTGCTCACTGATGTCACATGTTTCTGAATTTCAAAGCTGTTGGTAGCTGAAGACATAGGTGTGAACTTAATCCCTTCACCACTGTCTCTGCTGTGATGAGTTCTGTAGACAGCAAGCTGTGCTCTACCTTCTCCCAGTTATTAGTATGGTCAAGGCCATGGGAACATTTTCACACAGAAATGTGAAAAAATAAATCTAAATAAATTTATATTTGCTTTACTATAGAGGATGATTTCCCAATGCAATGTGAAGTCTGTGAGACTAGGATTATATGGGGTTTTTTATTTCTACTAAACAAGTTATCTAGTGTTGTATTTGGACTTTTCTCCACTATATAACTCATATCCCAAGGGCTCCAGCTCCCCCCAAGTGTCTTGTATCCTTTCTGATATATTATATATATATATTATTATATTATAATATTAATATTATATTATATATATTATAATTTAATATTGTATATATTAAATGATAATATATACAATAAATGACATACCATGGACTAGGAAGAATTTTCAGAGATGGATATAGGCTTCAAATGAAGTTTGGAATCACATATATATTGAATTTTGTACTCATTGATTTTAAGAATTCTTTTCAGCCTGTAAAGATTGAAAAAACAAAAAAAGCAAGCCCTTTTCCTTTTCTCTAGGGGCGTAAATAGAGAAGGGTAAGAGTACCAATCTCCAAGACCCCTGCTGGCAATTATAATTTGAGATATTTGTTCTATTTTGGGTAATGCTTGCTTCCCGTATAGACTGAAAGTCTTATGTATTTAAAGAGTTCCTCTTCATTGAAGATGCCTCATTTCTGTTGCTTGCCTCACACACAAATGGTCTGCAGTTTTGAGCAGCAGTTTTCACACTGCAGAAAAGAGGATTGTGCTAATACTCACTTTGGAGTCACCCGTAGATAACTGAAATTGGTCTTCCTGGTATTGTTCTTGACCACTGCTGCTTCCTCAAGCAACTTCTTCAGCTTCTTTTATTTTGTGGTAAGGCTTTAAATTTGTGTTCACAGTCCAGAGCAGCATTCTCAGATCATTGTGCTGAGCAGATAGATTAGGTACACTTCTTGCATGGCATATTAATCCAAGGGATATTTGCTGAAGCAAAAGTATTACCAGTTTCTTCTCTTGGGGAGATTTTTGTCCTTTTTACGCTTTGCTTTATAGAATTAACTGTACAATGCCCAGTCCTGTTTTTGTCACTATTAATAAGTATCACTTCAGGCAGCACTTTCTTTTGTACATCAGTGTTCAGCTTAAAATAATTTAATAACATATTTCCTTTCAGGTTTTTATAGAGAATTTGGTGGTGGTGTTATTGGGTATTCACAATTTTGTGCCTTTTATGCAAGTACTTGCAAACTCTTGCAAAATTATGTCATTAAGTTTCTTGCAAAATTTATATACAAGCTGAGCTTTGTTTTGGTTTCAGTATCCTCCTGAGCAGTTGTTAGAGCTCTACCTTTCTAAATTAGGTTCTTTTGCATGATGTATTTCAGACGGATTTATTTATTTAAATAATTTTTGTTTCTCTGGAATGATGCCCAAATTTTGTATCATTCATTCTGGTCTGGACTATTTCTGATGTGGGCCAAATTTCTTTGTCAAAAATTAGACTGAGATTTTTTTGTTTTTTCTTTAACTTCGTTTCCTCTCCCCCAGTTATTTTATTCCACACCTAATCAATGGTTTCACATTGACTGACATTTGGGGAAGAAGTAAAAAACCTCATGGAAGTGATTTCTCTGAGAGAAGCTGCTGGGAGTTTCCCCTGTGCTTAGGACAGGCCAATAGCTGTCTGGTTCTGAGAGCTGACATCATTTTGCACCCTTGAGGAACTAGATCCACCTCTGTGAATACCACCTTTTAAAAACCACAACCCCAGAAATTTTTTTCTATTTGCTTCTGGCCTCAAAAAGTAAGAGAGCTCTGATGAGGCCAGTCCTGTTCCCCCAACACATAGAAAGACAACATGAAAACACCAAGGTCAGTAAAAGAAGGAGTCAAGCCTCAGATGGTAGGAGAATAAGGAGATGCCCTAATGGGGATGAAAGCTCTTTTGGTAGTACCATGGAGATGTACAAAGATATACAGAAATATCTCCTTTAATTCATGAGAGAGTATGGGGGGATGAAGTTTTCAAACTGTAGATCTGAACAGAGGCATCCATTGATGAAGCCAAGCAGATGCTGGAGTAGCTGTGATCCCATGAAAAACTTGAACAGAGAGAGATGAGAGTGATGAAGACCCTTTGCCCCCAGGGAGAGAAGAAGAAAACCTCTGTTCCCAGAGATGATCACAGAGACAGATGGAGAGAACCTTTGCCTTTGAACAACTCGTCCTTGAAATAATACTCTATGAGTTCATGGCCCATGGACACACCTCTAGAAGGGCTGTGGAAATGGGAGGAAATGTCACGATGGCAGAATTTGGGTCCAGGCAGCTGAAATCTCTGGAAATGAAAAGCCATGAGAGAACTGTTTCTTGTGGAGAAGTCTCCATGGCATGACAAGAGAAAATTCCTCTACCTACAAAGACTGATGAAAGACTATAGTATATACTGTTTATATATATATATATACACATTAATATATATGCTGTATATTAATGTATATATGTTGTTATCAATATACATATATAAATTGTATATATTGTATATACTGTTTTAACATCCCAACTTTTGTCTCTACATTGTCAGTTGGGAAAGGGAGAAGCTGGGCCAGGGAAGGAAAGGTTTCTGGAGGTTTTATTCTGATGCTTCTTATTATTGTAGTCCTGTTAATAAAGTTTCTTTATTCCTTTTAAATTTTGAGCCTGTTTTGTCCTTCTCCTGATCCATATCTCACAGCAAGAAATGGGTAAGTGCCCTGGTGATTTTAGCCACTGCTAAAACCCACCACATTATTTGGTGCATTGGCTGAGAAACTCAGATTGGCGAATCTAAACCACTACATCAAGGCTGGGTCCTCTTTCTAGATTATTGATCATCTATTAATTCTCAAAGTCACTGGCTTTTTTCAGTTTCATTATTTTTTAGTACAACATGCCCAAATTCTTTACTATTACATGGAATTAAAAAATACTCATTGAACTTTTTTCTGTGGCTTCAGCTAGCTTCCTATTGGATTTAAGTGCTGTGTATCACAGCCATTTGGTAGTAGTATGATTAATAATCAAAATATATTTTAATTCTTGCAGATACAAAATGCATCACCAGCAATACTTTTCCATCCTCCCTACCTCCATGCATTTTACAATTATTGACCTTTTGCTCTGGCTCCATTTCATTGCCCTGTGGGATTCATCAGTTGCCCAGTGTTTCTAGCTTTATCCTCTGTGGTCTAGTCTTTATATCTGAAGCCAGGATGACAATTTCTGCACTCAAGCCACCCCACTGTGGATGCATGCAGTCCACTTGCTGTTGTAGAAGCTCTTCAACTTTGAAGTGGGTAGTGAAGAGCAAGGAACCATCTTCAGGCAGGGATATCAGCTGGTGCTACACCTATCTCAGTGCTGTGCACTAAAATGTTCAGAAATTTTCCAGGGATCTTCCCTTCTGGGTGCAGCATAGAAGGATCTCACCTGGGACATCTGTGACCCACGTCAGTTCATCCATAAGGATAAAATGTGTCCAACATATTTCTCTGCAGAGCATGGTCTCTTTCGCCCTTTGTACATTGGGTTTGGACACAAAACTAAAACTAGCAGCTTTTAAAAAGCAGCCACGGTAAACAACCATGATTCAATGAAAATAAATACAAATTGCTTGCTTCTTTCCAGACTGGAAAGACAGGTAGGTAGGTAGGAAAACATGTTATCTAGATTGCTGAATTGGCATAAAGATATATTCTTCCTCATGAACTCTTTTTGACTGTATTTCAAATATTTGTGGAAATAAGAAAGAAGATAGTTTTCTTCTCCAGAGTCATTTAATTAACAAAGATTCAGAGACTATTATCTCCTTTATAAGTTATGAGATAAGTTTGGATGTAAATTCCAAATTATCCCTTGTATCAACTGTGAAGTTGAAATCAGTGAAATTTGATTGAGTATACCAAAATATCTTTTTTTGTCACATTTATTTTGGGGCTTAGAGAGCCATTTACTCCCTCTGCTAGAGGAAATGCTTTACACAAGATAAAAAAATTAGGTTCACATGTCCTTATCAGGCAATAGATCTGATCTTATAAAATGTCCATGAGAAGCATCTACATTTTTGTTTCAGCAAATTTATCTGTAATAATCTATTTTTTTTGTTCAAGCATATTATTTAATGTAAAATATGTCTGCTTAAAAAATAATTTTTTTACCTTCTTGCATAAAATATTGGTAAATTAAAGTTATTATTCTGATTTTAAAATCAGTTTCTATGAATTGGAGCAGAACATAAACTGATTTTCTATTCAAACCTTAGAAGAAATAGCTCTTAATAAAAAATGATCGCTCTTTATGTAAGTTAAGGCCACCAGCCTCCTACATGTTCCTGCTACAAAATGTTCAGTTTAGATTTTGCCAATAAGTTGTACTCTAAATTGAAGAATTCCATCTATGCACAGAAGAATCCCTCAGCTTTCAAGGTCCTATTTTCAGCATAAACTGCACAACTACCAGCCAAAGCTGAGGAGGTTCTGGCAAGGTTTTGCTTATAACTACATCTCTATGTATGTACACAGAAAGTGATACTTTTTTGTGTTTAGTGCTTTATATAATGTTGTTCATTACTCCCTGAATTTCAGACTGCAGATTGCAGTCCTTTATTAAATGATTGACAAATATTTGGATGATATTGAATGGAAACATTAATATAAAGACTAATCCCTTTCCATTATGACTTTCATTTACAAGGTCTTCCCTTCTTCAAATAGTCTCCATTAACTCATTGTTTAATATATAACCTGTCTTGAACTTGGTCTTCTCTTCCTAATGGGAAAATTATAGTTAATTTTTGTGTTTATGTTGCACATTTATCAAATAGTGATATTTTCCAAACCTGTATGGCACCTTCTCCTCAGAAGTACAAAGAAGTCAGTTTTATTTATAAGCCTGTAGACTTCTACCCTGTTTCCTGTGAAAAGTCCCAAACATCTCCATCAATACAAGATTTTTCCCTCCTAGCTGTAGGAATTATGTTGCCATATGCTACATTAAAGTAGGTAAAACATATCACATACGTTGGAAGGTCTAAGCTTCTGGAAAAAAGGGATAGAAGCAGCAAAAGAATATTTTTCTGTAGAGACACAGAGAAAGTATAGATGTAAAGGTCTGTGATCTGTTTATTTGCTATAGGAGTTATATTTTAACCAAGTAGCACAGTAGCTGTGCCATGGAATTACTTGAAATGTGTTTGAACTTCACCTCGAGGCCTTTTGGAATACATGATGAAATCACCCTTTGCTAGTGGCCTAGTTCAGAGTCTACATTTTTCCATGGGAATTTGTCTCTATATAGCACAGTTGAGAACAATAGAGCCATTCAGAATATAGCTGAAGCTTTTGTATTTAACATTCATTGACTTTCAACAAATCTTTAAAAGATTTGTAAAAGGTTTGCCAAACACAAAAGTCATATTTAGTATGCTGAGGCTGTAAAGCAAAATAAAGGGATAAATGTGAAAGTACTCATATAAACAGTATCAAGTTCTTGGTATGAAATCAACTACACAGGGTCTGCAGATTCTCATCTACAGATGAATATAGATTGCTGAACATATATACAGATATAACATAGCTGCTAGAAATTCAGACTATTGCACCAACTTTGAAAGGATTTCTTTTCCCCCAGATGTGCCTTATCCAAATCTCTCCAAGCCTACCAGGATCACTACAGTCACTTGTAGCATTTTTTTCATGCGCCAATGCCATGGATTTGTTTCACTGGATGAGGTGGAAAGGGAATCTACCTCTCTCTCCTGTGCCAGCCTTGTTTTGTGCCCCAAGACATTGCAGAGTTCATGTGTCAGCAGGAGGATGGAAGAGATTAAATTCTGTTCACTCAAGTTTACTCACAGAATTATTCAAATGTTCTAAGCACTGGGCTTTTGATGTCCCAATCCCTTATCTTGACTACTTTGTGGCAAGTAGGTGATTTCATTAACCATAATGAACTATATTTTGCGAATTTCCTCTCATTTGAAGAATAGAAGAGTGGCTTTTTTTCCTCTTCCTTCTTTTGCTTTATTAGTGAAGCTACTTAGCAATTACTAATGGGTCTAAATTTAATATTAAGTTTAGTTAAATCCCTTGATATGTGTGCTCAAGCAGCATAGCAGTCTTGCAGTTTAACATACCACAAAGAAGCTTTTCTCATCATTTGGGGACAGAACACTAAATATCGGAGTATGAACAGCTATAATAGATGAAATTAAACAGCCTGAAAGTACACAATGTTAGTGAGCACTGGGAATTAATATATGAATTCTAAAAAAATGATGGAGGATGTGCCTGAAAGGGAGATGACAAGGAGCTCTAATGAAAGAGGAGCTAGTGTTCTGGAGAAAGGCAATTAGGGAATTTTTCAATTATTGGTTTTAGAACTGATGGTATTTAAATAATTTCATCTATGACCTTGGCAAACAGAGTAGGAGTATGCTGATGGAATGTGCCAGTGCCATGTATTCCATGTTTTATCATGTAATAGCTACATTCCAGCTAAAATATATAAAAGGCCATATGGATTTCTTTTCATTGCATGATAATCTACTACTGCCAAAACAGCTTGGCTTTTGGCCCACTCTACACCACTGCTCTTCCCAAGTATGCAGAAAGAGAGCAGGAAACCTAATGACTGTTTTGGGAAGGCTGAGTGAATATCCTGGGAAGGCTGCAGCCTCTTCCCTGTTGTTAGCTTTTCCAAGGGGAAAATGAGGATGAGGATGTTGTCCTCATCTTGACATGACCAGGTGTCTGTATCTTGTGAACAAGATCAGTTGCTTAATTATTGCTAGTTACACACCAGGCATACCAGTTAAGGAATGGGACCATGCATGGATTCAGGACATGTGGGTTTAAAGAGATGGGATTCCTGATTTATGACCTACAGATGGGCTAGGAAAAGGTGTTCATGTCAAAGCAAAGACAAAGGAGGGACTCCTGTATTAGTCTAAACTGCCTCTATTGCCAAAAGTTAAATAAGTTAAGCTACCTAGTAAGGGGATCTCTGAGGACTCAAGAAAAACATATTGCTATTTTTTTAAATGGTAAGTTTTCAAGTTTCCAAGTTTAAAATTATTAAGAGTCAGAAACAGGAGGGGGAAAACAGTCATTCCTTCTTTCAGGCATTACAAATAACCACTTTTCTTTCCTCCACATTTTTAGGTATTTCGTTTTCTTTACACCAAAGATTCAGAAGTATCTGGAGCAACACCTCTGTTCTACTATTTTTTGTATTTATTCCAAACTTCAGTGGGCAGCTGGGTGAGGTTGACTGACATGATACATGTGGTTGCACTACACCATTTCTCTTCTGCTTTCCCATAAATTTTTATCCATGTATCTGAACTGCACTTATTTTCTTACTACCACCATTTCAGTAGATTCTTGTCTGAGAATTATTCTGCATAATTCTGCATAAATATATGTTATGGATAAGAATAGTCATACAATGGTCTGGGGAAAGAAATAAATTGTTTACACTTTGTGTTAACAACTTTGCACAGTAATTGATCAGACTGGTCAGATTTGGACTATATGTGGTAAAACAAAAACAGTGTTAACAAACAGTGACCAATATATTATTTTTTACAAGAGTACTAGTACAGGACCACTATTAAATAATCCTTATCCAATTTTACTCTTCTGTCTTCCAAGAGCATAAGGCCCAGGGACTTCCAGAACTGTAGGTTTGCTTAGGCTGTTGTTTTTAACAGCCATCAGATTCCTCTCTGAATTTGCCTGACGTCTTTGAGAGGATGTCTTTTTTTTTTTTTTTTTTTAATTGATGAGTCTCATCTTTTCACTCTTTCCTCATAGGGAAGCCATTCTAATCTTCCCTGTTCAGAACCCATTATTTTTTTTATTTCTACTATAATTTTTGAAAGATTAGATAATTAGAAGTACTGACAATATTCAATACAGGGACATAATGTTGATATTTGAAAATTGTCATGAATCTTTTCTGGTACGTTTGGTGTGGTTTGGTTTTGTCCTTGTCTCTTCTTCTAAGGATAAAGTCCAGAGCTGCAATTATCCTCTTATCTGACAATCAGCACTGAATCTGACATTTTCAGAGACATACACAATTTTTTTTTCAGTAATAGCTGCTTTATAGCCCATAATTTTATATACATATATAAGTTTCCATATTCTGAAATTAATTTCCCCAGTCCATTTGTCTTGTCTCTTGTATGTATTTCAATGCCTTAGCCTAAAACATATGATTGGTGCCAAAAGAATATAAACCCATAAAAATTATAGAAAAAACTTCAGTAGATGTACATGTCCAGAATTAAAATCATGTTTCTGAATTGAGGCATTTCCATGTCAATAGAGAAGATATATTTCAGGGAACATAGTGGAAGATATATTTCAGATACTGAAGCATCAAGTCTACTAAAATTATTGAAATGTTAGTTGAAATCTGGACTAAGTTCTGCAAATGGCAGAATTACTTCACAGAAGAGACCCTAGTCTCAAAGATATCCAAAGACTATGGAAATACCAATAGGATTTTAATCTTCATGCAGGACTGAAGCTACTGAAAGCCAAGAACATTCAAATAAGAAAGATTCAATACCAGAGGAATAACACCAAATCAAAAAAAATGAGGGAAAGGTGTTTTCAAGACAATCCAGAGAACTTCTTATACCAGAAAAGCTAGCTGGAAAGAAAATCTTTCAAACAAATCAATCAGAAGAGATCAACTCCATCAAACTTTAATCTACATAGAAGGAAGTAAGTGCACCATCATAACAACTATTATCTTTGCAGTCGCTCTGTTGGTCAGGTGATTCAAATATTGATATGAATTATGCAGGAAGCCTTCTGGGAAAAATAATGAATGTTTCATATGATAAATAAGGTATTACACTTTCTCTTCTTTCAGATTTTTTCCTAAGACTAAGTGCTAGCTAGATGCCTAAAAATACATTGGCAGATATGTTTTGCTAGGTTATAGATCAATCATAGACAAGTGCTATTGCTTATTTATGACTCTAAAAGGATGAACTCAGAAATAACCAATCATGAATGTAACAGAAATAGAACTTCTCTGTAATAATTTCTGTATATGATTAATTTGGTACTAGAGTATTTTCTTTTGAATATACAGGTCTTGTTTAATGATAAATAGACATAGATGTTGAAAGAAACAGGAGAAAAAGAAAAGGAAAAAGAAATCAAAATAACTTCTTCCAACCTCATTAGAAATAAACAGTTAAGAGAAAATCTTAGGAAAAGAACATGGGGGGGTCTAAAAAGAAGACAAAGACTTCTGTAATTCTTTTACTTTTCTAAAGAAGAAGTTAACTTCTGTTGGTAACTTTTATAACAGACTGGACAAATGCACAGACACCTCCTGGAGGATCTGAAGATGGTAAGACCACCAGGGAATAGGAGTATAGATTTATGTGCAACAGTCTCTGTGCTTGTCCTTACTGTTAAAATAAGCCTTGTATTTGTGTCTATATACATACATTTGTGCTGTGGGTACAAACATACAGGCACTGTTGAGCAGGGAGTCCTACTCCCCCATCCCGGAGCAATCTCAGCCTCCTGCTCTTATTTCAATGTGTACAGAACTATAAATGAGTAGATTTCCCAATCACTTCCTCTCAGTCCAAAAATCTGGAGCAGGGACCCTGAGAAAGAAAGACAGAAAGGTAAGTTATGAATGTACATATTGTGAACCTCTCTAAAGAGACAGCAGCCATTCTTTTTCTTTTCTTGCTTTGAGTGATTATCTCTGGATGTATTCACATCAGGGAGGATCCCAAAAACTCCAAGGTAGAGCCCCCAGAAATTGATATTGGGGGATTTTTTTGTGGCAAAATGACAGGCATTTGTGGATGCTATCTAGCATATCTTCAACAGCTTGATTTTATTGTTGATTTGATCTATTATAATAGGCTGGTCACTAGTATACAGCTGTGGAGAAAAAAAAAGAACTATTAAGAAATAGTATTTAAAATTTAAGAAAATTAGAAGAAAGCAAAAAAAAATCAATTATCAATTGCAGTATTGATGATAGAGTGAATTTCAAACAATTATCAAAGAATAAAGGATGTCACAGTGCAAGGTGACTTTTTTAGTTATGCACTGTCTGGAGAAATGAAGTGGACCAGACATCTAGGCAGCTGATCCCAGGATGCAGCAGCTCACTTTTGGGTGCTAATCATGTCCCCAACAAGTCAGGATGAACTGTGTTCAGTAGCAGCTCAGAGAGAGCCACTTGAAGAAGTCATCCACATTTGAGTGTACTAGAGAATAATTTTTCACTACAACTCAAGCAGACTATCTAACAACAAAGGTAAGTGCTGGGCACTTTTGGGTGGAATCCCTTTGGCACCAGAGATTAGCCATATTCTGTCACTTTCATCTCACCAGTCTAGTAGAAGGTAAATAAGAATTATCCATTGTATATATCTTAATATAAAGTGCAAATCTCAGCAATCCATGCTACATCTGCTGAAATTATAGTAAAAATAGATGATAGCCAAGGGATACTTGGGCTGAGGAAGAGAGTCTTGTTCTAAATACATACAAACATAATTGATAAAATTATTTTAGTTTACATTCATTTCCTAATATATATCCCACTTATTCTATTCCACCATCACAATCATGCTGGCCAGCACAAATTGCCACAGAAGACAGTTTTCAATAATATATCAATATTGAATAAAAAAACTGCCTAAGACACATAAATCTGGCTGTTATTTCCAGCCTTGCTCATGTAATTTTTTGTATTTCATTGTTTTCAACATCCACAAGACAAAATGGAGACATCCAGACATTATTTATGGTTTTAAATTCTACTTTGAAACTTCAATCCCCGAAAAATATTCAAGAAGCAAGTATCTCCTTTGTATACTCACCTAGATGTAGGAAAATTTGCCAGTTTTGATCTCTGACACAGCTGTTTGAGCCCCCCACATCTGTGCTACATGTGCACATTTGTTTGTTATATTACCCCCTTTCCCCTGCAACCCTAAAATAATGCAGTGTAGTCCCAGCTAAGAAACAGATGTGATTTGTCATCTACAACAGGCAATATTCTAACTTGAACTGACAAAAAATTAAAGCTCCACTGTCTAACAGCTTAATATTAATAGATATTATTTACAAAGGCAGTAAGAAGGAAAAATACCCAAGGTTTGCAATAGATATCAATATATATCTGATTACAAAGCCAAAAGCTACTCTGTTGTGGAAAGAGAGGAGTCAGTTGAATCCAAAATCATCAGTGCTTTCAAAGTTCTGTACAGTTGCTTTCTGGTACCAGACAGGGCAAGAGAGGTGTTAGAACTTTGTACACTAGAACAGGGGTCATATTTAATTGATGTGTAGAGGAGGAACTTTTAAATTCACAGTCAAACATCCTTTCTCCTAACACTAGCAGTTCACTGAAAACTGACTTCCTCTTAGTGAGGCATTTCTGTCATCTTGCTTATCTTTATGTAAATTAATAATTCTATATTAATTTATATTATATAGTTATTACTACGTGCATCAAAAATGAGTTTTTCATGAAATCTGAAAATATATTCTGCATCTAATGTATAACATGAAGATATTGTTTCTTGTAAAAAATATTCCTTTGGAAAACACTAATCAGTTTTACAGTGTGATTTCCTTTGGTATTCATAAAGGAGATCAGCAGAATTAGACTTATCGTAAAGCACACAGAAAAGTAGAATGAATAGTGAGAAATAAGTTGTGAGACAGCTAAACTGAATTGTAGGGTTCTACATTTTACTTACCCCTACAGCCCTTAAAATTAAGAGTGTCCACTTGTTAGTCCCTAGAAATTCCATCAGGTATCTTGAGAGGAAATTAAATACCACATTTCTGTTTCAAGACCGGTTCAGACAGTCTTGTTGGTCTGCAGCTAGAGAATCCTAAAATCACAAAGGATTGGTTGAAATAGATGAACACTTCAAATTTATACTTATTACTGACTGACATGAATGTCAGACTGAAGGAGCCCTTTGGAAAGTGACCTGACACTTCTCACAGGAAAACCCCAAACTGTGTGAAAGTAAGAAGACTTTCAGAAGCTGTGAAAAAGGGCCTCAGAAAACAAAAAGTGAGGAAGATACAATAATACAACATGCAAGGACATAAAACAATAGTTGAGTCTTCAGGCTCGGCCAAGATAGACCTTAAGACAGCAGAAAAATATACTTACCAAGATAGTAGGAAGTTTTAGGTTTAATAACAGAGTACTGTGTAGTGTTAATAGAAAGCAAACAAGCAAGCATTGCTGGAAGAAGGTGTATGTGTGTTTCAAGTGATTGGATAAAACAATTGCCTGTAAGATTTAGCAATATGCTATTGGCTGAAAAACTTATAAAATGTTCTGTAACGAAGAGATTTTGACACTGCTTGTGCCATCTCCTGTATCTGTAGCTGAGACTGATGCCTGAAATAAAAGCTCATGACGCATCACCTGGCAGTCCTGTCCCATTTGTGAAAAACTAACCTCCAGCACCAAACCACAGAGTGTACGCTCTTTAGGGTAAGGAAAAGCAGACATATTCTCCCCAGACCACTTGCATAATGACCCAAACAAACAGTGCAACCTCCAGCAGAGCTGCCAATGTCAGCCCATGAGTTTTACACTGCTTGAAAAGACAGCAATGGAGACTGCATTGACAGGTTGGGACTTGTAAGAGACAATAAATATAAACTTAGGGGAAACCAGGAAAACCTTCCTGCTAAAAGAGCAATAGTGTCAGTATCTCATTTCTTTGAGGGCAGCATGTTCCATTCCACAGCTTGTAAAGGATTACATCAGACTTAATTTTGAAGAGAAAAAAGTAATTAGCCATCCCAACATACCGTTTTTCCAACACTGGAAATGACAGAACAATTTGCAGGACACTGCATGAATGTGCCAAATGCTCCCAACTTTCTTTGACCCATAACTGACTCATTATAATGCAAGTAATGCAAGAGGCTATGATCATAATGCACAGGACCTTTCTGGCTTTATTATGGAAAGCTATAGGTTTTAGCTCTAATTTTCCTTCTAGGCAATCAGATAAAGCAATATAAAAATCATTTGGAAGCCAGATTCTTCTGTTTCTTCTGGAAGTGAGCAGAAGGTTAATGGCATTGTTTTTACACTACATATCTGTGAATCCAGTGTCTCATGGTGATAGCTGCAAGAACTGATTATTAAACTCTCAAACAATTTCTAGGATGATTTATACCTAAAGTTGGTGAATTTTTTTTACATAGGTGATTTACTTGTAAAACTTTCTTACGAAAGTGTTGGCAACTGATAATAAAAAATTGGATAGTAGTCTTTGCTTGCTAGTAGAATAATTGGTAACAGACAAGATGTGATGTGGTCCACAACTGCAAGAATTCCCATTTTTTGCTGCTGAAAGGTCAGTAATGGTGTTACATGTACTGAATGCTACTACTGAGAAGACTCAGAGACTTCTGCCAGAGAAATGTTACACCATTTGCTAAAAGGTAGAGGACGCTGAAATAAAATCTCTTAAGAGAATGAAGAAGAAATAGTGACACTTTCTCTCCTAAACTCACAGTTGTATTTACAGCCTTGGAGTAACCAACATGAAAATAATTGTGGACATGGGGTTTTTTTCTGATGCAATGATGATGCACTAGAAGATTGCTTGAGCAGATGAACAGCAATACTTAAATAGCGAACATTGGAGAAAATTACCTGGAACAGCAAATCTCTCTCTTGTCTGAAGTCACAAGACACTGAATTTAGAACTTCAGGAATGTAAATGACATTTTATTTTGACCTGCTGGCTCCAGATACAAACCTCATAATGTCCAAAATTATGGTGAAAACTGCATCAAAATTCACACATCCTCTTCAGAACTGTATTAGTTTTCTTACAAAAGCAGAGCTGTATAGTCAGACAAGCCTGGCCATGTATAGGCCTTTGCTTAAAGAAATTTTGCATTCATAACTTTCCCTCAATTGTGTTTGAGGGCATACTTACAATCCCACGTGTTTTCTTATCTTGTTTGTTGTTAGTCTTCTATTAGCCTTATCTTATCTTTCTTCAGGTAAGGAATTTGAAGCAAGCTGAGCATCAGGCTTCGAGAAAGAAAGCAAGCCCTTCCAAGCACAAAACAAGGACTAAAGCCATTGTCATGGCAACAGGAATGAGATGTGAATGCTCTGACTGCTTATATTCTAGTACATAGGTAAAGATCGTATAGGTTTAGACTGAAAGTGCAATATTCTTTGATTCCACTTTTAAATTATAGATTAATTCATATAAATTTCAAGGAAAAAAATATTTATACTGATTTTTGCACTAATTAATCTAAAGATCTTATAATTTTCAAGAATGTGAAATAGTGCAGAGGTATTATATAAAGATCAATATTTTAAATTTATGAACAGTTGTCTCACAATATTTTATGATGAGAAAATATTCTATTTTCCAGAGAGTCTGTTCTAAATAAAATAATTTCCTGAAATTCAAAATATAAACCAAAAATATATTTCTTTGCACCCTACAGTATGCAAACTCATAAATTGAAATAAGATCACTGCATTCACTAAATGAAAAAGGTACTTGATTTCTAGCTGTGTTTTTTCCCTTTGTTATTTTAAAAGAGGATTACATACATTTGAAAAGGCTTTCAGAAGAGCACAGATTCAGTGGTCTTGTACTATAACCAATATTTGCAGAACACCTGAATGCCATCCTTACTTGTACACCTGTGCATCAACTGGGAAAACATTGTGTAAAACAAATGTATTGGAATATTTACACACAGATTATCTTCTAGCATCAATCTTACAGGTCTTATTGACATTAAATTGTTATATCACAACCTTCCAAAATACATATTTTTGAATTTGTCTTTATATGCTGTCACATTTTTTAAAATTTAAATTCTTTTTTTTTTAGACATCCTTTTGGCTCCAAGACTGCTGTGTAAAATCTGTTTGATCTCTTGATGTGAGATCATATTCTAATGATATGATATATGATGAAGAATATATTAGAATATATATCATATATTCTAATAATATATGATATATATTCTATCATACTCTAATGATAAAGCTGAGTCCTAAATGATTTATTTCCATATAAGCACTTTGGAAAGGGCTGTGCAGGGAGTTTCAGTGCACTTGAGAAGAGAATTCTGAGTCATGCTGAAGACTTATTTGCTCTCCTTGAATGCAGAAAATAAAGGAAAGAGCATCCTGGGCTACTGTTTCCATTTCCACACTGGTCTGCCTGGTTGCTGCCATTGAGTATTCTCCTACAAAGTCTGCCACAAACACATCCAAACACATCTCTTTTATGCACTGCTCCCTTATATCACAGAGATATGATCCAAGTCCCAGTTCTAATATTCAAAAGTCCAATGACTTCAAAATATATCTAAATAAATTACTACATGGGACTATGATGGCATTAAGAAACTTATAATTTCAATCAAGATGAAACATTCAAACGCCTGATGGAGACTAAATCAAACTCTTTCTGTTTTTAGCTGCCAATCTAAGCCATCATTCGAAATAAAACTGAAGAAGATGCTTTTGTTGATATTTTTAATCTCTTTCTTTCTGTCTTTCCTGTTTGAATTCGCAGTTACAAATTTTTGGTTTTCAGTAGGATGGCCTTTATCTTCAACCTCTAAAAAAATCTTTAAAATTTTTTAAAAAATCTTTAATTAGACTTAAATTGAAAATTTTTAGATAAACTGTTAAGATCTGCATTCAGCTGTTTTGTTACCTGGGTGAGACCATTAAGGTTTTGTATCTCCCATTTTCAGATAGGACGTTGTATCAGTTGTCATTCTCAGAGTGAAACAAATCAAATATCCTTTTTTTGTAAAGGGCTTCTCCATTTGTCTCAGAAGTCAGAGTCACATTTCTCATACTGGAACCATCATCAGGTTGTGTTGGCAGGATCCACACACTGTTCCAATGACAGAAATCCACTTGTGCTTTCCAAAATCTCCAAACAAGAGCTTTGTAGGGCTGTCTGCTGCTGCCCAGTTATGAGAAATGTTGCTGGTTTTCAACCAGGGAAATACTGGCTGTTTTTAGGCAAGCAGATGCTGTAAACTGATCTCATATTTATATAAATATCTCACAAAAGCCACCATCCCAATCCCCACTGTCCCCTCCATATTGGTAGAAGACTGAATGTTTCTTAAAATAGTATGAAATTTTAAATTCCAAATATTTCATTTTGCCAAAGAACTTTAGATTCACAGTTCTCACTTGGTCTCTAATAGATGTGAAAATATGTATTCACTGTAAACTTTTTTTTTATTTTTGTTAGGTTTTGATCCTCTTATACAACTCCAGCTCACAGATATGTTGGCACCAGTGTACTTTGTTGTTGTCACAGTGACCCCTAGTCTTGGCTAGATGCTCTCTTAGTCCCATTATTTACACATTTCCCACTGCCAAATGTCCCTTTTCCCCAGTTCCATTCTGTCTTGCCTTGACTGAAGCTCCTAGAACTGTAGAATATCCAACAATTTAAAAAAATGAAATTATCTTAAAAGATTCCTCTGTCTGTGATGAGCAGTGGAGCCATGCTCTGATCATCATCCATTGTTTCTCTCCCCTTTCAAGTGTTTCACTTTTGACTTTCAAGCATCCTCTATGTAATCAGGAACAATTTATCATGAATTTAAAAGTGAACAGTAGTTCTAGAGTAGATACTTTCCTGTTGATTTTCCAGTTCCATAAACCCACTTAATTGTCTTTTCTTTAAATAAATCAGTTACTTTTGAGTGCAAAGCATCCTATAGCCTTTTACCATCAGTAGAAATTTAAATATTTGTATTTCTTCTAATCATTGAAGCATAGACAAAGATCTCCCAGAGCAAAGCAATTCTTTTTCACAGGAAATGTGTTGCTGTTTTCCAAAGTAATTTAACAAAGACTGAATTAGAAATGAATACAGTAGAATTTCAGATTAGCTGATTAGCAAGTGTTTACTTATCCACTAGATTGAACAAAAAAACTCTGCAGTAACTGAAGACTTTCTCTCATAGTAGCAGCAATACTCACAGTAGGGAAAATTATATTGATTCTCTCAGTAAGTTCTGAAAGTAAGTTCTGTGTCCCTAAATCTGTGCCCAGTGTGAAAGAAAAAATAGGTAGATGGGTATATGAACAGCCACCACAATTTTTCAGCCTCGATTACTAGAATATACATTGGTGTTTCATCTGAAAAACTGGAAAATCCATAAGCAAATGATGTGTGAAGCAAAGTCCAAGAAAACTCCTTTTGTTTATGGCTGTCTGGGAAATTGTGTCCTAGGACTGCCTGCTTTCTCATGTGTATTTCTGTCCATGTAAATTTCTTTGCTGATTGCCTTGTTATAATAAATTAATTCGTAAAATATTATTCACATTTCTTCCCATTTGATCATACTGAAAACCTTGTGTTTTCACAGGTCAATAAAACCTTATAGATTCTTATTCAGACTGCAACATGTACCAAGACATGGTACATGTTTCTTTCAGTAAACAAGAGCCTACAAACATGGTTTGAAGCATCATTTTAAACAAGAGGAATCCCTTTGTTCTATCATAGCTCTGTCATTACCACAAAATTGTTTTCCCTTTGCCCTTTGGATTAGTTTCAATTTACCAGTATTTACTTTTAAAGTACAGAACACAAAATCAAAGCAAACACTGGTGCCAAGTTACTATGCATCAATGCCAATTGTTAAAAATTCTTTTAATCTGTTTTCAACTTGATCCATATGTAAGGCAGCGTTAAATTAATGATTGCTCTCACTTTTAGAGGAACTGTAAACTCACACCCTGACCACCCACAGTTCCACACCTCCCATCACAACACAGCTGGCACCTTTTCAACCCTGCTCCTCCTTGGACCTGCAGATCCAAAATACAGCCTGTCACCACAACCACAAGCCTTTAGACACATAATGCTTTAGGCAGTGCTGCTGTGAAAACACTGTGACTAGGAAGCCAAATAAACTTGTATTTTGATTACAGTTTGCAACAGGAAATGGAACCAGAATGCTATAGACATGTTGCCAAATTTTAAAAATCATGAGAGATGACACAGCGTTCTTGGAGTCTGGATGTGTGTTGGGGATGGTGAGAGGGGGGCTTGCTTGGGGGGTTCTTTTTTAATTGAAACATGAGAGAACAAGGAGGGCTGCTGTAATATTCCACAAATATTTTTACGAAGACCTGTGGAATGAGATCTCTGATCCTCTTCTTTTCTTTAGCTATTGATACTTAGTTAGATGGTGCTTGTGTGACATTTACGCCTCTACCAGACTCTTGCTGGGTCAGTGAAACACAGATTTTTTTTTATTTTATTTTATTTTTTTTAGAAGAATGCTCTTGAATCTTATCTAAAGACCTACTTTGTTTACCCCAATAAAATGTATATCATCATCAAGGAATGCTCTTCAGCATCAGGGACAAAGCACTTTTCCTTCTTGACTAGCACATACTTGATTCACTCTTTCATATATTATATACTAAAAAAATAGTATCCTACTATCTATGTAAGTCATCAAAAATATTCAGAAAATTAACAGAGATCCATTTCTGATCTGCATCTATAGGAGCTTTAATAACTAAAACTTTCCAAACTGCAGGCTTCTCATTTCAGCTACACCTCTCATATTCTCTCTGGAAAGCTACCAAGAGCTTCAAATCATGAGTTTTGCATAGAGTGTATCTTTAGAAATTAACTTCCACAAACTCAAATTGTAAGGTACCTTTCCTATCAGCAAATACACATTGATTAGCTTTTTTAAAACTCAATTCAATGTAGTTATCATCATCTTGACTTACCTTTTAAAGCCCCATATTTGATGAACAAAAATTCACAACTCATTTTGTGTATTTGAATACCAATTAGGCTAATAGGCTATGGATCCTTGTGTCAAGACCATTTGAGTAAGTTTGCCTTACTCATGACACATTTGAGCTTTCACAGATTCTTTCCCATGTCTACTAGCCAAGTCAGTAGATTTCACTTACTAAGATACAAGAAAAAGCAATGAGACTGATTTGTTCACTGTCAAAATCTGAATTCTTTATATGCTTGAAGGACTTTTCTTTAACATGCTCCATTAAGAATGTCTGTAACAGCTGTATTCAATTTTTGACACCATCATTGTCAATCTGAATTGCTTCTATTAAGCTTGTACTGTTTATTTATCTTGTAAAATAAATACAGTTTTAAATAATTCAAAACAATAGAGAACACAGATAATACATCTTTTCACTGCAACGGGTATTAAAGTGTTTTTTGAAAAAAGGTCATCTTGTGTTTGCAAAGCTGTGTGTCTCTACACAACTGCAAGTGATTCAGACAGCACGGCTTACTAAGATCTATTTTGTCTTCATTAGACATTTTAAATTGCAAGACAGTTAATTATTAATTATGAACATATCCAGGACTTCTGGAAGGTAGGTTAGAGGTTTAAGTCTATGATCATGCAAATGATGTGCATGCCTTGCTTGCCAGAACTGCCTCACATCATTGGCCTGCTCCTCAGAAATACACACCTGAAAATCCACTTGAATGAGTTTCAGCGCCATTCTCCCTTCCTCTCTTTCTCAATGTCATGATATAACACACTCTCCATTTCAGGACCTTTTGGTCATCCTGTAACTTGAAGCTCTGAAGTGTATAATCAAAAATGTCCTTGCCTTTACAGTACAAACAACACAATTTTATATAAATGATGGATATTTTTAAAAATATCTAGCACTCTTAGTGCTATTAAATGATTTACCTAAAGGGAGTAATGGAAGTCATACACTACCGTTGTTCCACAGAAATTCTGGCATACAAAGATTAGGTGATGCAATATAGACTTTAAATATCTATTAGTTCATAAAATATGTCAATTGAAAGACTGACAGCTCCACAACTTAATATTTTAATTTACAGAGAGATTTGAGACCAACTTTTTGTCAGTAATAGAACTGTCTGAAAAATACCAGTAATTCTCTATTGACTTGATCTTATTCTAGACAACACATTATTTTTATATGTTTCCTCTTTTAGAAGATAAAATTAATACCTTTGGCTGATTTTTGAAATTCATTGTATTATGAAGTAGTAATCCTAAGTAGTTATCCTAAAATAAAAAGGGACAATGACTGAATCTGTATTTTCTATTTTATCACAGATGTATATATAATCCAACATGAGTCAAATAACCCACTAAATCTGAGAAATAGTGTTGCTATAAGTTAAGACAGATGGATCCTGCATGTTTTTTTAAAACACAATGCACAGACATACATCAAATACAGTTAGTATAATTTCATACAGTAAAAGAATACATTATTGGTTACTGGAATTAGTGGAATATATTCTGTCTACATGGCCATGCTGAGATTAATTGATTCCAAAACAGGATGACCTTAAAATGATGAAGGGTTACTTTAAATTAGACCCATACCCATTGCTGCCTGTTAAAACACTTTCAGGTTTTATCTTGAAACATCAGCTTTATGGGTATTTACTTTGTGTGTGTATATGTTTACTTTTATATTTATAGTTGAGATTATCCAGACAAATATCAAATAGCCCCAGGCACTGACTGAACCTTGTGCTTTATTTTCTTTGCAAATCATTATGTTCAAGCTCTACCAGCACTTTGGGAAGCAAACCTGTAAAACATCTATGCCTGTTGAACATGCCCTGTGCAATTATATCAGCATTATGTAATTTTTTTAAAAGTGTTCAGTCCAAATACAGTTGAAGTGTTATTTTGACTTGCTATGTTCTAACGGTGTGTTTGTTAATTTGCTTCAAAGATAAACATTAATTCAAGTAAAAAAAAATTCTAGAATTTTAAACCTTCTAATATTTTCTATGAAGTCAATGCATGACTTCCTTTGTAAAAGAGCTGCCCATTTCCTTCCTACACAGTGCAATCTCACATGTTTATATCTCTGAAATTAGCACCTATCCTCTTCTGCTTGGCAGCTGTGAAATAGATTGCACCTTTGATCAGGAGTTCATCTCACTAGAGAT
The DNA here is from genome assembly GCF_030490865.1 of Poecile atricapillus. NCBI lineage: Eukaryota > Metazoa > Chordata > Aves > Passeriformes > Paridae > Poecile > Poecile atricapillus. Next base: position 74,310,794 of record NC_081289.1, read on the forward strand.
AACTCTCATTCCCAACAGATACTGATATATGAACTCTTTCAAAGAAATTGTTTGTTGTTTCTCTCATTAAAAAAAAAAAAAAAATTAAAATTTGTTAAAGCCAAGGCATTAATGACGCTGACCACATCTCACAATAACATTACCTTTTATTAGAGATCTTATTTTACATATCCCCATAAGATATAAAACCTTCCAAGAGAAAATATCAAAAACCTTCCGCTGAAATCAGTTTGTTACAGACAATATGAGCAAGTAAACCAAAGAAAATTAAGATAAAGGAATGTAAAAAACCCCAAACCATAAAATCAGAACAGATACAACTCTCATATGGAAAGTAATTACAAGGTTTTAAGCCATTTCTTACACAGCATTGCATTTAAAATCATACTGGCAAGGTAAAGATGCTTGTTTCTCTTAACCAATAGCTACAAACCCAGCAGCTATAAAGAGAGAAAAAAAAACCAAAATAATAACATTTAATTAGATGGCCAATTCACAAAAAGACAGCCTAAGAATTAATTAAGACTCGTGTTTAAAAAAAAAAAAAATCCAACAAAAACCCAAGCCAATGAGAACACAACCTCATCAACAATAGCATTCTGAATCAATTCTGGGAAAATACTTTTTGAGACTTTGACTGGAGTTTTGATTTAGTTAAGGAATTTAGGAAATTGAAAGCTGTCATTACACAAAAAAAAAAAAAACCCAAAAAATAAAAATAAAGAAGCAAAATAAAGGACAAGGATTACATCTGTTGGTTAAGGAAGATTCAGGCATCATGATTGTACAGTTGATGATAAAAGTAAAGAACCAATACTATATGAAGAATCTCGCAAAGCAATTCCAAGAGGCAAAATACTTTAAAATTTTATTGCATCAAAACTTTCCTTTTCTGCCTAGCAAAACTGAAATAGTATTTTGAATGTTTTCTTGCACAGAACACATAAGAGACTCTTAAACATTATCATCTGAAGAAGCAAGAAAATAAATGTTACGAGAAATTTCTGCTGGCAAGTCCACTAAGCTTTGAGTTCCAACAAAACCCAGCATTTTCAAATACTCTTTCTAAGAAAAGTTACAGTACATGTTTATTGCATGAAAACATCCACTTATTGGATCTATCTGATTCTTCCATTTGTGGTTAGTGGTTCCTATATTCTTGATGTAACTTGCACCAGATCCTACTAAAGTATTCCCATTATTACAAAACACACAGTAGATTGAATTAAGAAAATCTAGACAATTTCAACAGAGATCCAACCTCTGACAATACATAAAATCGAAGTCTGACTTTCATTTTCTTTTCAGATAGCCTGTAGCTACATGAAATAATTTGATAGACTTTGATATTTGATATAATTGTTGAACAACAGTGATGAAATTAAATACAGGAGGCAATATTAGAGTTAGCACATCTTTTTTACCAGTTATGATGACTTTTCATGCATTACTATTAAGGATAAGCAACAGGTATGAAAAGTAAAGCATAAGCAAGAGATAGAAGAACAAGCTATGAAAATAAATGAAGGCTATAAAATGGGATCATACTCAAGTGAATGTTTATATATATTAACTGTAAACAGCAGCTCTACTTAGGGAAATACTTTTCACACTTGGATGGCTTAGATACTAAATACAAATTATTATGGGAAAAAGCAAAGTCTCCATTCTTCAGTAACATGAACACTGGCAATATAAGTGAGGTTGCAAGTTTGTAAAATGTTGTTTAAAATATAGGCACATGATTTGGAATTAACAGGTCACCACAGTCTGTGACATGCAAGCACATTTTTTGATGGGTTTGCAAACTATATCTTGCTTACTATCAACTCTCTGCATCAAGCTGCAATTTTCTTGAAAGCAGTTGAATTTAGCTTCTACAGGAATTCTTTTATTGTCGGTGTTTCATGTCATGACATCATATTAATACATTCAATTAGTCAAAATGTTCAGAATAAGATAGCACAAACTTGGTGCAGGAGTACATAGATCAGTGTGGCCAACATTGTCCAATAGGAGATACACAGCTTAAATATTATATAAACTACCTTTTCCCCAAAAACATTAACATAGACACCAAAATTGTAACAAGACATATCAAAAAAATAAGGCACATTTATTTTGATATGGTAATCTTGAAGTAGAAAACTCATTTCAGAGAACACTGGTATCTAAATGAGTTTTATAAAAAATCTTGTATTCATGACAATTATGGACATTTCTCATCATGGTTAACGGAATAATTGCACATATCCCAGTGTGTCAAGTAACAAAATGGGAGCTTTATTAAACATTTCCATTGCAAAATTACTTTGTAGATTCATGTTTTTCTATTTACATAACTCAGGTGAATGGTAGAAGTATTAAAATCTACCATCACTTATCACAAGTACTGCAGGCTTTCATTTTACCACAATTAATAATCCCCTTTGTATTGAATAAATTGAAATTAATTGTGGAATAAATTGACATTATTATCATTTATATAAATGATTGCAAATATTTGGACATTAGCTAGTACACAGGAGCATTTTATTCCATTTTATTTCCAAGCTGCATCAGGACTTTCTACACTGAGTCATTTGTACATAAATTAATCAAGAATCAGGAAAAGAAGGCTGTTTAAAATCCAATCCCCTATTTATGAAAATTAAAATACCAGAAACATCATTAATTAGCATTTAACCTGAGATTTAATCTGTTGAGAGGTTAACATCCATAGAAATTTCTTCACTTGTTGTATTAACTGATCATGATGTTGCTATTTTATGGGGAAAAAAACCTGACTGGGAAAAAAACCTGACCAAAAAAAAAAAAGTTTCTTGCAACATGGCTTTTCACTGTGTTGGTAAAAAAAAAAAAATTAAAGAATGCATCTTCATCTCACAGTATCCAGAAGCTGGAATAACATTAATGTGCCTCTTATTGCACAGGAAACTCAGAGGAGATACATTTGCAGACTCTTCTCTATCTCAGTATTAAAGCAGAATTTCATCTCAGCCGAATCCGGAATGTATTTATCTCCATAGAACTCATATTTATTTCACTTATATTTCTGGCATCTGGAGGTGAATGCATCAAAGATAATGATGTGGGTGTAAGATTTTCCACTCTGAATTTGCTAAAGAGTTTATGCACCTTTATCTGGAGGGGAAAAAAAACCAAAAAACCTACATTTAGAAAAAGCAGTAAATACCTTAAAATTGCACAGATCCTTGCAGGAACCAGCAAAGAAATTCTCATGCCATTTTGAATATTTTTAAATATCATATATTAAATACTGTACCATAATTTAGACCTTTTTAGACAGTATTTACTTGCTATATTTCAATGTAATTTAATTAGAATATTCAAAAGTACTAGAAATATTTGGATTTGAAATCTTCTTGTTTTAAACAAAGTTATATTTACTCTTCCCCCAAAAGAAAATCCCAAACCTATTTCAAAATTTTATTTAAAAGTTCCTACAGATTAATAACCATACCTTTCCCTGAGTAGTGGAACAGAGAAGACCCATGCCTCTGTTTGAAAATCTACAATCAAATCCCTTTCTGTGAAGAATCAGAGCAGCTTCATCAGATGGTTTGGTATCTACCTACAAACAAACACTATAGAAGATTACTCACAAAGTATCAGTCAGGAAGACATTTTATAACACAAAAAATATTATCATACAGCAGATGATACATTCACACCTTAAAAAAGGATCAGCCTCGATTGAACTGTCATGGTTCTTTTTAAATTTTATGAAGCTAAACAAAGAAAGAACTAAATGGTAAAGAGTTGAAACATGCAATGTACTACAGAATGTAAATATAAGTCATTGAATTTAAAGGTCAACAGATACACATGTACAGAGTCAGGACTGAAGTGTAGCTATCATACCTGTATTAAATGGCTTCCCACAAAAATTATACGGCAAAACAGAAAACAAACTAGAAATCATATACTAACTACTATATGCAGTTTTACATATTCAATGGGATTATGCTGAACAAACTTTCATGTAGCAAAACTGATCTCAGCTTAAGGTATACAGAAAAATGTACACTGAAATATATATATGAAATAAATGTTATGTTTATTTCTAAGATATTCAGTGCTTTTGAGCCTCAACAGATATTAAAGAGTAAGCTGTTCCTCACTGCATATGCTCCAGCCCCTCAATGTCTTTCTTCTGGCTGCACCACTACAATCACTGTAGCCACTTATTTACTACAATGAATTACATTATTTCTTTTTTTATTGCTGTTTTACATTCTTCGGCTCTTAATCTTATTATATATATCTCATAAAAGCATAAAAAAGATGGTTCTATCCAAAGCCATGCTAGTTCTTCAGGCTATTTTTCTCTTCCTTGTTTCTGGTTTACTTGTTCTTACACTGGTGCTTTTTCACAAAAGCATCTGCCATGAGTTAGGCTCATTTTGGTGCTGCAGAATGTATCTATTGCTTGGAGAAAGCAATGCCAGCAAGCATTAGGCACTCTGTGATGCATTAGCTCCTGAAGGTGTACCAAAGAGGTCCTCATCTAACAGACTTTGCATGATAATTTCTTTCCATAAAGGAGATGTAGATCAGCTTGTACCAGCTTCTTTGAAACCCAGAATGACAAAGAATCAGAGTACAACAAATTCATAGTATAAAGTACTCATTCATATAATAAAAAAATATAAACTTTGTGGGTTTAAGTTGCTAATTTAAAACAGTAAAAAATTTACTCAGTAGTATTTGGAGTTGAAATGAGATACTTTTTAGCAAAAAACTGACTGTTAGAAACTTTGCATAGTTTACAAATCACGTATCAAACTCAGTTTGAAAAGATTCTGTGAACAATAGATTATAACCACCGAAAATCACCTCTTTAATTTATGAGTAGTGCCTACATTCAGCATATGAAAAAAGTTTCCAGTATATATAAACATTGATGGCAAAAGAAGTTCACTGGAACAGTGGTACCACTTTCCACATGAAGTAAGGTAATAGCTGTGATATTTTTCCCCCTCCTACTATGAAACACCTAACTTGGTTTTCATTGTCACTGATGTGACAGTCTTGCACTCAAAAGTAGATATTTTTATGCACACAAAATAATACCATCTGCCTAAACATCAGATTAGTGAAACATTAAAATTCATACTGAAAAAGCTTGACTTCCTATGGGGCAAGTTAATGATAGAAATGACAAGCCAGTAATGGGTATCAACACTTCCTCTAATTCACTTAAATTATCTTTTAGTAATCTGCATAAAAAATGCATGCATGCATTTCAAATGATGGCATGAATATTTCATCTCCCAATTTTTTAGAATTAAATATTATCTTAATTAAGGTTCAAAAGTTTTAAAACAAAAAGGTAACAAACAATTAATGTCATTCTGAGTAAAAGTGCTTTGGTCAGTATAAATATCTATGATTTAGTACTCCACCTTCTACCATGCACATAGCAACCCTGTGCAAAAAATAAATCTGTTCTAACTCGTTATCAAAGCAGCTGAAAGACAGATTAAGTTGACACAGCCTCCACATCCACTTTAACTTACCTGTTCTTATATCATCTCTAGGTAAATTAGATTAAGTACATTTAAGGTTAATGAATGTCTGAGCAAGGATGAACTTACCTACACCTTCTAAACATGACCAAGCTAACTGCATGAAAACCTGTAACAAACTCCTCAATTTTCAACAAATAGCAACATTCTTAACCTTGTAAAACTTTACAGCACTGTTTTTCAACAAGAAAAAAATCCCCAAACACAGTGCTATTAAATCTCTAACTAGCTTTCTTAGAAGAGCTGACAAAGTTTGATTTTATTTTGATCTCTGAGAATTAAAAAGTGGCCTTATAAGAAAAAAAAATTTGTTACACTTTCTCATAACCAGTATCCTAGGGCAATCCTGCTAAAATTTTGATGAGAAAGAAAAAAATGTTTAAACTCTTTTAAATTTTTCATTTTTTTAACTCTTTTTAAAATTTAACTACTGTAAGTTAATAGACACACACTGCAAGGTTTATGCAATATGGCAAATTTATGTAATTTCTGTGAGTATAAAGGAACAAATCTACTTTGTTCTAGATCTTGAGTTCCAGTTTATTTACATCAGATAAAATGTGTTTCAGATTTCTCAAAACCTGGAGTTCTATTAAGAAAAAAGATCTTTAAATGTTGTAGTGCCAATGAATTGTACACTTCCATGACAAAATGAGATATCTTACAACAATAACAATATTCTTTCTGATTTCTACTTTAAATATTAACTTTTTTTTTTTTTTTAATTTGGTACCCTCTTATCTGAAATTGTAATGGATTATGGAAAATCAGCTTCAACAGTTTAAGCAATGGTGAGGCATATATCACTGGAAGAAAAATTCATTGTGTCAATTAGCCAGCATTATGTCACTCGTCATTCAAATTCTTGAAAGCTAGAGAAAGGATGCAGAAAATGAGAAGAGATTTACAGAATTATTTACAAGGCATAGCACCAGTTTTGCTGTGGGGAAGAACATTCTGCATCTATAATAACAGTTTTCCTATCCTCTGACTGCTGTAAGCTTTCACTTTGAAGTGGACACATTAATGCTACAAACTCAAGAGCTGTCAATCAGCAATCAATGAAACACACAGCTGTGGACAGGGAAGAGATCATAGCCTCAAACAGTCCTGTATCAGTTGGAACAGCAGGGCCAGAACAGCCCAGATAAAATCAGAGAATTCACTTACAAGTAGTAATGCTGAATTAAAAAAGCAGACACTGAGCAAGCTTGTCTTTTCACAGCTTTCATCCCCAGATCATACAAACAAGAGGATGGATTTACACCTCAAGAAGAGACAGGGAATATGTTCATGAAGAGTCTGCCCCTGAATTTGGTGTGTTGAAGTAAACCTGTGATGCTGAGCTGGTTGATGTAAATGAAAATATACACAGTGAAATATGAAATATTCACTTCACATGAAGATTTAATTTAGTATCAGGCTTCTTCCTAACTTTTCAAAGGCACAAGACCTACAAAATCAAGAGATTTTCCACTTTGAAATTCAAAATAAGAACCAGTCACAGCTGAAGGAGCTAACACAAGATTGAACTACTTACAGAGAAAGCATGAGAAAGCAAATATTGTTTAAGTTTTAAAATACAGATTAAGATAGAATGAAGAACAGATTAAACAGAATATAATCTGATGTTAATACAGACAAGATCAGCCATCACAGAGACCCTAGAGGAAAAGGGATAAATAGTTTGTATCTAAGTATGGCAGAATTAAACCGGGATTTCACTGTGGTAGCAGCATTGGTGAATAGCACTGCAGTACAACATAAAGTTAACATAATCACATTTTAAAAGGAGCTGAAAAACTGAAAATAGTTTATAGAACAGTTGGCAGGAAAAGAATGTAAAATTAGTGCCAGTCCTTCAGATTATCAAAGGGAAAATTAAACTCTGGTGGTTACATACCTTTGTTTCCTCTGAAGGAAAGTGTTTTTTAACACTCAGTACAGAAGAGCCTTTTTTTTGTTTTAATTTTTTGTTGGTATTTTGTTTGTTGGTTTGGTTTTTCGGTGGTGGTTAGATGTTTGTTTTGATTTGGTTTTGGTTTGCCTACCAGAGAATGTTCTCACAGGAACCAATCATGAGATCCTGTTAGAATAACTAAATTAGGTCTTGTAATTAAGCTTAAAACTATTTTACCAATAAAATTTGGGTTAAAACTATATTCTTTCTTAAAAACATACTCAGAACAAACTCTAATGGCCTTAAATTGAATTCTTCTAGTACAGAAAAGGCTCAGGTATATGAATGGTTCTCTCTTAAACTTTAGGAATTTATTAAAATATACCCCCTCCAGAGACAGAATCCTGCACTATGCATATTAATACGTTGTGAAGGAAACAATCCCTTCATTTCATGTCACTCAAACAGACACAAGTCTCCAGCTCTTGTGGAATTACCAAAAGCTTGTAATCACACTGCAGTTTATCATATAAAGCTGCCCACAAGCTACTTTACAAGAATAAATTACTTGACTATAATAATAAGCTTTATCACGTTTGCTCACAAAAACCAGTGGTTTGACCTTACCTTTGCTTGGATTGTCCTCAGATTGACAATATGCATGTCACAAGGCATGGATGACATCAGTGGAGAAAAAGTACTTATCAACTCTGGGACACCTGAATCTGCATTTGTTGTCATTGGAATTACAGGATGATTTAAGAAAAGAGAAGTCATATGGCTAAGAAGTGATGGAAAACTGACTGGTGCCTTCTCTTCATTCTGCAAAATACAAAAGAATGATTCAAGATAACATATTATCACATCTAAATTTTGAAACCCACTTACTTTATACATTATTCCAATAATTACATAGAAAATTTTAATTTCTAGGCTGTCCATTCAACTACTTTTGGAAACCTCTGATAATCCACTGATTTTCTTCTGTTAATAGGCATACTTACTTTTTTTTATAAACAATCTTTCAAAATTAGGATGACACCAAATTTTACAGCAGTCCTTGTGTTTCTGTGTTAGCCCCTGATGTTTCTCCAGTACAGTTCAGAGAAAAAAATTAGTAACTACTTAAGTGAGTTGCACCTATTTATTCAGTATCTCTTTCTATGTGAAGAGGCAGACAGCCTTTTGCAGATCTCCTTTTCCACATCATCTTCTGACCTGTATTTCTTGCTTTCTCCAACTTGTATCCCAAATCCCTCTTTCTATTTTAAATCTATTTATCTCAAAAGATTCACTGGAAGAAATAGCAGCTAGCATCTTTGTCTTGGTCTGTATTGCAAAAGACTTCTTCCAAAAATGTTATTTCAATGTCACGCCAGCAGGAACCAATGGTATTTTATCCAAAGATTTTACAAATTTTGTACTTTCCAAAGTTTCATATTTGCAGTGTTTTCACTTGGCTGCAGAGGCTGCCTTACAAACTTGAGATGACCAAACCTTACATATTCACAACAACCAGTTAAAGCTCCAGAGAGCCAAGATAAGAAAACAAAAGAACTTTCAAAGGCAATTTCTATTTTAGAATGTCAGTGATGATAAGAGTAGAAATGGAAGTGAAAACTTCTTTTGCTCTTATTTTTCCCTTGCATACTTAATCAGATCAATCCCTGCTTGTTGGTGATATTTAGTGAAAACTTTGCAGTTAAGTTTATTGAAAATATAGTATCTTAAGCACAGATACATTAAATTTGCACTTTATGATAGGCTGGAAACATTGAATTAAGAAACAAAAGGGAGACACTTAAAGCAAAGGGGAAGATTATTTTTCAGCTTATAACAGACAACCATAACAGTAATTTCTGTCTTGGGGTGTGTTTACATGTATGCATATTTATTTATATCTCTTCAGTAGCACAAAATAGAGCTGACAGTGAAGAAATTCAAAATATTCCAGGCCTGAATCAATGCAGGATGGTAATTCTCTTTTATTCTTGGTGCTTTCCTTAGTAATAAGTAACACTCTGCTCTTTGGTATCAACTAGGCATTGAGGCTTAGTATTTTTAAGAATATATTATGACGGCCAAATGCTAACAGTGGATTGTTGTAGAGGATTGCTTCTCCATATGTCTCATTGCATTTATTTATACTGAATTCCATGTACTATTTTATGGCGTCTCTAATCAGTATTGAGTCTTCTAATTCCTCTGTTTAGCCTTGATTTTTTTTTTTTCCATTACCTTGAGAAGTTCAGTGTTACTGGTAGACTTCCATGCCATTATTTTCTTCTGTTCTAATTACATTATGAGCAAGCTTGCCCTATGTACAGTTTAATCTAAAAGTCTTCCATTCAACTGTCTGAATGCATGCCCTATATACAGGGAAAATGTGCAGATCCATGTTCTTTCAAAGAAGAGTTCCTTTTTCTACCCCAAAAGGAACACTCTTCACTCTGTTGCCATAGAAGTGGTAAAGTCTGTTAAAACATTTAATTGCCATTTGTTTTCTCATCTTTCACCTTCTTTTTTTTCCCCTGTAATTTGATTGCTTGCATCTGAGAACTTAAAATTAGGTCTTCTAAAATATCTTACAAATCACGAATGAATCAGAAAAATAATCTATTCATCATTTTATAATATTTAAAACAAAATATTTCAATAAGCACAGCCTTGAAGGACTGGTAAATGCTAGGTCCAGAACTGATTCAATTTAGTCCATTTTTGCTCCCACTGCATCTAAATGTGGTATCACAGGCAGGAACATTGTTCTTATGCATTTTCCACTTTGGAACTAAGACTTAGGTGGAGATTTCATAATGAATCTTGTATTCCCACATCTGGAACGACAGTCAGTTCTGGATGATTGCACCAGCAAAAAAAGTCATTCACTAAATTTGTGTAACAGCAACGGGAATGCAGAAGGTCAAGAGCTGCCAGGAGATCAAGGGAAAAAGGGTTTTGCAAACATGGTGAAGACAATGCTTTCACAGAAGACTGAAAAGGGGCTCTTCAAATCACACTCTCCCCTAGGCACATCAGAATCATGTAAGGGTTGGAGTATGTCTTTCCCCTCAAGTCTAGTGATCCAGAATTTAAACAGGACTGTCTGGAAAGAGAGATGAGAAGGGTGTGCACACACAAACAATGAAATGGGAAGAATAATTACTCTGTGCATGCCTTCACCATGTGGATGGCTTTCAGCAGCACCCTGCTGATGCTGTATCAGAAGAGGTAGTCCCACAGTCCTAATCTAATTAAAGTATTGCTCTTTCAAAAGTGACATTATTTCCTCTATTTCCATGACAGCATTTATCACTCAAAGTGTGAATGGAGCTCCTCTGGCAGCCTTACAAATGTTAAGTACTGGCAAGAATCTGATGAAAGCCAGATGATGATGTGCTGGCTTAATGAGCTCAAATCAAAGCAAATACTGCCTTTTTAACCATCTTACAGTACATCCATATACAGTTATCCAATTGAAAACACACAATTGAAACACAATCTGAATATGCAGTAGACATAAATGGATGTAAATGTAAAAAACAAAAAACAAAAATAATAGACTTAAGTGGATCCTCATTCTATCTTTCCTTGTCATCAAAAGTAAGGTGAATAATTCTAAATTTTCAGTTTTGAGGAGACACAAGCCATAATCCAATCTAATATTAGATCACAATTTGCAACAAGTTTTAAGAATATAAATAGTATTAAATTATGGATAAAATTATTAATAAAAATTATATTTATAGAATTGTATTTATATAATAAATAATATAAATTCATATAATAATTATTCATACAAACATAAAATATAGTTTTTATAAATTATTTATATTTATTTATTAAATAAATATAAAAAGTTCCTTTTTATCATAAATGAGCTATTTTATTGATAATCATGGAACTAATGGAAAGCTTGGGTTGGAAAGGAGTTAAGAGTCAGCTTGTTCCAATCCTTCTGCCACAGGCAGGGATGGCACCTTCCTCAACATGTTGCTCAGAGTCACATCCAATCTGGCCTTGAACACTTCCAGGGCTGGGTGAAGGGGACCAATCTGATTTTTATTTATGACTCAACATACATTATATCTGAGCTGAAGGATTCCTATAGGGGCTGTACACGTGCTGGCAACCCTGTTCCCCAGGAAGACTTCTCCTGGCAGCCGATCAGGGCAGAGTAAACTTCCAGGATTGGGCTGTGAGTGATCCCCTGACACTTGGCAGTGGGGCAGATGCATGTAAGTATGAGAAAAAATGCCTGGGAAATTGGGCTGTGGGAGGGACTTTAGCACATAAAAGCAGGCAACTACAGCATAAGGGAGTGCCTATTTGCTTTGGGTTTCTTGGAGGGATCAGGAGCTCACTCAGAGGGTCAGCTTTACCCTCCTCCCCTCCTTGGGCTTTTCAACTCTGTGGTCCTGCTTCCCTGCCCACACCTGCTTTGGTCTTCTCTTCACCATTTCCATGAGATTTGGTGTTCTGCTGCTCCCCCCCGCAGGGACCATGCCATTGCTCTATTTCCTGCGCTGCCCACTGCCTGGGTAAAAAGTCACTCTGCCTCCAAGACTCAGAGGGTTTTCTGGCAAGAGTTTAAATTCAGTAACTAAGGTCTTCAATTAGAGGGGGGAAATACTAATTAGACTCTTCAGAAATCATTTAATAATTGAACAGAAGACAGCAATGGAAAATTAATAGAGAATTCATAGAGAAGAAAGTAAAGCTGAAGAAGTTGATAATTGTACACCAATTTAGCTAATGGAGAACCAATGAACTTTTCAACACAGACAAGTATATCTAAAATTTTCTATATAAAACTAAGGAAAGGAAACTAAAGCAGACAGTTTATCAAATCACATTATCTTGACTATTTTCTCCTCCTCTAGACTCTTCTCTGCAATGACAAAGTCACCAAAAGCACATTAATTATAACAGTAAACCCCCACTGGCATCCACACTACCAATTATAACACGCTGAAATGGGCATACTGAGTCAGTGTGTATGAACAATCAAATAAAACTGGAAACAGGTAGAATTCTGGGCCTGCTAAATCAAGGGATGCAGACTAAAATAGTCTGATAACAAACCACTCTTATTATTGCTGGAAAGAAAAAGTTTCTCATTCTCTTTCATGTTGTGTCAGGACAATTTTTATCAAAATTCTCTCTACCAGATTCAGAAAACCAATGGACAGCACATTTTAAAGGAGAACATTTGTGGACTTAAAAATTTAATTTGTGGAGCAAAAACACTTTTCAGAACATCTTTATTACCAAAGCATATGGAGACAATATCTTTAAATATCCTAATCATAAACTAGCAACTGACAGCAATCAAGAACGTGAGACAAAGGATTCTAAAGGCAAATTCAGGAAAAAAAACTGTTTCTTTCTGTACAATTCAAAGACTGAAAATCCATCAGTATGTTTGATGTGATGCTGCTTCTATACAAGAAATTGATTCTGTAATACTGTGCTAGGCTGCTCATAGGTGAGAAACAAACAGCAGACAACATCACTGATGATGTGAATAACAGGTTTACAACACGTGACAAAAATAACTGGCAGGGCAGGTTTAAGAGCAGATTAAATAAGGGCAGATGTCTACGCTTTAAAATTACACACACCAAATGCAAACAGTTTGAATCCTTAACTACAGTGGCTCCCCACTTGTGGAAGGCGGGGTCTCCAAGCAGGAAGAGAGTAAGAAAATTGCACGATGTTCTATACACACATTGCCCTAAGGCTCACAACTTAGAAGAGAAATTCAGGTTTTGTTTCAGACTGACACTAGTCTAGTTCATTAAATTGACATCAAGTAATAAATGGCTTCAACTTAGTAATAGGCTTTGCATGCAATACTGTCTGGCTGTTATCTCACCAAGTGAAAATCAGATGTTCTTGCTTTAAATTAATTCAAAGTTGCACACTGTAATGCAAAAAGAAAAATCAAAGTCTGACAAGTTCTGAAAATCCTCCAGATATGGATGATTCATTCCCTTTCCTCTAAGGCTGATACCTGAAGCTAGATTTTCACATGTCTGTAACAGCTCCTAGTGATTTTCAGAAGGAAGGAAGAAAGATAATGGATCTTACACCCCAATACAACAAACAGCAATTAATGACGGACATAAACTGGATTAATTCTTCTGAGCTGAGTAATTCCCTTTTGGTGTCCAAGAGTGCAAGGATAATGTGAGCATCTGACAAAGAAAACAGTGACCAAGACTTCAAGCAGTTTTGAAAATAGCAGGTGTTTGCAGAAGGAATTTTGAATGGAAATCAAATAGGGTCATAGGAAGATCTTCTCTGTGCCTTGGGATTCAGAACATCTAAGACCTTAAAGCTGCACAAAAATCTTCAGCAGAAAAATCTTCAGGTAATCTCTGTAAAAAAATCCAAGCTTAGACTAAACAGATTTTTAGGAAAGCCCGGGTAAGTTGCAACAGAAATGACAGTCACAAATATAAGTACTGAACAAGCAGATATCCTAGAATCTTAAAAAATCTGTAAACAAGGATACTGATGCCAAATTATTTTCTGCTATACCAGAGCATTTGGCATTCCTGAAATGCTGGGGGGGGGGGGCAAAAATAAATATAAGGATTAGAGTTGTTTGTATATACATTTTTCTCTACACTTAAAAATCCATCAATTCTGTTACATTTTTGCACATCAAAGCAGTTTGTTTTTTAGTTTTTTTTGCAATGGGTTTCAAATACTTTAATTGAGAGCCATGGTCCAGAGTGTTTAGGGTCTTTTGACAGCTATTGAAGAGACCAGGAAAAGATAACTCATGAGAGCAGAGTAAATCTGATTTCATATCTTTACCTCAGGGAATGGAAAATTTTCTATCAATTCACTTGGCCATTGTTAATAAAAATGCATTGGAAATGCATGTCTGCCACACTGGCTGAAAGGGGTTCCTGGAGGCTGATTATAGAAGAAATGAAAATTCTGAGGCACCATATAATAGCCACAAGACTGGATGTTGTCTCAGTGACTCTAAAATCAGCACATATTTTCCATACCAATATTTAGTCGGCACTAAAACTGCACAGGAAAAACCTGGGACTGTTGCAGGCTACCTACCAAATCCAGGGAAATCTGCCTCCACTGGAGGAATTTTTCCCAGTCTGCTAGAGCCAAATTTGGCAGTTTCCAGCAAGAGGAGACTCCTCTCATTCCAGGCTGCTGGATAGGAGCCTGCTGTGGTGCTGCTTCTCCAAGACCATGCAGGAGAAAGGCAGCACATTATTCCCATTAGGCATGTATGGAAACACATAGCCATCCATGTGAACAGAGACAACAACTTTGCCAGAGCACTTGGGTAACAGAAGTAGAACAGACAATCCAAATTTGATTGTGCCCTCCAAGTGACCAGGTCTGGAGTTCTAGACCTTGATTCATAAAAATACTCAACAACAACTAATACCTCAGTGTGGACTATAAACCCTTCTGATATCCAGGTCTGGACCTTAGGCTTCCTAATGATTCACCAGGTCAGACTTCACTTTCTTCCAGGAGCTGTCAGCTTGCAGTTTGCTGTTTACAGGCACACACAGAAAATGCAGGTCTTGCCAGCAACTGGAAATCAGTTGTACTGGTCCCTCAGACAATAGTGTATCTCTCCTCCAATAGGTGTCACACAAACCTCTTATTCCCTAGTCTTACCTGAAGCTGGCTCACACAGATTCGGAAAAGGTTGGGTACTTGCACAGGAATCAGATTTAATAATCCAGAATGGACTGTGGTGATCAATCACTGGGCTTCATCAGAGCCTTTTATGCCCCTTTTACATCTACTTTTTCCATTTGTTACTCCTCAATCCTTCTCCTTCCCCTCCTGTGTCAGTTCTACTGAACATCCCATAGCTATCCTCTTGTTTTACAAAAAAAAAAAAAAAATATTTTAAATCCAGAATTTTCTTAGTCTAGGGCAGTTTCTGATGATTCATCTTGTTGGGTTTAACACCAGGAACAATCTAATTTTCTCCCTTTCATGGCCTCAGGAGCAGCTTGTGCTCCACTGCTCCACCTATCACTGTTCCTTTGGTGCTGCATTTAGTAAAGTTAGTGTTCAATCAGGTGCCACAACAGAAATCATGTTCTATAAAGAGATCATTTGGAGAACACCTGCTCACTGGTCTATGGAACAATGCAGATGGTAAAGGAAGAATCTAGTCACCATGATCGTAAGCACATCACCACGATTACTAAGGCTGAAAAATACATAGCCATAAAAATAGCTGGATGAAAGTGATCAGAAAAGCAGATAGATAGCATGACATGTTTCTTTGGCAATAAATATATTTTATACTTTGGTTATAACCTTTCCCGCCAATTTTATTTCTTCTCTTCTAATTCTTCTTAGAGTGTTTATATTACTTACTAATGGCACAGGAGGAGGGACTTAATGACTAAATAAATACCCCACACTAGGCTTGTGGAAGGGACCTGGTACTAGATTTTACCAGATGATTGGCAAGAGCTTATTCAGTTCCCAATGATGGCAGAAAACAGTGACCAGAAATTTTCTGGAGCTCAGTTTTGATGAGGAAGTAGTTTAAAAAACTGATGCTAAGGACAGAAAGTACACAGTGAAATCTGCTAATTACCAGGCATTGGAACTCTGCTCCTCATACAAAGTTCTTGCTACTGGTGGAAACTTGAATGTGCAAGGAGATTATTCCCAGAGTCATTTCATATGAAAATACAAGAAGAAGCAAGAAGGATCTGCATGCTTTCTCCCTACTTTAGGGAGGATTCTGCCCTACAGTTAGATCTTGCAGCAGGAATTAAGCCTTCCTAGAAGTGGTGATACAGAAAGGTTTCAATTTCAGACCTAAAAATGCACCAGCTCAGATAAGGTCACCAAAGAAAATAAACAGGCCTACCCTTGTCCTTTGATGAACTATATGAGCTAACAGTGGAGAGACCAAGGTTTTATAATATGCATAATACTGAGGTAAAATTCTTTCTACCCAGAGACAACAGATGGGTACACACAAATGAATAGATAAAACCAAACCAAGAGAGGCATAGCTGGATGTGCAGAACCCAGAGGCAGACAGTCCTCTGTAGCATCTACTCAAGCCAGGAGTCAGCTACAAGTGGCTGCTGCCCTGTTACAGGACGAGAATGCTTCATAACAGGAGAATAAGAATGGAGCTTGTAGACAAATCAGTCTTTATTCAAAAGCTTTCTGCAACACATCTTTGTCACTGTATCATGAAAAAAAAAATTTGAAGGAAATGAAGCTGTAAAGTGTCCTGAAATAAAAGCAATGGCAGTGCTTGCCTGCAAACAGATAGCATTTGTAGATAAATAAGAAATAGAAACATTATTCTTGATTAGCAAACACAAAGTTCCTGCATAAGAAATACAGAATAAATTATATTGTAGTAGAAGAAACAATTAATTAAAAGTAGTGTTTCAAGCAAAACTGGAAAGTAACATATACCTGAATATCTCTTCAAATGAAATACAAAATTAGTGTTCAGCCCTTACTACATATACGTGGTAAGGCTCTAAAACAGATGTATTGTATTTTGTGTGAAAACGAGATGGAAATGTCTTTTCTTTTCCTTCTATGGCCCCAAAACCTTAAAAATTTTGTACATATTTGATGAGTTCACTGTGGCAGTTACAATTAAAAATGATCTTAGAGTATCCGAGCTTGTCACACTTGAGTTTGGAAAAGCTTCTAAATGGTAATAATTAAAGCAATGTCAAGTTTCTGCTTTTTTGAAACATCAAGTTAATTATGTTTGTTAAGGTGTGGTTGCATGTAGCATAGCAATGCACAGTATAATACACAGCTACAGTGAGACATGCACATGCATTATAAATAAGCACATCAATAAAGAGCAAATGCAACACAATAATCAGACAAAAATAGCTGTGTCACCAGCCATAAATTTTTAGAGAAAGTAGGTACTTATAGAGATTTAGTAAGTGAAAAGAATAGTTGTATATGGTGGAAGAAATGGAGTTTGATTTCTGATTTTATTAACTGTATTATTGTTCCTCTTAACAACCTTCCCCAAAAGTAACAGCCATTTGAGCCACTGAATCCTGGCTCTTTGCTTGAGCCCAGTCTATAAATCCAGTTACATAAATAAACTAAGTCAATGTATGAAATAGGAATCTGAAGAAGTAAATGTCTGCCTGGCACGGCATCTTTTCTCCAGCTATGTCTTTGATGAAATAATATATTACCACTTTCTACAGATCCTATTTCTTTCACTCCTATACTGTCATAATATGCTGGGATTCAGAAAATAACAGGGTATTAATTATTATTTTTCCAAAACTTACAATAAATATAAAGTAGTCTGTATTTTCAAAAAGATAGAAATATTTACTGTTTTGACAAGTATTAATAAACTGTATTCAGCTTCATTCTCAGCTAAATATTAGTCCCTTTAATTTAAAAATGACATGGATTCAATTCTTGGTTAAAAATCTGAAGAAAGAAAAGACAGTCTTAGAATATGATTCAAGCCAAAATATGCTTGCAGGGAGAAAATGAACATATAAGAAGGATTAGTTACATCTAGTAGAAGAAAAAGTTGTATGTAGAAATTTTATGAAAAAATTATATCAAAAATACAGTAAAAAACATCTGAAGCCCGAGGAACACAGTTATCAATAAATGAGGTGAATATAATGTAGAGTGAAATGAGATTGTGCCAGCTCTTACTACAAACACAGCTCACTTAACAAACAATACTGTCATTGTGAATAAACATTTAGTATCCATCTTGGGGGAAAAAGAAAAAAACCAACAACAAATAAATAGAAAATATAACCACCTCCCTCCCAAGTATTTTCCCTCCCCACAAATACAAAACCAAAAAAAGCTTCAGCAAAACCCATCAACCTGAAGTCTTCTACAGAGGCAATATCTGAATGAGTATTTATGACTGATTAGTTGAACTAGAATTCAAGAGCCGAAACCTAGGTAGTATTAGGATTAAGAATCTAATAGAATATAGATTATTTGAGAATACCAACAATTATTAAGAATTTCACCCTGTCCACCCACTAGGCATGTCAGTCTTACACTTCAGGACATTCATGTGGTTTGACCCTGCCATTAAAATTTACAGCTTAGGATGGGGTTGGGGGAGGAAAAAAGTATTTTAGAGATATAAATGAAAACAAACTTTTGGTAGATATTGTGATAACAAAAACTCTCCACAGTAATTTCAGCAGTGATGCACAATTATTTGAATGAATTTTAAAGATCTGCACCTGTTACACTTCATATACTCTCCTTTTTTGGGGAAGTTTCACAAAGAGCAAAAAGCATTCTGTTCTTCAGAATTGTTTTTGAGAAAAGATGGAATTAAATGTTCTGGAACACTAGGAAAAGCTTGTAATGGCAAAGATGTCAGATGGTCAAAACTTTCTCCTCCAGTGGCTCCTGAAGTCAATAACAAAACATGGCTTGACAACGAAATCTAGGTCAGTGTATGAGTCACACTGTAGCTGATTACATATATAAACTGCATAATAACATAATAATTTTTTCTGACATGGTTATTTTTAAGCTATTACAACAACTACCTTCTGAGTAACTGGGCTAAAAAAAAGTGTGATTGCACATCTAATGAAACAGAAAGAAACTACCACTTTAACACTGAAACAGTAACATGAATCAGAAAATGTTATGAATGTTCAGATACATTTTGAAAAACAAAATTCTGGAACATTCTAACCATATGAAAGGGGAATTCCAGATACAACACCAGAAAGAAAATGTTTCCTTAAAACATCTTGCTTGGCTCCTGGGGCTTGAGTACATTGGATCAGTTGGGACAACAGCACCTCTTGGACTGTGCCTACACACCACAGCTCTGATTCCACTTTCAATGAAGTCCTTTCAAGAGTGTATAAGAACCAATGGCCCTTAAAGTCTTCTGTAGCCACTTAAAACCATTATAAGCTCAGCATGAAGAGTTAGAGGGAAAGGAAGATGGTGGAACACAGGTTTCCAAAGCACCTCAGGAATTTTTGATTGTAGTACGTAACTGTCCCTTCTCCTTTGAAAGATTCTCAGGAACTTGCACAGAAACTTTCAAATCTACAGTAAATTTTTAACAAAGAATTTTAACAAAGAAAGGAAATTACGCTGTTATTCTTCTGAGATGATACTTGTATCACAAACAAGTTGGCAAATATATGCAAAGACACGTGTAAATAAATATTCTAACTAGAAAATCACAGAGTTGTTTAGGCTCCCTTTACTCTGAGGGAACTTCAAAATGTTTCCAATGGAGTGTTTTGGTCTGAAGCAGCAGCTGTTCTGAAACTGAACTGGTGGCCAACTCCACTCAAGGGGGCACTGTGTTACTTCGCAGAGCAATCTCAGCGTGTGCGTACCAGTTTCCTTTTAGAAAGAAGTAACCAAGGAGCTCCCCTGGAGGTATGGAACCATACTCTAACCCATCACATCTTGATCATGGTCTGAATGGATGACTAACCTTTTATGTCTGTTCTGACACAAAAATAAATTGCATTGAGCAGGAACCGGACTGGAAGAGTTCCAGAGGTAACTTTGAGTGAGTTATTTTATGGTTCTACAGAAAGCACCAAGACTGCACAAAATGTCACTGCAAGCACTATGCCACTAACTGATTTGATCTGCTTCTGTTGTTTCAAATTATTTTTTAATGTAAACATAGATTTCCATGTCCAATAACCAGGTCCACATTCTAATTTAATACAACACAAATTACCCTGGGTACTAAGGAATTTTTGGGTGGCAGTATAGATCCTGCTGCAGGTTTCCTCTTGCAAGGATGGATTAACCTGTGCAATACTTGTTGTCACAGTCAGACTGCTGCTGACCTCAAGTTAGCTTGGGTAGCTGCACATCACACTGATAAATGCAGTTAATATGCAGTCTGCATTATACATGATGAGGAGCAAAAAATTGTAACGACATGTACAACCTGAAAAAAAAACAACCACTGTCAATCATTAGATGGTGAAAATTAGCTTTAAGCTTGATATTATCATCCTCTCAGAGTGGCTAATGATATCCAACCAGAATTAATTTCAATTTATCTGCATATTCATTAGGAGCTTGGTATACAACCTCTCATCTTTAGCTATTCAATGGTTTTAAAATATACTCAGTGCTGTCATCATGATTCTACTGCCTCTCAGTATGAAAATGTACGTTTGATTTTGTCCTTCTCAAAAATGCTAAATTAAAAAAAAAAAAAAAAGAGAAAATACAAAGAATGGAAAGAAAATTGAGATTATTCAAAAGACTAAGATACAAAAAGGCAAATTGAAATACGTGCAAATGAAAAAAAAACCATTTAAGACAAAATGGTCTCAACTTTCCTAGAATCATATTGAACTGGAAAGATTTTTATGTCTGTAGTCTAAATATTTCCTTCTGAATCTTATTTCCTGCGGAATTCAGCCAGGCCAGGAAGAGGAGCCACCTGACTAGTGCCTCCTAAGAGCCATCTATCTATCTGAAGCCATGGGAATCTTTCATTTGAGTTAAAAGTCAAGATACCACTCTGGTGTAATGTTAAATAAGTTACAGGTCGGTTACAGACTGGGTAATGTTGCTCCCTATATGGTTAGGCTACTAGAATGTTCATCCCCTAAGGTCATTTCATTGTGTCTTCCTTTGTTCTCATCTTTGGTTGGTCACCCCCACAGAGCTCCCCTGGTTATTGTTGTTCAGCTTTTGGGAATTGTCCCTGTTTTCTTTTATTCCTTATGGAAGTGTTATTTTCCTGGTGCCAACCATCACTCCTGCTCCTATTTATTTTCCCTACACTCTCTGCCCTGAAATCAGGGGACCTAAAGGTTTGTCGAAGCCACCTTCACTGCAACAAGTGGCGCCTGGAACAGGGACCCTGATAGTCAGGGTTTTCTGTGTCGGTTTGGTCAGCTGGGGTAGCTGAGCAGCAGGCAAAGTGCTCCCTGTTTTTATGTGTTGCCACATTGGGGCCTGATGGTTCTCAGCCAGGGGCAGTGAGGACAACTGTTTCATTCACCTGTGGAGGATTGCAGGTAGGTTTTGGGGAAGCATGGGACATTAACAGCCCATTTCACCATTATGACTTGAAAGAAAAAAAAAATGGGATCAAGTCTTTAATGACTTGGCATATTCCAGTGGCTTTTCCCCTTAAGGCAGTGAGAAAGAGATGGGCAACTGCATGTCTTGAGTGGAAATGAATATATACGAACATTTTAAATTAATTTTAATGGATCAAGACAAGAAATTTTCAAAGAAAGAATTGAAATTAATGGTGAAGTAGATTTCTAAAAATTTTCCTAATGCCTCTGCTGATTATATTTGCACCACCGAACTTTGGGACTCAGTGGGGGTTAAATTATAGGGTTTGTCGATAAAGAGGGACTCCATTGTGCCCCATTTTCCACACCATACTTGAAACCCTTCATCAGCGAGCAAAGCATCAATCACCTGGTCCGTCAGTTACCCCTAACCCGATACCTTCCCTGGAACCATCACTTGGCAAGCCTTTCACGATGATCCAACATGGCGCTGGATCATCTTGAAGCATCATCCCCCAGAGACCCAGGATAGAAAGAGTCAAAATGTGACTGCGGAGCCCGACCGCCATCTCAGCTCCTCCACTTCCTTCCCCTGTGGATGCCTTTTCTGCCCAAGACAACTCCTCTAACTCCACACCCACAATCTCAGACTATGCCTCTTACATCAGTCAATCCACCTTGCCCTCGGGCCATGCCCCAAACACCGAGCTGGAATCCAGAACTCAACCCTGGAAGGCCACCACCCTAAATTAAGGCCCTTCCATTTTAGCATCCTGCAAAATGACGACACCCACTGCCTGGTAATGTGGCAGCTCCCAGGGACAGGACCAAAAAACACTGTCACTCCTCTAATAACAATCTGAATGTTATTGCTCCAAGTTGTCCTTCTTCCTCAGAAGGTTTCTGTGTCTCATGTTATAATTAGCAGTGCTAAAACATTTTATTTTTGAATGCGCATTGAATTTCAGTTTAATACTGTGCAATATTTAAGGATCTTGATTTAATGTAATAATTTTTCCTGTGTAAAATTCACAGCAATTTTCTGGGTTGTTTTTACCTTCAAAAGAAAAAGAAATATTAAGGTCTTATTTCCCTATTCCACAAACCTTACAGTTTCAGTTACAGGATTTCCAAATCTAAAATTAAGTTTTCTTCTCAGTCATTTAAAAATTGTGCAAACATACTATTCAAGGATGGCAGCTGTTGGCTATTTCCAGTTTATCTGGCAAATTAACAAATCTATGGCAAACTAGCCAAGGGTACAAATAAAGCTCTGAAAGCTTAGAAGGTTATTGAAACAACACTAACAAAAAAACCTATTAAATATGTAGAGTAAAACCCAAGGCATAGACTTCTAATACCATGTGAATGTCCCAGTTTGCTGCCCAGTGCAGGGAGTGGCATACATGGTTATTGCCGCTCCCTTTCAGACAGAAGGCAACTTCACTGAAACTTGGAAAGGTCCTGAAAAGAAAGCAAACATAGAGCTACTAATTTGGTTTAGCAGAGAAAGTGCTCGTGCAGTTAGATAACAGCTTGTAAGTTTACAAGTCTAGGGGAATCTATATGTTTGCACTCACCTTGCTTGAGATAATAAGCACAATGTTTCCTGTACATGTCTGGCACTATGTTTTAACGTCAAATACTTTGATCTAAAAGAAGGTGCAATGCTTTATTTACAATCCAAAGAAAATATATCAAAACTTATTAAAACAAGTTTGTTACTATTGTTAGTAATTGTTACAGTGTTAGTGCTGTTAGTTACCATGTTTGTTAAGTTTGTTAAGTTGTGTGTTTTTAAGAATTCCTTATGTTCATCGTTTTTGGTCCAGAAGAGAGAAGATGAGGAGTTGGGTTTGCTTGGGACCACCCCACTGGCCTACGAGGATAGCTTTAATCTTAGACCTTGGGAAATGGAGATTTAGATCATGTTAATGTTTATTCTGTTCAGTTTTATGTTGATTGTTCTATTTTTAAGAAAACTGAAAAGAGGGAGTAGAAGCCCTATCCACCAAGGAGAGACTAAGTAAAGCTCTATATGCTTTTAATTTTTAAAATAATTCATTTATGGAGCCAAATCCCTGTGTCATCACGCATTTTTCTTCGTGGGCTCAATTAAAAGAAAGGCCACTCACAATGATTAAAGACCCTGAAAACAACCAGATTCTGGGGCCATTCCCATTAATTACCTGGGATTAATAACTGAGGATGCCATCCAAACTATGCAAGGTGATGAGGCAAATGGAATCAACCCTGTCAATACCTGGGACTACTGGACCCAGAAGGTCCCACATGCAAGACTTGAACCTCAGGAGCTAGAAATTCTCAGGCTGATAAAAATGGATTTTTGCACAAAATTTTACTATAGAATAAGATGGGATGATAGTAAAACACCTAAAATTATAAGGGATCCAGCAATTATGATAAGGAACAGGACAATTACCAGGCCAGATGTCTCTCCATATCATCCTGCCTACAAAAATCAGAGCCAGTGGTGTCATTACACTTCCTCCATCATTTCATCCAGTAGTCACCCTTTACAACTATCCACAAGGTGTGTTTCTTATCTGTGGAGACAGAGCATGGCCCAGTATCCCCTTGCACATCAAAGCCAGACCTTGTAGCTTGGGGAATCTTACTTTGAGGGCACCCAACATCAAAATAATGCATAGCAAGAAGAACAGGGCAAAAAGATCTACCCATTATTTTGAAGCTGACTGCAAAGATATTACTTTAATTGTTACGAAGATTAAAAGCAAGGGAATAGCAGCCTCCCTTTTGTTACCTTGGGAGGCTGCAGCCAAGGCATTAGGACAATTAGATCACCTTGGGTGCCTCCTAAGTAAGCAAACCAACACTCCCTCCATCAGCTGAGTGGCCTGCTCTCAGATGTAGAGACCATCAGACATGCCACCTTGCAGAACAGGCCAGTGATGGACTTTTTACTCCTAGCACAGGGCATGGCTGTAAGGACTTTGAGGGGTTGTGTTGTATTAACCTCTCCAGACACAACAAGTCCATCCATAACAGCATTCAGGTACTGACAGAAAAATTCCAAAAGTTTCAAATAGAACACCAGGACTGGATTAATGCACTCTTTAAAAACTAGGGATTAAAGGGTTGAATGTTATCTATGTTTAAAACAGGGTTGTTAGTTCTTATAGTTGTTGTCATATTGTTGGTGGTTCCATGTCTGTTTGGATGTTTTTACAGGGTTTTGCAGTGTTCTCTCAGTTTGGTTTTCGTTAAAAAGAAAGGGGGAGATGTGGAATTCAGCCAGGCCAGGAAGAGGAGCCACCTGACTAGTGCCTCCTAAGAGCCATCTATCTATCTGAAGCCATGGGAATCTTTCATTTGAGTTAAAAGTCAAGATACCACTCTGGTGTTAAATAAGCTACAGGTCGGTTACAGACTGGGTAATGTTGCTCCCTATATGGTTAGGCTACTAGAATGTTCATTCCCTAAGGTCATTTCATTGTGTCTTCCTTTGTTCTCATCTTTGGTTGGTCACCCCCACAGAGTTCCTCTGGTTATTGTTGTTCAGCTTTTGGGCATCGTCCCTGTTTTCTTTTATTCCTTATGGAAGTGTTATTTTCCTGGTGCCAACCATCACTCCTGCTCCTATTTATTTTCTCTACACTCTCTGCCCTGAAATCAGGGGACCTAAAGGTTTTTTGCAGCCACCCCTCACTGTGACAGTTTCCTAAGAAAATTATGAGAGGTTTTCTCTTTCTACTCATTCAACAGAAATAATTTGTCAGCTTTTGTTTAGACCCAGTTAACATTGTTAAGAAGCAGAACTCACACTTATTAACAGCTATTTAAAGCTTGTTCAGTAAAAAGTAATTAAAAATGAAAAAAGAGACTTCCACAATGGTACCCCACTTGTATGTTGAAGTGTGAGTGAGGGAGTAGGTGCTGCAGGATTTATGTGAGGAATAGTGAGAGATGAAGTCTTTACAATCAGAATATGCAAGCAAGATGACAAAACTCCCTTGGAAGCTATATTTCCTTAGTTCTATAGCTCATAGAATAATTTCTTTACTGAGTTCCTTGCCGCTGCAACAGAAATTAATATTTACATCTTAATTGGCAGAAAAAATCCAGTCAGTGAATCCTACCACATCTGTTCCATGTCTTCTTTCCAGCAGCAGTCGGAAGACATTCGCTGTAATCTTGTTATCTTGAACACCTTGTCCAAGGCCACGGTTGTCATCCTGCATAAGCCGACGATCCATGATCACTTCCAGCTGACCTGAAAGAGCAACACAAGGATTATACTGGTATCAAGAATATGTAAGGGTTCTATTAAACATAAATAACCTGCCCTAAAATTTAACTTATTTTTAAAAATCATAATATTTCTCTTGAGTTTGGAAGAGTTAGTGACCAATATTGCTAGGACGGATGATGAAAGCAGTTTATACCACTAGACTGTGGCTGTGTATAACCTTCAAAAAAATTTTCACAAGCCTTTCTGCAGAATGTCCAGCCTTTTTTACTTTCAGAGTTTATATAACAGTTTAATATGAAAAATTATTACTATTAACTACTATTTGCAAAAAGGATACATGGCAACTAAGCATCCAAGATAAGAATCACCCCCATGTAGCTGCAGTTGTATGGAGAGAACTTCTGTAGAACTATCTTCCGCTTGTACTCCATTCTTTTGTTTCACATTTGAAGCCAGAAGGAAAAAGATCTATCAGCAGGAGTGTATAAATACTCACTTCTTGTATGGATAACTTCACGTGTGGGAGTAGGAAAGAACTTTGCACTGGATAAGCACTGAGCATGAAATCTGAGTTTATACTGAACTGCAGCACAGCCACTCAAAATAGTGCTTTAAGCTTGATGTTAAGTTATACATAGCCTGGACAAAGAAGTTCACTTTTTTCTCAAGTGTCTATCTCCAGAAGGAAACCAGATTGGGGCACATAATTAAGCCTGTTATGTTTTTTGCACACTGAATCTTCAAATAAGTGTACTTGTTCCTAAATAAAACTGCAAGACTGAAGTGCTTGTATCCTGAGTAAGAAGAACTCAATTTAAGCTTCCAGAAAAGGCTGCTTACTAAGGCAGTCTTTTTTATATTTCAGTGTTCTACAAACATTTACCCGATTTTCTCAAATACTCGTTCTTCCCTTCCCTCGAGTACAAACAGATTTTGTTTATCCAGGACAGAAATCAGCTGACAATGAGAAAGAGAAAACCTGCTATTTTGAACCAAGGTACTGTTCATGTAGCTTTCAGATGGTGGGCTATTCCTTGAGACACACCTGTGTCTCAGATACAGGAACACAGGTACTGAGGGTTGCTTGCATAAATTGTAAGATTTTTGAATTTTCTTCCATGATCCTTCTGAGCTCCTGAAAGACCTTCAGAAAAAATGTCATGAAGTATATGATACTCAGCAACTACAGAACCTTCAGCTTCATTTCTGTTCTTTTTTGAGGAATACAACATGCCTTCAGTAAAAGGCAGCCAATTTACTAATTTAATGAAATATTACTTAATGATAACAAATCAGATTGATTCCTTCTTCTCTTTTTCTTAGTGGGGGCAGAGTAAATACTTGATGTTAGTGTATCTTGAATGACAGAATACAGTTTGTCAAAGAGTGAAACAGTCAAGAACTCAATGTCATGTCAGGTATGGGATACATCTGTTGCTCTTTTATTTAACTGGAGTAGGTGGAAAAGCCTGTAATGTCCTCTGATAGATTTGAAACCAGTGCTCACAGGAGGTCAGTTTCTCCCCGATGCATGACTGCAAAATGTCAAACAGTGCCAGCCTTAACTTCCTAATTTGATGGCAAAGAGTGGGGGTGTCTGCGGATTTAGATGGTGCATTATTTTGTGATGTAGAGACTAAGATTGTTAAAGAACAAATACAGACACTATTATCAGGTAACAGAGCCCCTGCAGACTAATTTAGCCTCCAATACCCATTTAATGAGTGCTTAACAACATAGGTGGTGTCAGGGTCATTCACAAGATCAGGCCAATAAAAATTTGGTTTTCAGCTTGGGGAGGCATGAAATGGGGAGGTCTTGTATACAGTAGACTTGTAACAAAAGGCTGGTATTTTCCATTTAGGTTTTATTCAAGCATCACTGTAAAGATCAGTGTTAATTCTCTTGCCATAAAGTGAATTAGGTTGGCTAATACTGCCACCAATCCAGCATGGTATTCACCTTTTGTCAGAACTGATTATTTATGACATTTTTCTTAAAAGAAACTGGGAAGTAGGGTTTTGGTGCAGTTTCTGATGGACTCTTTCTCTTCTGAGTATTCATTCCATTATTGTTCAAAACCACATACATTTAAACTGACAATATATATTACAGCAAGGAATTATACATCTTAAATTAGGAATTATATACCTTGTTTTGCCCAGTACATCTAGCTTTATTTGAATAACTCCCCCATTCAACAGACTGAATAAATGTCCTCTGTTTCCAGTCCTCCAGGCTGGAGGATCATCACTCCCTTTTCTGCTCCAAGGAGCAAGACTGTGTCTCTTTTGGAATTCTTAATATGAATTGTTTTTTTATTATCATCATATTCATCAGGTTTGCCAAAGTCCTCCATTAAATTTTTGAGGTATCATTTTGCTTCAGAAGTATGTTCACTCTTACCCAGGGCCACATTTATCCTTTATTCTACTAACTCTAATCTTCAAAAAAGCTGCTGTTGTTTTTCCTTGACAGCAAAGTTAGGCTATGCTTTATATACCTTAAGACTGGTGCTGTCTACACTAAAGCAAACAAACAGAACAAAAAACATGATCAGCATCCTTCTTAAGTCCTCTCCTACCTCTCCTCTCTCTCTACAAAAAAAGAATAAACTCTTTAGTCCTGTTGTTTCATTGCTGCGTTCCACCAGAGTTCTTGGGTGAAAAACAGCCGACAATTCATTGCTCCTTCTGTCTTTTTCACAATCTTTTTCCTCTGCCTCTCCTTTGAGAAGAGATCTTTCATTGAAGATGACAGGTTCTCATGTGGGATCTACCTCTTCCTCCTGTGTTATGGACATATTCTAAAACATGTCAGAGGTGGAGAAACTTATTTCCTCTCTTCAAATGCTTGTAGGTAACTATCTCTGAATGAACTAGTTCAGAACATCATGAAGGAGAGACCTTTGCCATATCTATCATCTTGCATTTACCATTTTTCAAGCTTGCAACACCTAGAGACTGAGCTGAATGAAGCGTCAAACGAACACCAACATCTTGGATATAAGCCATGGTAGTCATGGGATAGATATTTGCTTGAAGAGGCAACTTGCTCATTGTCAGTCTAGGCTGGATCTGCAATGTGAAAACAAACTTCAAAAATGTACGTTCTTTTTATGCAATTAAATTTCAAAGACATTTTCAGACATTTATCCCATGTGCTTTGGAAGACCAACTGCCACAAAAGCATTCACTCAACTGTGTTATTTAGATTTTTGGAGATTTGTGGCTAAAATTACCACTTTGGAAATGGTAACTTCAATGTACTTTTAGATCAAAGAATATTTAAAAAAATGTGAAAGATTCATCAAGGGAACCTACAAAAAGGAATAATCACAGTTATAAAATGAGATTTTTTTTTTCTCCTCTAGAGAGCAAGCAGTGAATAGATTTAAGGTACAAGAAAAGAAATTGTTGGTTTATAATGGGCACTTATTGAAATGCTGTTGAAATTCTTGAATGGTACATGACAATTTAGTATTAGCGTTAAAATTATTTTCATGTTTAAATATTCACTGTCTCCAGCAAAATGCAGTAGTACCAGTAACTGAAAAACCAATAGTCTTTTACTCAGGAGTCACGGTCTCCTTGTATTTGCAAAGCTGTTTTTAGCAAAAAAGGAAGGTAAGGAAAAAGAGTTTTTCTCTTTTGTGTGTGCTGCACAGTTCAAGCTAAGACAATAGCCCTTTCCTCAGATGTATTACCAATAGAAAAACCATAATACATCTGAAAATACATCACTTATTTCCAACAGAGCAAAAAGCAGCTGCTCACAAGGTCTGGCCCTTATGCATACTTATTACTGTGTTATCCAATGGGTTTTATCTAAATAAACAAAGCAGAGGGAAAGAAGGCATGCACATATACAAGCGACTACATGGTGACTTGTCATAACTGGCTGTATGATAATTCTTCTCTTAAAAAGAATATAAAGGAATATTCAACAAACTCCTTAAAAGCATCTGGTTACTTCTTAGTCTGGTTTATAACCATATATATTTTTATAACCAAAATATATTTTATATATTTTTTAAATATATAAAATAACAGGTATTATATATATTTATATGTATATAATTGCATATTATATATATTATATATAGTTTATAAATATAAGGTACATTTTTTTTAAAAGCACCTCTTCTAAATGATTAGTGCAATTTAACATGAGAGTTTGTTTAATGCACTTTACATTTAGCAGCTGACATACTAAGGTTTTACAATTAAAAGATGGTAATTACCTGATATCCATTAAGATCAGTAAAGAATCTATTTTCACTGTTTATGTCAGATGAAATTCTCATTGCAAGTTCACGATTATATTCTCCTCTAATGTCCACAATATTGGAAACTTCAACAGACTGTCCTTCCAAACCTACATGAAAAAGATTCATTTGAAACTTTAAAAACTGATTGCCACATGTATGAGAATGACTGTGCTCCCAGGACACAGTGACCTAGATTTTGCTTTCTGTTATATGTAACCAGATATTGGAAGACAGTTCAGTTATGTAACAGATGATTGAGCAGTATTTCTAATTCTGTACAAATTGAACAGATAGTCTGAAAGAGAGCACTGAAGGGGAACAGGAGCAATATATGGTAAGAACCAATGTGGGTTCTAGTAAATCAGTAGGAAACAGCACACAGCTGTTAAGTGTGGTCTGTAAATAAATATGCCAGAGCAAGACCTGGTCAGTCATTTCTCCCCTTCACTCTTAAGCAGCTGTCACCATTCCCAGACAAGAATGAAGTCACCAGTTTCGTCATAGAACTGTTCAACTGAGCAGGAAACTGTGAGCAGCTCCTTTAATCAAAGAAGCGAGAATCTTCCTTAAGGACAGTGAATTAAGAAATTTGAACTGATACAACCACAAGCAGAATGCAAAAATTTGTTGTCAGGGTTTATATTTATTAAAAGAAGGATTAGGTGTCTGAAAATTCAGACAAGTTGTGCAGTGAGATTTTTTTTTCTACAGCGCCTTATAATAATAACTTATAAGTTATTATTAAATATCTTTAATAATAACTTGACCTTTTCAAACAGTTCAAGTCACAGTCTGGAGTGGAATCATACCATCATTCAGCATCACCACTTCTACCCTTTTTGTAGTACCCTAATGGGATTAACGATTGCAAAAAGAATTTCACCAAGCAGAACAGAGATATCTATTTGTTTGCTGATCTATTTTACAATCTGAAGGCCACCTGCAGAAGTACAGCAACTGTTAAAATGTTAACATTTACCAATGGCTATTAAACTTCAGTGCTAAATGAAAAATACTTGGTTCAGCTAATTACTTCTATTTCCCCAAAACTAGTCTGGAAAATGTGGATTTATACACTCCACTTTTGATGCTCCCAGTAATAGATTTTCCAAACATTTCAAGTATTTTTTCCAAATATTTAAAAGCATAGGTATGTTGAAGAAGAATACAGTATTTTAGTTTAGACTATCATCATTTTTGTATTGCATAATTTGAGATAATACAAAAAATACAACTATGAAGGAAATAAAGTATGACAAGCTTCTGATAAAAAGATTTTAAAAATCATGCTAATATCAAAAACAGATTCCAATGGCAGCAGAAGTTAAAAATCACTGTGGTCAATTACTGAACAGAGCTGTCAACCCACAGTATTTTCTGCCCAAAATCAACAGAATTTTAAAGCCAAAAGTGGTAAAAGCCATTTTTTCCCCAAAATTGCTGAAGAAGATGTAGGAGTTGGCAGCAGTACCCAACAGCTGGATTCAGTATCCAACAGCTGGATTAGCCACACAGTCTTGCTACCCCTTGACAATCAGGTAAGTTACAAAAGGAGTCCTTATTTGAAATCAAAATGCACTTATACACATACCCATATTGCTTTTTTTCCACATGCTTTGTTACTGTACATATCTAGTAAGACTTCAAAATATCTTATTTTAATTGCAGTAATGCTATATAAATAACTCCCCTTACAAAGCCAAGGAAATAGACATCAGCAAAACAATGATGCAAAGCTGTCAAATTTTAAACTTTGAAAAAGAACATTTGAAGAAATTTCAATAAAAACACATGAAAAAGCAAACAGGCAATATACAAAATATATTTGTATATTTTTCCTTGTCAAAGCCAGAAGCATGGTAAAGGACTTACCCGTGTACACATGTAATGGTGTAAGTATTGAAACATTGTGATGTTCAAAAAAAATATGTCAGAAAAACCAAAGGGAAAAAAGTGCATAGTACACTCAAAAGGAAAGGTAAGTGTTAGGAATTACCAAGCAAGTGATCTTCCCTGACAACTCATTTTCTAGGAACTGTGAAAGTAAAAAGTAAATACTTCTAGCAGGAAGTAAAATACTTCTAGCAGGCATTTAGTAGCAAATTAAAGAAAAAGGAATACTACAGAATAATCCACTTTAAAGTAACAACCTCACTCTGACCCAAAAAAAAAAAAAAAAAATTAGAGTCCTTTCAGGCTTTTTTCCTCCCCTTCACTACAGTAAATATTGTCCTATATAAGTTCCATCATTGCTGAGAATTTTAATTTACTAAGACTCACACAGGAGTGTGAGTAACTTTCTTTCCACATTCCGGGAACCTGGTACCACGTGACCTCAAGGTATCTTTTTTTCATATAAGATGATTTTAAATACTTGTCACATAAAATGAAGAAATCATAGTCTTGAATATATGTTGTGTTTCCTGAGGATCTTCAGCAATGAATTACTATGCAAACTCTTAGCTGGTTTTCCTAAGGAGTGTGAGTTAATGTTTGATCCAGAATAACTGTATCAGCTGGCAACTGAATTCTGATCAGCTTTTGGCATCTGTATAAACTCCAGCATCTTCAAATTTCAATGTGCACATGTCACAAAAACAAAACATCAGAATCAACTTTAGTTCTAGATCAAAATACACTAGAACTAAAAAAAACAAAAACAAACAAAACCCACAAAAAACCAAAAAAAACCCCCAGATGATGTCAATACTATTTTTGAAACTTAAAAGAAAGAAGGAAAAGAGCAAGCAAGACTTTCAAAGTGCTTATAACTTTTTTTTTTTTTTTTTTGGTAGAAGTTGTTTAGGAACAATAATTAAACATGATAAACAGGATTTTTAAAAAAACATGAAGACAATTTTGATTCTTACAGTAAAGTTGGTAATACAAAGCATGTAAACTCCTTCAATGGAAAACATTAATCTGAGCTTCTTTATTTCAGAATAATCCCAGAAAATATAAACAAAGAATAACTGAAAATGCATGTTTCTTAATTACAGAAAGATACTCTTAAGCATGTAAACTCGAGTTTCCATATGAAAATACTTGTATACAATCACACCATGATTTCATCCTTCTTTTCCATTTTCCAGTGGCCAATTCAATCAAGTTTGGAAAGGTAGGGAGTTTCCTAAATTACTGTATACCTAGAGTTTCCTTGGAAATCAGTAGCTGAATGGTAGAGAAACAAACAACTGAAAGCCTGACTGAAGAAAACAAAGGAAAAACGATATGAGACAAAAGTTAATGTTTGGGGCTGGTGCCTCTCAATAGACACAGACAATTCTGTCATGAGCTCTCCCAGGCAGATAAAGGACACAGGGGGACAAAGGGAGGACATAAATAACTAAAGCCTAAAGATGTGAAGTAAACCAGACTTCTCTATTAAGGCCATTGATATATATTGTGCTTCCATCAGCAAATGTGAAACTATGAAATAAACTATGTTTTTACATTATCTCCAAGGTATTTCTATTTTTGTTTTTCTGATTGTCAAAATGTACTGCTAGTTACAGCATTCAAGCCTGGAGAGGCATCTCCAACAAATTTAATTTAAGTTTGCTGTTTAAGTATACCATCTTAACGACTAGCATTACACTCAGAGAGAAATCACAGTGCACTGGAGTCAATACAGTTTCAGTCTCATGAGTTCTGCACTCCTGCACAAATGCATTAAAACATTAAAAAGGCAGGTAGGATCCAAGACCACAGTGATGTAAAATAACTGCCAAGATAGAATTTCACAACTCTTACCCTGGACTTTATACAGCCGCATGGTATGTGTCACATGGTGAAAAAAACAAACAACCTCCGAGAAAATTTTTCCATGAGCAACTCTTATGGTAGGTGGGTCTGTAAAAATATAAGGCTACAAAAAGAAAACAGAAAGAGTGAGTATTTTGGAAGTTTGGAAAAACGTAGTGTCAATAAAATAAAATATTTAGTAAATATTAAAATAGCATCTTTTTAAACCATTCTAGATCTAAAAAAGCTGGAGATTAAAAAATTACTCCTAATCTGAAATTCAGCAACTTCTCTTCGGAGCCTTACAATTTCTTTAGCTAAAATTAGGTTAAGTCTCATTAAGTATTTTATGAGGATTAATGGATTCATACAAGGTCTACAGACAAGCACAAGAATGCATTGATACTGCATTCAGATTGTGCTCTTTTGCTAGCAAAATTACAACTACTAACCACTAATTAAATACTGTGGTTTCAAAATTTGGGGCAGGTGGTTTAACTGCTTCTGTCTGTGGTACAGACTGCACAAGGAAAGCCTCCCCTACTCTACCATGTGGATCAGTTTGTATGTCTTTTGACAGTAGAGGAGAAAGCTTTCACTTCACCAGAAGCAGCTACAGTTGCCAGTGGAGCTCTCTGGAATGCAGGGTAGTGTGGACCTGATTTTCTGAGTCTGAGAGACTTTTTAGCCTGTCAGACTCAGAAAATCAGGTCCACAGGGTAGGACTCAGAATCATTATGAAATGTCAAGAAGGACAGTGGCTTACTACACATGCCTGCCACAGACTAGTATAAATTTTGCATATTCACAATCATCGAAGAGATGAAGAAAATTATTTTTCCTTGTAGTCACAGTATTTAAAGTCTTGGCTAGGTAAACAATGACTTTTTTTTTATAAACAGTTGATCCCACACTAAACTGTGTGCAACAGATGGAAACAAATGGATGGTTGCAAAGGTAAAAATTAATTAAATACTGAGAGTGTACAAGACAAAAATGAAAATACAACACATGCAACTACTTCAGTAGGGAAACAACTGTAAATAAAGACTTAACTCAACAAAACCCCATCTCAAATGCTTGAAAAACTCATTATTCAGAGGGATCTAGGCAGAAAACTCTCAGAGGGTGGCTGTCTTACTTCTGTACATAGCAAGGCCATAAGGACAGAGCATGGTCTTTCTTGAAGTAATGATACCAAAGATCAAATGTATTTTGAGGAAGAGCAGAGATCAAGCTTACATACATACACACAAAACACACTAGAGAAGAATGTGTACAGGTAAATATCCAATATTCTTTGAGCATATAACTGTATGTATATTAACAAGGAAGATTTTGAGAAGTATTGTATAAAAGGAAAACCTGAAAGAGACTTTCAAGGTTGAAAAGCCCACTTTTTCTATCCAACACCCTTATTCTTAGAGCTTCAGAATATTCTTTAATAAAAGCTTTGCCAGAGCTACAAGAGGCAACTCTGCAATTATCAACAATTATCAACTAGGAATATTTTGTACAGGAGCATGGAAGAGAAATCAGTTACTAACACTTTGATAAGACTGGTTTAGAGAGAGAGAGGGCTTTTTCCTACTGAAAATCTTATCCAGTTAATCAATAAAAAAACCTCCAAATAGTGTTTTGGATCTCCTGATAATCTACATGAAAAAATGATGGAATACTTCCATATGATCTCATCTCATCAATAAGATAGACAAATGTTATCCATAATGCAAAAGCCATTTGCTAGGTGAGAAATACAGAAGGAATATTCAGGGTATTCAGGGGGCACATAAGACAGATGAACTAATATGCTGAGATGTAATTTGAAGACCAGATCTTAGGTTAGAACCTGTTATTTCCATGAAAAACTGATAATATTCGTAACTGTAGACTGAATTCTCCCCTTCTAGCAGAAGAGATTGATATTTACTTTTCTATTATATACAGAAAGAAAAGATAAAGCCATTTAATCTGTGACTACATGGCTTCTAGAAGTTAAAAATCCCACAGAGGAGGAACTGGATGACCGACCAAATGGTGGAATAATCAAACCCTTCAAAATCCTCCCTGCAGGGCAGAGCAACATGAAGATATACCTAAGCTAGCAAAGACAGACTGAAACAGCACCTAAAGGAACTCTCAGAAAATTAGCTGAGAAACCTGAGGTCATCAGGACAAGCCAATTACCTGTGACCAGTGACCTAGGAGAATTCACTTAGACAGCAGACTGCCAAATATATTGTGTTATCAAAGTAATACAGATCTTATGGTCTTCTGTAGTTTATAAGAGTATTTCTTGCTGGGCTCTCACTGCAGCTAGCCAGCAAAATGGAGAGATGCTGGACGAGTGACACAGGAATATAAAAGGCTGTGCGTTTATTAGAAAAAAAATTAACTGAAGTAATTTCAAAAATCAAAAATTTAAAAAAAAAACCCCGAACCTGAACATTTGGAGGAGCTCTTTCCCATTGAGTTTTTTTGGTATAAAACTGTGATATTGACAACAGCTATCAAAATACATAGAAAGCTGAAATGAGATGGATATATCAGCTCTCAGATTCTGGGATATTGCCAGAAATAATAAGTTCACACACCTGAGCCTCCAGGCTGCACATGTAGCCAAATCAGCTCTTCTTCTGAAGATTAAGGCAAACACACACTGTTCTGAACTAAACAGAAAGATGAGCTGATGGAAAAGGAGATGTTATTTTACAGATAGTGCCTGAAACAAATAATTTTTTTTAAATTAATAATTCATAATTTTGCTAGGACATGCATTGTATTTGCAAGCCTCCAATTCAGTCACAGTAGTAGAAAAGGCACAAAAGAGGAAGGTGGCTTACAAAGGCAGATGTTATCATATAGTTTTGTGACAAGTTCTTTCTGATAGAAAGAGCAGAAATATGATGTATACTCAAGTTCTCAGGGATGACTTATGTTCCCTGATTGTTGAGCAAGCAGGAAAAATGAAGTAAAAATATGACAATGATATAACAGGAAAGTCTTCTAATTCATATTTAGTGCTTAGAAAAGCACTAATCCTAGAACTTGATTTGTTGATAATTACCAGGAGAAATTCCAGGCATTCAGAACATCTAAAGATAAAATTTTCCAAATTTGCCTCACCAAAAACATTTCAATCAACCAAGTTTTTAAGCAGGAAAACATCTTTATGCATTGAGTGTGCAATTATTCTAGTATCATTGTAAAGATCTTTGGTGAGATGCACAGGTCTGTGGAATGATCTTGGTACTGGATCTGAAATACAAAGGTATTTTTGATGTGAAAATCTAAGTCAATGTGGAATGAACAAACAATGATAGATAATTGCAAAACTGATTTGACAAAGTCCTTGGCTCAATTCAGTGTTCAGTCTGCTTTGTAAACAAGCATGGACTAAAGCACCTCCCACAGCATGAAGTAATCTGTGATTACTCACACCTTGAACTGGAATAAAAACATTTTGGTTTCATATCCAATGGCTAGTCTGAAGACTCCATTTTCTAAAGAATTAAAATAAACAGTTGCTGTAATATTTGTTCCCCCCAGCTCCAGTGGAATTAATTCCATTGTACAAGATCCAGCAGTCTGGTGAGGCAGCCTTTGTTGAGCCTGGAAATCAGTATTCTTCAGAAAAAGGACAACAGAATTATGGGTCAAAGGGTTCCAAAATCATCCTTCTGTACTCCTATTCAAGAGAAATAAGACAACCTTCCTTTGCCAAGATAGTGGGCAGGAGGCCTGGGAAGAAGCTAGCTAGGAATTTTAAGGGAGAGCACTTGGAACAAAATAATACCTTGTGGATCCCCAGGATATATTAAAATACTTAACATCAAAACAGGTGCCAAAGGATGGAAATGACTAGAGATATACCTTCACCAAAATATTTACTGGCTTGAAATGAAAATGGCGTGGTATATTGCAGCCTGGAGGCATGAAGCACGGACAATAATCTTTCCCCCTCATAGACAAGTAAAGGACTTGTAACCATTTTAGTAGGGCCAGGAAACCTCTGGTAGTGCAGCACACTGTTGGTTTGGGTGCCAGAAAAACCATGCCCAGGGGGAAAGCTTTCAACCACAGATGGAATGTTCTGGTTAGGTCAAAAAACTTAAATAAATTAAAAAATAAATCTCAAGACAAAGCCTACAGGATAAGGTGTTTCTCAATAGCAGATTGCCCCTTATTTGACAGGGTTTGATATTAGGCTGAGCTTGTATTATGTACTTTAGTTCTAGCACTAAGAGATCCTTGCAAGGGAAAAAAAAAAAATCTGTTTTTTTTATATATTCTGTTAGTACCAGTGGGAGCTACTACATTCACAGAATCACAGAACCAGTTGCCTGAGGGAGAATCAAAATTTACTACTCTGGGTGTATCAAAAAACATCACTTTGATACTGAAAAAATTATTTGTGAAACAAAAAAATCAACTACTCACATTGATCCCATAAACATTTAGCATCTGATGCTTTGGAAAAAAATGCTTTTCTCTATTCCCTATTGATACCAAGGACAGCTAGTAAGAAGTCATCAAGTATTGATTGGTCTTAAATACACAGAAGAGAATACAGACATTTAACTATCTCAAAGTTTATTGAATACTTTGGGTTTTTTTCCCACAGATCTACAAAAAACAAGTTGGACATTCTTCACAAAATCAGAGGAGATAAGAAACATGTTTTGCCTCCATGAACAAGACATCTTGTTTATACTTGTTGCGAGGTCCAAGGGAATCCCTTCCTTCCAAACCTTGGTAATACTGTCAGTCAGTTATACTGCACTGCCATCTAAAAAAATTCAGATTCTGCCTTAGTCCCTGGTGCCTTGCTTTTTTGTTTTGATTTTGCATGGTAGGAGGACTGTCCTATCTCTCTAGATCTGCAGGATGGAGCCCCCACTCTGTGCCTCTCTTCTGGACTTCACACCATTGTAGTTTAGCACTATAGCTAGACATATTATTAAACCAGACAAAGAAAAGAAAATTCTAAGTAATGCAGAACTGAAAATAACGTAACCAAAAGATTTATCAGACAAAAAATTAAACAGTTAACATGGGCAAATAAAACATATAACTCTACTCATAGCAAACGAAAATAGTTCAACATAAAAAGCAATTATTCTTCACAAATTTTGCTGTAATATATAGAGTAAAGGAGGTAAGAAAAAAACCAAAACAACAAAACACCTAGCCAAAAATCAAGAAGACTGCCTGCTATTGCCAATTCACACAAGGACTTAGAAAGTTAGTCAATCCACATCACACTAAGAACCCTGAACAGATGGCATTTCTTTTAAGACAGAAAACATTTGCTCAAACTGGTTTAGAAACTACTATAGAATTACACTGTTATTCCCAGTGGGACAATTTAATTAGTGTTATTAAAATGCAAGCAAAATGAGCCTTATGGTGAAGCATAATATTAATGAAGCAGAATTTTCTGAAGTGTAACAATTTCATTTTTATTGTATAAAATGTTACAAAAGTTGAACCGCACCCTTTTAATATTAACTTAAAATGTAATTTAATTCAATTTTTCTTTTCTAATTGTACTTGCAGACATGTGACAGACTCCTTCTGTTTAAACCATATCATTTTGCTACCTCAATTTGTCCAGATTATTTTCATAAAGCAAATTACTTAAATGTTAAAATTATGTAACTGCTAGATTTAGTGATTATTTTTAAATGTAGAAGATTAATTAGAATATAAAGTGGAATCAGTTAAAGTGTGACCATGCAGCTAGGGAAAGAAAAATTAAAAACCCTAAGTGATATTGTTCAAGTATTCACAGATAAAAACACAATAAAATGAAGAAATATGAAATGGCATATAAAATGAAGGATAAGGGAACCCTGATGAACATAACTGAAGTAAAGAATTATGGGATTAAATACACTAGATAGTTCAAAACTGTCAACTCACAGATCTCAAAAGTTGTGATTCTAGGAAAGACTGCTGAAAGAAAAGGAAACTGTTCTGTCCCTTCCAGGCTGTTTTACACACATAAAAGGGGGAAACAGAAAAAGAAAAGAGATAAAAACAAAAGAAAAAGAAAGGAAGTCAAATACCTTTCCCTCTCGCCAAAAGTAGAAGGATTACTCTTGCATATTTCCTATGGTAATGGTAAGCAAAGAACTCAGTTTGCCTTATGTATGCAACTTGAGTTTTCACTAGAGAAACTCAGAAGAAATATGCTGCCAACTAGCTACCTTCATAAATGTTCATTATTTTATCTTTTGCCTTCTGAAATATCACCGTTCCAGTTCCAAAAGGGAAGTAGTACACTCTGTATGGTAATTAACTCACTGTAAGAACACTGCAATTTCCAATTTGAAAACTAATAGGAGTATGCTGTTGCTCTCCAATAATTACACAGCTAAAAATATAGATAACCCTAGAGAACTAAATCAGAACAGCTCCTTGTTACTCTGTCTTTATATTCACCAATTGGGATTCAGTATCTTAATTACTATATTAAACTAAATACGCTATTATCAGCTTAAAAAGTAGCTCTGAACCAGAAGCAACTCATTCACAATTAAAAAACATATTAAAAATCAGGAAAGTGAAGGTGTAGCAATGAATCAGTATGCCCTACACATTTTCACCAAAGAAGGTAAAAACTAAATTATTTTATTGATAATGAATGGACACATCTCACTGGATTTCTTGCAGGGATTACATCTTAAGATTTTTTGGGGAATCATAAATATTCTCTAGATTTTCACATTTTCAAATTTCTAGTGTGTTTTCACATCACTCTGATGTAGGGTTAGAAAGGATGAATTTCTGCCAATCATTTCAATAGCCCATGTCATTATGTCTAGCCACACAGCTTTTATTTCAGCTTTGGGAACAACTAGCTCTTCCAATCTGTATTTGCCAAACACTTAAAGTTACTTCAAGATTAGAATCTCTTTGCAAACAGAATGTTTACCTTGGCATCTCCATCTGGTAAGAAGAGATAAGCTCCACTTTTATCTCGGTTACTGGTAGTTCCATACCAAGCAAACTCCACCTTCATTTGATGATTTTTACCATCCTCTTTGGTATTTATTTTCTTAAAGGACAGAGATTCATGTTAGGTTTCCATAAAGAAGCACAAAAATATAAAATATAGCTTTTTGAAATAAAATACAACATACCTCCAGTAATCCAGACATTCCGGAGAACCACAGTTTCATGTGTGCATTTTCTAAGATTATATTATCCACAGAATGCTGCATCTCTTTGATCTTGAAAACTCTATCTGTGTTTTCCTGTCTGCTATTCCTTACATATATGTTATAGTCAGCTAAAACTGCTTCTGAACTCTCATCCTCCAAAAGCTGGTAAAGTCCAATGCCAAGAGGTGGTAGATGCGCTATGAAAGAGATCTGTTGGGAGCAAATAAGGAGCCTTTACTAAAAATAGTAAAATATCAACTTTTCATACTGAATTTATGTTCAGAGTAACTCCTTTTGTTTGAACAATTTTAGGATGGCTGAGTTTTTGTTGTTTATAGTCCACAGATATATATGAAGAATTAACAAATAAAAATATCTGCATCACTAATTTGCTTAGCATCAAGATTACCATTATATTAACTGTATATAATCCAATATTCAATAATTCTGAATCTTGTTAAGAATGTTAGCTGTGATATGCTGCTCTGAGTATATTTGCTTTTCATTGAGGATCTACGTGTACTGGATCAAGTGCACACGGACTGTACTTATTTTGAAATTTGAAGTAAAAAATGCATTAATTTAAATAACTATGTATAAAGCATCTCATTTTCAGTCTCTGTTTTTTTAGGAGCTATAATCTGCATAGAAGAGTACTATACAAGGTACATCCCCAAGGCAATTTTTTTTAGAAATTAAAGTCCAGACAAGTAATTTCATTTCCTCTTCTCCAGGCAATAAAAGCAATAATTATTGTGCTGGTTTTGGCTGGGATACACTTAAATTTCATCATAGTAGCATTTTTGGTGCTTGGTTTCAGAATTAACCAGGGATGTTTCAGCAATGGCTGAGTAGGGCTTATGCAGCATCAGGGCCACTCCTGCTGCTGTGCCGGTGAGAAGGCTGGGGGTGCACAAGGATTTGGGAGGGGACAGCCAGGACAGCTGACCCCAACTGACCTAAGGGATACCGCAGACCATATGACATCATGCTCAGCAATAAAAACTGTGAGAAGATAAAGGAAGAGAGGATGTTTGGAGTGACGGTGTTTGTCTTCCCAAGTCTGTTCTGTGTGATAGAGCCCTGCTCTGCTGGGGATGGCCGAGCACCTTCCCAACCTTGGGACACAGTGAATGAATTCCTTGTTTTGCTCTGCTTGTGTGCATAGCTTCAGCTTTACCCACAAGCTTTCTCACCATTACCCATCAACTTTTCCTCCACCCCACTGAGCCAGTGAGTGAGCAGGTGTGTGTGGTTGAGCTGCTTAGCAGGGTTTACCTACAATAATTATCCCTTTGGAACACAATCAAGAGACAGTTATAGAATTAGCTTCACAGAAATATTATCCTGAACTAAGTTCCTACATTAAAAGGAATCAAAACATAAGCCTGAAAGCAATACAGTATTACTATTA
This sequence comes from Poecile atricapillus, assembly GCF_030490865.1. Classification (NCBI taxonomy): domain Eukaryota; kingdom Metazoa; phylum Chordata; class Aves; order Passeriformes; family Paridae; genus Poecile; species Poecile atricapillus. The sequence goes on from NC_081289.1 coordinate 74,353,125, forward strand.
CAGTAATACACTATTACTGTACCACTAAAAATTTATTGAAATAAATTTCTGATGTGTGATGTGATCATTGAGGACAATTTTCTATGATGATGTACAGCTCAAAACATTCTCAGAAGTTTTGCTTCAAACAAAAAACCAGGAGGTGGGCTTGAAGTTATCTGTCCAGCTTGAGTATTTGGAAGGGAAGAGGACATCTGAATGTAAATGCTTAAGCCATTGCATGTACAAGGCCTTCCAGCTTGAGAACATACAGGTTTATGTGACTGTGGGTACAGACTGGCACTTGAAGGAAGAAGCAGCTCAGCTGAGAAAGTGAGGGGAAAAGACACACATCCACAATTTTCCAGTCATGCAGCTGAAACTGATCCTTTAAATGTAGTAAATTATATCACCAAAGGTTAACGGTTTATCAGTTTATTAAACATTAATGCTAAACACATGTATGTTGAGCTTTTAGGGTTTTGTTTTTTTTTTTAAAACTTAAAATGACTGAATTACTAGCATTGTCTACAGAGAATAGAATTGTCAATATAGGAAGTACACTTTCCATTTTTTTCAACTATGAAGCTACATTATCTGTCAAAAAACATATTTTAATGCTTTTTACTTAAAGTAGGGTACCTGATAAGCTTCATGTGATACCGTAGTTGCTCCATCCCAAACAGCACTAATCTGGACTGTAACAGGTTTTCCCAAAGGAGACAATAATTTAACTCTGTGTGAATTCACATTGACTGAAACCACTGAAAAACGCTCTTGTTCCGTAGGATTATATATCAAAAGGTATCTGAAAAAAACATATTTACTAAATTATCTTTTGGCAACCAAGCTTCCTCCTTCAGGCTTAATGTCACTGCACATAAATTTTACATACAAAGCATTAAAACAATGTTAGAACAACAGGTACACACCACAACAAATAAATATATAAAACATAACCAAGAAACAATGGATATTTAACATCAATTATTTGCAGATCATATTTTCTTAATACTATTATATCTCCAATAAATTTTGAAAGTTCCTTGAAAAAAATACATCTGCTTCCCACTATAATTGCTAAAGAATTGCTATTAACAGTTGGAAGCACAATCAAGCTACTTAGAGGGCATTTAAAATGCATTTTTCAGGCTGAACTATGAAATTCTCATCCACAACAGCTTTTTTTTTTTCTTTTTTTTTTTTTAACACAGCTTATGAAAAAATGAGGGAAGAAAACTGGGTCTACATATATTTGTATTCACTAAAGGAACTAGTTTCTCTCTCCTGTAAGGGAAAGTACAAAATTATTTAAATTATAATTTAGCATCATTCACTAAGGCAAGTGTTTGCATATCTTCTTAATAGGCACGTATGCAATGTTTTTGTTTTTTTCTGTAATCTTATGCCATTTGAACGCAATTATGATATCAATGAAAATATTCAGCCCTAAGCTGAACAGACAGACTTTATTAGCCTATATCTATTCTTTTTATTATTACAGGTTAATGTACTGTAACATATATAAAAACAAAATTATACTAGAACATTTGTGGCTCATGCATCTGTAAGACTATCATTGTACTTCACACTGCCAAGCTCAAAGAATACAGTATTTACAACTGTTCCCTGAAGTTTCCCTCTGGTCATGTCATCCTTTAAAAGAAGTCTTTTACAATTAAAACTTCTCTTGCCAAAACTTCTGTTATCTTCTTAACTATATACAGCAGAACCAATACTCTATCTTCACTAACACTATGAGGAGTGTTAACCTCCTTAACACTCCTCATAGTTACTTCTTCATGGGATCTGATCTTTCATCAGTTCCCATGAGATCCATTTCTTACTTATCAAATCACTTCTCCCATATTTCTTCAAAGCAGATTCTCCTTGTTCTCTGCTCCGTGTTTTCTGTGCAGATTCTTCAGGGTCTTTTCCATGGTTCTATTTCTTTTATTTCATCTCAAACCTCAAATTCAATTAGCCCCTTCACAGATCAAACCACTTCACCTAGAATTGCCTCCATCCACCCAACCTTACAAATCTCATTCAGAATCCTGGCCAGGCTACCACTTCCCCCTTATCTTTTTACCAGCTTCCTTTGTTTGCCTGCATCAAACTTGCCAAGTAAATTTCCCAGAACTTCACTGCTACCCTATTACCTCACAAACAGTAGGAAATGAAAGGTCAACTCCAACTTCTCATTAGCTGAATAAACAAAATCAGAGGCTTTGTTAGCTTTTTATATCAAGAACCTTTGGATTACTTGCCATATATCAAAATGAGTTTCCCATAAAAAAATATTTTCTTTTTAACTCCTTAAATTCCTGTGCTGATTGTTTAAATCATGACTTCTAAGCATACCAATGATTTTCAATGTGTATTCGTGATCACAACCAAAAATGCTTTTGGATGGTCTCTTTTGCCCTGTTTCACACTGAAGACTCCTAGATTACTAAATGATATAATAGTTAACCATAGTCTGAGTCAGCTTTCAGAGTCCTTAAAAACTTGTGCAAGATTTTTTGAGAACCTCCCCCAGACCTGGGTAGGGCATTTAATATTTCTAATTATCAGGAGCTGTCTTCTTTCAGGGCAAGATTTTAATTTAAATGTTTTGGTTAATCTTAATAGGTGTTTTTGTTGTTGTTGGTTTTTTTGGGTTTTTTTTAAATAATATTAGTGGAATCAAAACCTAGCTAAACCAACCCTGCTCTCGACCCATCACAAATTAAGAAATTACATCAAATGTTTTTAAAAACTCCTTATGTTCTGTGAAAAAAAAGAGTGTTAAGAACTCTGTTAGAAACAATACAGATTAAGAGATGATTGAACACCAAAGCTCAAAATAAATCCGAATTCTCATCCAGCAACAGAACACCACATCATTTTTCCTTTACTCTTATACAATTGAATTCCTCAATTTTTATGCCTCCAAGTAAAAGCAGACCTTATGCATATAATAATTTTTCATTAATGCTACACATCCTCATTAAATTCAAATTATCTGCCAAGCAAAGAACATATTAGTGCAAAAAATATTTCCAGGAACTTTGTTCACTTTCCCATAGGTACAAACATATTTCACAACTTTAATTAGTTGCATGACAAATTTATCTACGACAAAAGACCTTAGGAATTGTAGTATTAATATTATATTTCATCAGGCTACTTTTTTATTCGTATTTGGATTAAACAAATCTATTGTTGTATCAAAATATATACATTTTTTAACTTCTTGAATTAATGTATTTTAAGTTCATTATGTGTGTGTAGAGTAAAAAGACAGAGGAAGCTGGCAATGACAGGGCATATTTTCAGCACCTGAAATGCAGAAATTTTGACTAGACACTAATATTTTGTTTTGACATATTATTTCAGAAGGACTGTAGTAGTTATAGAAAGACATAATTCTTGTGTATATACAAAAGCACTGACTAATGTAATTAAATCACATTACTTGGAAAGTATCATTTGACTCCACCCTTAAATAATATCCCACTATAAAAATTGTAGATTTTAATTGAAAAAAAAGAGCTACACCTCACTTAAGGTGTATCATTCCAAAGAATGTCATGCAAAAAGCTGAGTACAATTGTTTAATGCATTGTGGTTACATTACACAGAGGAGCAACTTGATAATATTTAAAGGTTTTCTATTCCTTATTTTAAGGCAAAACCAAGAATATTACTGTCTTTCAGAAGCAAGCAAATATTTTCATTATTCAGATCACTGGTTTTTGGCAACAACACCAATAAAACTATTAAAGTTTATATCTTTTATTCAGTTAAAAAGTGAAGGATTTTAATGGCTATTGGTAAAATTCATACAAAAAATTTTATCCGAAATATTTTACTTTAGGGGCACCGTTATGGCCAAGAGTCAGCCATACTTTATTTCATTTATTCAAGATATCTAAAAATCCTAAAACTATGTTAAAATAAACTTCATTGATACAAAAACCATGACTGAACCACTCACATGGAGACCATATGTTTCACCTCTGCACTGAGAGCAGGAGTTAACAGCTCCCAGTCCATCAAAAAATGAGAAGTTACTGCAGATTTGAGCCCTTAATCCTAAATTGGATGCATCACCTGTAATTTAAGAAAAGCAAATCCTGACACCTTTTCAGACACTTTTTAAAAGATAGACCTTTAATTCTTTTACCACATAGTTTCTTGGGTTTCTGAAACTCAAAACAGGTATATTTTAGTCACACAAGCATGACCACTTTCCCTAGATAATCTACCATTAATAACATTAATAAGCCCTATTAAATGCATACATACAAGCATCAAAGAATACTTTGACCAGTTTTTCCCGTAGTACAAGATTTAACTTGTGGTGGAACATTTTCAGCAAGGGCTGGAACATGCCCCTTCCCTCCCACCTCCCCTCTTCTTATTTCAAATACTTTCATTGTTCAATTAAGAAAATATGTAAACTACTGTAGCTTAATTTACAGACAAAAAATATAAATAAGCATCTCTAACAACTTTAATCACTGCCTCCTAAAAGAATATTGTTTCTTAAACAGAAAAGCTTCAGTATTTCAAAAGATCACTGCTTTCTGTTTCTCCAATGTGCATAAACATATGGGCATATATACTGATACACATTTACTGGTAACACCTGCAATACAATTACCATAATTACCACTTCCTTTTGAAGTTCATTCCTTCTTCTTTCAAAAGGGATGCATTCAACTAATGTGAGAAACCACAACTCATTAACAGTAAATGTCAGAGCATCATCAATGATAAAGGTGTATCCAAAAAGCACCTCTTCAAGGTGCTTGGATTCACAGTTCAAGACAACAGTGTTTATCGGTCAGCAGTGTACCTTTATTCAAATATATCTAGGAAACCAGTTCCTTGAGGAACTCTAGCTTAGTCTGACCAATTTTACTAAAACTTCTCCAGAAAACCTTCTGAGATGGATTGGAGCATTTCTCATTATAAATGGTTTCATCAGTCAGTTCTCTGGACCCAAACGCACAATTTTAAATCAAAGTTACATGAACAAGAATCAGCTTTTAAAGCTGATTAATTTCTTTCACTCTGCCCTATAAAGGCCAAGACAAAACCAGCCTAAGTGGTGAAAATAAAATGCAACAAGTACACCCAAAACTGAGAAAAGATACGAGCCATGAAGCCAAATTATATACTATATCAGTGGTCTTCCACTGAAGAACAAGAGAAGAGATGCATGTGAGTTCTGAAAATGGCAAGAGTGGAGTAAGGAAAACAGATTAAAATGCTTTAGGCTATACAGAAAAGCAATTGAAGTAACTACATATGTTAAAACTCACTGGAAAGGCTGGTGGGTTAGAAACAACAATTCAGCTAGAAATGTATTATGAGTTCTCGACTGCTGATGGACTTTGATAGACTAGGACTTAAAAATTGTAAACAAAATTGAAATTATCTTTAAAAAAATCATCTCACTGGGTAATAAAATCAAAACTCTTTCACATCTTAAAATTGCAGGAAAAAAATTGCTTTGAAAGATGGGAGAAGAGTCAGTAGGTTGCAATACTTATTTACTGAAAGCTGATGTATATGAGATAGAAACAAACTAGGGCTTAGCATTTAAACTGCATAAAGCACTGCTTGCCTTGGTAGCTTCCAAAAATACCAATAAAAAAATCAAAACTACAAGACTTCTAATGTACGCTGGAATTTCAGCAACTCCCCCCCACAAAAGTCCAAGAAAGCTGGAATCCTAAGAAATTACCATGGATTTCCATTACACAGGTGCATGTCTTTAGGGATGAAGGTACATAGAAGGAAAAGAATCAAGACCATCTATTTAAACCAGGCACTTATCTGTTCATTGTGCAAACATGTACAACCTTCCCTGAAGAAAACCCTTCTGTGATTCTTGCATTGAATCCCAAGGAAACATCTAGATACCTAGTTCCCTTTTTTTTTTTTTTTTTTTTTTTTTTTTTAAATAGAGAATAAAACCATAAGTAACTTGAGCACAAAAATAAGTCCCCTGTTATTTAAAAAGCTCTCTCCTTGCTGTAGAGGGCCATAGGGAAAAACAGAACAAAACCTAACCATAACAATTCCCTTTGCTTAAGAAGGAAAACTCTACTGAATACTTATTCAGACTGGAAGGTAAAAAATAAAAGGTTATGTCAAGTTACCTAGTTTTTTTTAGAACTCTAATAAGGGTCAAGGCCTCCTCAGTCAAAAGTATGAATAACATGACATTTTAAGTACAGGTCCATTTTGTATGGTTTTTTGCTGTGAATTACTAAAGATAACCGATAAAATATAATTATAAAGACTATAAAATAATTGTTCTGAAAATAAATACCACATATACAATCTTCAGGATATTATCTGTTCATAGTGCTCCTCTGGTTATACAGAAATAAGACATTTTCCAATATCTCAATACATGGTCTGTTTTTAATATTCCTTTAGGAAAAAAAAACTCATCAAAAGCTAACTGTGCAGGCTCATGATTTTGATACTCTCCTTGGCAGCAGATTAATGCTTTTTTCCTACAGCTCTTCTATAAATTACCAAATTGAGCTTCAGAGAAGCTGTGTGTTTCACAGCATTTCAAGACACTTTTCAGTTCTATTCAAAATTCATTTTGTAAGAAATTTGGGCAACAGAGAAAGTTTTGGACAAATTTATTCAAACCCTCATGCATGAAAATCTTGTGACCAATGTCCCTCAGTTTCTGAAGGTATTTGGGTCTGATCCATGCTCATTTCCAAGAAAATCTGACTCCGCAGGTATTTTAAACTAACCTTACTTTCCCCTCTGTGAAATGAATATTTATTTCTCAAATGTAAAATATTCCCATGATTTCACCCAAATTATACTTTGTCTATTATACGTTACTGTAATACTGAATTTTATGTCTCTGTCTACCTCGAACTATTATCAGTAACATCTGATCCAAAACCTTCTTTCAATAGTGGCAAACTCTATTTAAAAAAAAAAAAAAATCAAAATCAGTTTGTCAATTAATTTTGAGATAAAACCCCAGAAGCCCTTATGGAATTACTTAATGTATTTTGGAACAGAAATGCATGGGCACTTGTAAAATAATACAAAAAAAAATTTTCTTCCTAGCTCATATTTCAAAAGGAAACAAAATCAGCAATATCCATTAGATGCCTCAGAGGCTTTTGTGGTTTCTTTTCCAGAAGGGAAAACACACTTCCAATGTTAAATCATACTAACTAATTTACAGAAATCTGACATCAGGGATTTAGGATATTTCTTTTGGAAACAGAATTTCTGGGGGATGAGGAGAGGGAGGGGTGCAGAGAGGCAAAGGCAAAATGCAGGATTTTCCAGTATGAGGAAATTTCTTGACCTTTTGCATTCCTACAGAGAACTGATCTGTTGCTACCAATCTACACAGTTAGTACTAGTAGTTACTGCACTGCTCAATACTCTTCACCACATCTGAAACCTACCTACCTACAGTAACAGTAATAAAAAAGTCACCAAAAAAAGGCCTCTGCAACCCACCCAGATATCACTCTGCAAACATTTAATGCATAAAACAGTTGAAACAGCCAGCACTTAGAAAATCTTTCATCAGAAGTGAATCTTCAGCTTTTAGAAGAGATTTTCCAAGTGACAAAGTAATATTTTTCAGATGAAAAAAACCTTTTTGTCCTGAATAGAAAATTCTGTTTTCCTGTACAACAAACATCAGGCATGTTCTTATATAAACATCAGGCAGCCTTCAAGATCACTGGAAGGTCCTAAGTGCTTTAAACCAATCCACCTTTCTCTTTTATTCCACCTGGTCAGACACAAGTCTATGCACAAAACAGACTGTCCTATAACCTATTTAGGTCATGTTAGATATTACAAAATATTCCATTTTGCTATGATTCCCAAGAGTAAACTGAAGAGAAAAAGGAAAATCTAGATATTAACAAGACCCACCCCATGGACTAGTAGGTTGCTGTAGCTTGACCTCATACACAAAACCAGCAATCAGGAGGACAAACTTAGAAAAATGTTACAATCGCTGTTCTCGAAAAAGTCCAAATCTGATGATATTGTTCTGCAGCTCAACCACCAGTTTTTCTAATATAAAAATAAATTTTTAATTATTTCAAACAAAATTTCCTTCAATTATGTCTTCCTATTTTTTCCACTGCATATATAATGACTGTTTGAAACAAACTTGTATGCGTTTATAGATTTATCTTCCTTATTATCAGTCTTTTCAAACTAAACAGATGATGCTCTTTCAATGTCTCTCCTTGACTTAGTGCTTTTGTTCTCCTGTTATATCTTTCCAACGTCTCACCCCATATTTTTGATGAAGCCTTCATCACTCTTGAGTATAACACACTGTTTCAGCTGCATTTTACAAAGAATATTTTCACTTAAATCATCCAAGAGTAAAATTGTCCTTCACACCATAAAAATAACTCTCTCAATTTCATCTTCTGTCATACCTAGTCTTCTGCTTCACTAATGTCCATTTGGTCAGTCCACACATTATTTTTCCATGTGAAGTGCAATACTTCCACTTGCCTGCCTCTTTGATTATGAAATAATGTCTCCAGTTTACCAAGACAGTTTTAAATACTAATCCTATATAGAGTGGTTGTTGCCAATATGACATCAACTTTTACAATCTTTTTACATTCTACTCTATTAGCATGACAGATAGAAAAGAAAATAATTTATGGCTTCAATATCTTACCTAAAGAATTCCTTACTTGTTTTTTGGTCTCACTTTGCATAAAAAAGTCCCACCCTACTCAGAGTGATACCAAAGGATATAATTTGAATAATATGGGATATCCAGCATTTACCAATGAACATTTAGAAAACAGCTAGGAAACCAGCAAGTCTGTCTATTAACTGAGTGAAGGTAGTACAAAGTTAAGGTCAAAGCCACATATGTGACTACAGTGAGATTGTGCTTGAACTGCATCATCAATACACCTAATTATTATATTAAAATAGTTTATATAATTGCTACAGATTAAACATATCTGCTCTGAGATTCAGTAGATACTGAAATCATTTGCATTCATAACTATACAATCCTAGACATTTAATGAAATTGAGAAGTCTTTTGTTCATGATTATGACCTATGCTCTCAGATATAGTGTCAGTTATAAACACAAAATCTGGGGCAGTAGGAATATGGGTAATTTATTAAAAATCAAGTTAAACAGTTTTCTATTAAGTCGGAAAAGCAGGTTCTTCCCCAAAAGAAGGGTCCCCTTTCCCCCAGAGGTCTTTTAATTGACTGGATTAAGCCTAAGGAGATCTATCAGTTTACCTAGCAATTTAAAATAAATAATGCTAATATGTTCCTCTATATCATATCCAGATAAGATTCTTATAAATTCATCAATACTGCCACAGATGTAACAAGAAAAAAAGACCAATTTACATCAAAGCAGCAAATTATAATCCAATTAAACTGTTCATTTCAGAGCAGAATATTAATCCTGAATATATATAATAAAATATTATCATATATGAAGAAATAGTATGATTTTTGCCCTCTTCTTAAATAAAACATCTTTTGCAGTTTATGAATAATATCCTGTGTAATAGTTAGTAGGATGGTAATCTTAACCTCAAATTACCAGCACACAACATAAATTTGTGTTTCCTTCATAAGGTGTAAAAAAGTAGAAGCAGAACCTATGATCCAGGGATCAGCTTTTCATTATACTATCAAACTGGTGACATCAGGAAATAAAGAGATACTATCAGTAAATAAGTAAATTAATAAGAATCTACTTCGGTAGAGTTGCAACTAACACAATATAATGCCATAACTATAACAGCATTTGGAAAGGAATGTGTATTTTAGAAATAGAGCTACACTAAAATTACGTATTTCTAAGATCAGTAATGTCTGACAGTTCTGGTTAATGTACAGATAAATAAAACCAGTGATTCTGTGCTTCTAAAAAAAGTTCCATAATCTTGGCTTGACATTTCAGAATCACTGCAGGATCACCCCTCCTAATGACAACCCTAAATCTGAACTTCAGACTCAGTGAGAGAAGGTGAGAGAACTCACCTTCTCTCACTGAGAGAATAAAGGTGAGAGAACTCACACACATGCATTCCTATGAATTCTCTCCTTTATAACTCTACAGAGAAATCTTTATAATATCCATTGCTCATGCAAAAGGCATAGAGTTAGGCAGACAACAGGCACATGATCCATCCCTCCACTCTCACAGGACAACAGGACCTTTGTGTGACTTTCTCAAGCACAAACCATGGAACATCCTCAAGAAAACAGTATTCACAAAAAAACACAGATAACGGCACAGCAAGAGCTATATATTTTGAGAACATAAAAAAAAAAAAAATCAACCTAAGACAAGACTTTTTAATGTTATGTACCTACTACATACGCTAGATACACATACTTCCTATGATTTAGACAGATTGTAGTGGCACACATATCCTAATCTGGAGCACATAACTACTCTCCAATTGAGGATAAAAGGATTAAGTCCAAAGGCACTATTTTAAATTTTTCTTTTACCACAAAGTTGTGAGATGTTCTGAGGTCCAAGATGGGCTTGAAGCCCCCTGACTTTTTCAGGATCAGGAAGTACCTTCACTAAAATCCTTTCCTTGTTCCTCTTGTAGTGCAGGCTTTATAAATCTGCATTTAGAAGGGAAAAAAAAATCTGGTTCAGAAGAACAGAAAGACTTTTAAATATTCCATATCACTTCAGTCTGTGCCTTGAGAGCCTTTGACTAACTACAATATTGCCTCAAGGTAACTCCAGTAAAAAGGCTGAAGGGGCCAGTGCCTGGAAAATAAAAGAAATCATACACAAATGTACTAATAAACTGAAAATATGAATATTCTACTTCAAAAACTGCTTCAACAAGTACATGCATATAAAGTAAATCTTTCAGCTGTATTCAGTCATTCACTACCATATTTTTTCATAACGATCACTTTCTCTGTTTTGAAAACAAGCTCAGGGTTTTTCCTTCCACTAGAGTACGCTTAGTTCACCCATTCTCTTCTGCATTTCACAATACTTCCACTACAGTGTTCTCAGAGGAAACCAGAAATTTATTGTAAGGCTTAATTGTCATATTTTATTTTAATGCTGCATTTTTTTATAGCAACTGAAGCATCAAACACCTTCGCTGTCTGATTGTACCAATACTGCAAACCTCAGCAAAAGGTGCTGATATGCTGTGCATTGAAATTAAAGGATCTGTGCCATTTAGAAAAACAGCTAAGATTCTATGAATCCTAAAACTATGAACTTATTCACTGGCTTAATTTCAAAGACAGTCAGTAAACAAAAGTATTTAGAGAAGACTGACATTGGTTCATCGAAAGTAAGACAGACCAAAAACTGAAAAAAAATTTGGATGTATAAGAATTTTTAATCACTGAAAAATTAATCTTTAAAAGTTTGAAGTGAAACAACTTTCAGAATAACTTGCATTCAGAAGCATAGCATTCAAAATCTGAATTTTAAAAAATAAAAATTAATTCCACAAAAGCCTTGAAGTACAATTAACTGCAAATCAAAACTGCTTTTTCCTTCTTCATAGTGAAAATTTATTGTACCTCAAAAAATGTACCACAGTTCAATTTTAAAGGCCTTAAAAAAAAACCAGGCATTCGTCTCTTAGCTTATTTGTTGTTTTGTTTTTAGACTTCACAGATAAACGTTTGAAGTGATGTCAACTATCAGTGCCTTGAGTCAGTTCTGAGATAAGCCTGTATGTGGTATATTTTTTTAATGTGTTTTTACTACAAAAAGTAGAAAACACACAGAAAATCTGGAAACCTCTGAAAAAACATTATGACCTTACACAAAGAGTGAGAATAAAGAGATCAAGGTGCTGTGAAACTCTTCCATACCCCTCACTTCCTGTCCCATTAGACATTGTCAACAGAGAGTTTGCTGGTTTGGTCATAAAGATAGTTGCACAGCTAAGTTCCACCTAAAAATCAGAATGAAAGCATCCTGCTTTTTTGTTCATTTTGAATGAACACCACTTTTACCAGAATGATTTTTACTGAAGTACTTATTCCAAGTTCACATTTAGTGACATTTCAAGATTCAGATGTCTGCGTTATCCTGAGTCAGCCAAGAATTTCGTTGCCTCTGCAACAGCACTTCCATCATGAAAACCAAGGAGAATGCTTTTTGAATGTCCGATCAATTTAGTCAAAATGACCTTGACTTTACTAAAACCAGAAAATGTTCCTGGCAGTTACAGGTCACCTGAAATCCAGTTAATTGATCAGGCAACTGAACACTGAGATTAACATTTTATTTTCAAAAAACCATTAGGCTGTATTCCGCCTAAACAGCCAGGGTATTGGAAACTAAAGTGCAGGCCCTTCATATATCACCTCTAAAGCGTTTTTTAATTTTTCACCTACTTGCATTACTGTGTGCTAAATAGAAGGGCTTAGTTAAGCACTGTCTCTTAAGAGAAGCAGTATTAAAGCTTGACTGAATGACTTCATCCTGTCCACCTCTGCAAAAGATACTAATACAGAGATTTCACTTAAACAAAAACACAAGGTTGTGCATATTGCAATCACTATTTCATCCAATGAAAACTTAGAACTACGGGTTTTTGGTTAGCATTTGTTTGTTTGCTTTTTCAAGATCTATTTTCTTCTCTGGTAAACTGGTGTGCATATTAACAATGCATGAATTGCCTTAAATATTTATGAGCACATCTTTAATGTTATGGTATTCTTTCCTATTTTCTTTAAACTTTTTTTTTTCATTGAGAATTGAAAATACCTTAGTTTCAACTGTCCGTTTTTTCCCAGCTGTTTTTGAGTTTAACTAGGAATATATATGTCTCTGAAATCATACAAGCATAAAAGGCATTGAAGATGTTTATTATTAAAATGTCAAATGCTGTTGGAGGGTCCTCTCCTTGTAACTATGTTGGACTAAAGTTTAGATAGCTTGTACCAAAATGGGTAACATACTTCTAAGGGGGGTAAAAAAAGGAAACAAAAAATCACCACCAAAGCAAAGGTTGCCAAATAAAGAGTATTATCCTGATCCAGTAATTTTCTAAGCTCACAAAGACACAGTATGGCATGTGACTAACAAAATTTCATTCTCAGACAAATTATTCTTGATGTAGTCATCCAACCAAATACAGTAACATACACACTGCTCTGTCAAGAGTTTTTGACTTTTGTACATTATTCTCTATCACACATTAAAGTTAGTAATATAGCTTTCATTTCTACATTGTAGTGCTTTGTTGAGAAAGCAGTGAATACCCTGCCAAGTGTATTTTTGAAAAGATTATCAACTCAAAAAATTATATAGGTAAATTGGGATTTTCTTTCTCAAAATATACTACATTTCTGACCTAATGGGAAAAACACAACTTACACGAAAACTTTCTTAAATAAAAATTTATTATTAAATAAATAAAAATTATAAATTAAAACCTGCTCATGGATAACAAGGTAAGGATAATAGCCCAGATGATTTTGCATCCTCTATTTCAAAGAAGGAAATTTTCTTTTAAAATGTGGATATCACTAAACTGCTTTGACAGATCTTTGAAGAAATAATTGATTACAGTGTATCCTCCTGTAATTAATTCCCTAGGCAACCTAAATATTTCAGCTAGTGGAAATATGTGTCTGCTAAGCTATAAAACTGGCCAGATAAGAAGGTTATCATATCATATTGTTCCTCTAAGGCGAGCCGACAAAAGCTGTTTGTGGTTAAATTATAAGAATTGGTTAAGCACTAAAAATACTCCTAAATTGATGATTTTAAAAAAATTTTTGAATGCCACAGTATCTTCCAATAGAACAGAGTGCAGTGGAGCTCAGTATTGAAACTGCCCAGCTAGGTACGTGAAGGTTCAGGAATTAAAAAAAAAGGGGGCAGAAGAGATAAAACCCAATGGCCATTGTTAGGTCTTTTCACAAAGACTCACAGTATTGTGCCAAACAAAACAAGTACCAGATCCAAGCTGGTGCCGACAGTCAATCCAGTCATTTGGTCGTGTGTCATGCTCCGCTGCAATGCCTCCAGAAAAACAGCACAGACAGAAACAGCTGGGAAACCCTTCCACCCACAGTCAGTGTGGACTTCATTTGCTGCTGACAGCCTAAACTGGACAACAAGAGGTTCAAACACACCCCCCACCCACTAAGTCCAGTGAGTGCAAGTCTTTTGCCATTCAGGAAGTATGCTCTCCAGCAGACTGCTCCTGAAAACCTATTATTATATTAAATAGCTGGGCAGTCACAGAGTATGAACCAGCATCCAATTTATCAGCACACTCTCCAAGTGTCTGTTTCCAAGTGCCTTTTCGTCTCCAAGACATGCAGTAATTTTAAACTTCAGAACAAGACTGGAATAGTTCCATATCTAGTTGAATATTATGTTGTGAAAGCTCCATTTTGCAGATGAAAGAAATATTTATTTTTTAAGAACGTGAAACTTCATTTATCAGTTAAAAGGGATTTAATGTAATTAAAGACTCCCTAATTTCAGTATTCTAAAGCCTGATCATAAGACCACTTAGTCATCCTGAGGTGGTGGAGTCAAAGTTAAGATCTAAAATACCCTGTATACCTATTTCATCAAAATTAACATGCTACTTTTAAAATAAAAATACGGATTCATAAAGATATCACAACAGAGAAGAGATGCTCAGGTGGGAGCAGAAACAATACCAAACAGGTTACAGGTGGCACCCGCCTAGAAGCAGTTTGAAAGATAATTCTGAAGTACACAACAATACGGAGATGCTTCATATTAGAACATTAATAACTGAAAGACAGATCTTTTCCTGCTTTCTTTTCCTTCCATGTAACCAAGCTGTTGTAGCTCTCCCGTACAGTCTGTCAGATAAGTTTTCACTACCGATTACAACTTTCACGAGCAGTGAAGAGCACACTTAACTAAAAAACACCCAAAAAGACGGATGGATGAAACAGGCAAAAAGCATACTATCAACTATGTACCTGTAGAAAGCAGCTGGTTATATTTGCAATCAGTAAAATAAATAAAAAAAATAATTATTGAGATTTGAAAAGCCATTATGAGCTTCCCATCAGCAGTGTCCCTCTAAATTCACAAGCGATATGAAGCAGACTTACAGAAGAATAATCAAGCTAGAATACAGATATTTTTTAAAATTCTGACACAGAAATGCAAAAATACAAAAAGCTAAATAGCTTATCAAAGAAAGGCAACACCTTGCCAGTTACACTGATTTAATTTCTATGCCATGTAATGACATGTTAGAACACACTAGAGGAAAGAAGTCCAGAGATTCAATTATACACAGGTGAATAATAAAGACTATTAGGAACAGAGGATAAGCAAATAACAAAGTTGTGGTGAAAATCAGTATTTAAAATCTGCTGATGCCCCAAAATTTTAAATGGAAAAAAACACTTTCTTATAAGCTTTAAATTTTGAAGTTGATGCACAGTAGTTCTTAATAATAGATTTATTAAGTTGAGCTTAAGCTTCTACAGAAAATAACATTTCTCATGAAGTGCTACAAGAAAACTCAGATTAAATAATCACATGGATTTAACCAGTAAACAGTTTACATACCACTTTTCCCAATGGTAATAAAGTGAGTGGAGATTCAGACTACAACCAGAGATAAACTTAGAAGACTAAAGAGGCTAAGCTAATTTTTATAAGCAAAAACAGTTTAAGAAACAGATACTCATATGATAATTTTAACAAAAAAGAAAGCATGGAGTAGTGTACACTTATGTGTTACTTTCAAAGTGTTTCCAAAAAAAAGATGCAAAAAACCCTCAGGGTTTAGTCAGTAATATGAATATTCTCTTATAATCTTTCTTTGCCCTTTCTGTCTCATTTTTCCCTCTCTTCATTCTTTTTCCCATACTTCTGATGGCAGTCTTTGGAACATATATCATGCCATGTATGACTGTATGGTACCTTCACAATACCAGACAACATAAAGTCAGGAATTTTCTAGTAGTACTATTTTCTCAGTAAGTTAAGTCCAGTTTAGAGAATAGCAGCAGTAGTCTGCTAGGATAATATTAATGGTAATGTCATGTATATCTATTTGATACACTAGTCAGAGGGGAACAAAAAGGCAAATGTCTGAAATTAAGACCAAAATGGGAAAAACTCACTCAGCAAATTATGCACAGAAAGTGGAACATAGTACGCAAACGAAAGGGGTATTAGGGGATGAAAGTGGCACAGGGAAGATTTCAACAGCTAACCTAGGTAAGGAAAGCAAGGGCAATAAAGCTATCCTCAAATGGCAAAGAAAGTCTACATCAAAACTTGCGTCCAATGAAGTGCTTATATACTTATATGCTACTATTTATATGCAATCCTCTTCCAGAGAAGAAACCTGAGGAGATAATTTTGAAAATCTAAAATATTTTAGTTAAATAAATATGCATCTGAGTTCTTGGCCATTTTGGACAAGTTTAAGATAATCTATTAGCATCTATATAGCACTCCAATAAGAGAAGAGAATTCCTATTAAAAAAAAAGCAAGCACTAGAGAAAAGCATACACTAGACACATTATGTACATTCAGTGCTGGAGCACTAAAGACAGCTTCCCCCAAAAGGTCACAAGATCTAAACTTCAGTCCCTTTTTCAAAGTCTTCGATTATATTTTTTTTATCAGTAGCAGTTAGTCTGCTGAGTAGTTGGACACCTGCATGAATTAGGCAAGTAAGTCTTAGTGGCTTGCCGCTTGCTAGAACTAGAGAAATCAAATACTAACATCAGGAAAAACAGCCTTGTCTGTTTTTTAAATGAATCTTAAATCTTCTGTTCTGTAAGCAAAAACCTTGTGTTATTTGATTTACACACACATAGCAGGTCTCATACCCAGACATCTTATTCACTTCATTTGGATCAGCCACTTTAAACGAATGCGTACATTATTTCAAGTGGGATACTGAGTGCTCATGGGCATAGCAGCATGCCAGCATCAGCTGAATACAACTACAAAGAAATTAAAAAGTAACCCCTCCTAATAGAATGGAAAGTTGGAGTTAAGAGAGTCTTAGTTTATCTTCTACTTTGTTTTTAAAGACAATTCAGTATTTATAAATTGTGATTTTTAGGCCTTATAAAAACTTGACATTTTGCTCACAGAGTTAATTAAGGCACCTGTAATTCTGCTTAATTAGAATCTTCTATTGCTTCCTCAAGCACAATCTGTTTAGTATTATGGTGCTGTAAAAGCACAAAGAAACTGAATACTGCTGTGGTATGTGAGAAATGCCTATAGTTTTAACATGCTGTGTCTTCTTTCAAGTAGACATAATAATATTAGCATTATCTCCCAGTCTAATTTTTTTCATTTTCTTTATTTTTTTCAACTTTAATTCTATTTTGAGCAAAAATTGAAAGAAAAAAACTGAAAAAAAGGGAATGGCATAAAAAACTGCTTACTAGGTAGTGAAAACACATACATTGCTACAAGAATCTCAGACACTGAGTAATATATAAATTATTTACCTT
The DNA here is from genome assembly GCF_030490865.1 of Poecile atricapillus. Lineage (NCBI taxonomy): Eukaryota > Metazoa > Chordata > Aves > Passeriformes > Paridae > Poecile > Poecile atricapillus. The sequence goes on from NC_081289.1 coordinate 74,370,612, forward strand.
GGTTGCAATGTCAGCTTTATAACTGTCTTGCGTGGCAAAGAATCTTGAGAAGCCTGAATATCATCCTACAAGAAAACATCTTTGAATTTCCTTTTGAATACACTTCAATAGATAATATATGAGCTTTGTCTAGTATATGCATTTTGTGGAGTACAAAACCACATAAACAACACCATAAACCAAAGCTTATTTTAGCACATTACTGAGGATGACAAATAACAAAATTTAATAAACTAAGCACTTCACACTGACAAAAGAAAGATGCTCCCTTTGACCAATTCACTGTAAAATATTTGTTTTCATTAAAGATCTTATTAGATTCCATTATCACATTATTATATCTGTGTTTTCATTTTTGCAAGCAAGACTTCATAATCACAAACTACCTTCATATTTTGCAAATATTTATTTTTATTAGATTTCCCCTGCTATAAATCTACTCTGAAACACCACACTCCTGTGCACTTATCACAAGGATTCAGTGTCGTTTCCTGGGAGCTCTCATTGTTACCTTATATTGTACACTAAGAAAAGTTTCAAAAAACATAATTTGGGGTGTGGTGTGGTACACTTCCACTGAGGAAAGGTAGAGACAAGACAGCGCTGTCACTGTTCCATAGCCTAAGAGAACAGCCAAACTACTGATTTACAGCACATCCCAGTCTGTTTTTACAATGGTGAACACTACAGACTTTGAAACTGAAGTGCAAAGCTCCTCAGTTCCTCAAAACATCCTCAAAATCAAGTTTTTCAAATCCAGCAATTGTCATTTACATTAAAATTTTCTTTCTGCACTGAAAGAACTAAGACTAATGTACAGGAATTGTGTAATGGTTCCAGTTTTATTTTTGCAGTTTGAATCTCATCCATGCTCCAACCAAAGTTGCATCATTCTGGGATCTTTAAGTGCCTTCTATTTTTCAGTGTATGCCTTCCAAGTGATTTTTTTTTTTGTTTAATAGTGTAGAATTTGTAAAACTTAACACAAGAAGTACAAAGTATTCAGCTACCAGCTGAGAGAAACATGATGCTTTTGAGTGCTACTAATAATTAGAAAGAGTAGAAAAAGTACAAACAGTATCATTCTGGATTTCTTCAGTAGTGTCTTATTCCCAACTTCCTTTTTTCTGCCTCCAGGAAAGGGAACTTCTCCCTGGTTGTACCAGCTATCTGCTGGAATGCTGCTGCTGTGGTCTTATGCTCTGTTCCTTTAAGTGTTTTTGATTTTTTCACCCCTCAAAAACAACAGCCACTTTCAGTCTTAGAGACTTCATCATTTGTCTTTCTCAACTCTCCTGACATTCATTCTGAACACCCATCACTGAGCAATTCTTAATGTCAGCTTCCATCAGCCACCAAAATACCACAATCTGTACTCCAAAATAAATGCCTTTGAACTTCCAATTTGCTCAAGGTTTGCAAAGGTTCTGTAAGTATCCTGAAGTTCTCCTGTTAGCAGTCTACAAATCTGACATTAAAAAGGTTTTGTTGCTATAACAAATGCATAGCAGAGATACTAGATTAATGGTATGCTGCAGATATTGTGTGGCATACAGATAAAACTTAATCTGCATTTGTAATCACCTTATTTTTTTGTTTTATAGAGGCACAATAAAATTAATTGAAATAAGAACTTCCTTTTTAATCTCTGCTTTCACAGTGGTAATAATAGCTTATCGAATTAGTATGCTACTAGGTAATATACAGTTTAAACAGCAATTAGTACTTCTACAGTGCAGTGGTATTAATCCAGATTGACAAAGAACACGAACAACAAAATAAATTTAGTAAAATAAAACATGGCAACGTCTTCCAATATCATTCAGAGCAGGAGTAAAACCTTCATCCCAGGCATGCCTTCAAAATATTCCTACTTTGTGAAAGTGCACATTACAAAGAGGAGAAAAATTATATATTTATGACACACAAGCATATAGCATACACATGCAGCATATATACTTATATATGTATATATACATATTAGTATAAAAGTCATAAAAAGTATAAAGAATTATTCTAACTTTTTTTTTTTTTTTAATGTATACATGTGACTGGAAGTATAATTCAAGATATGACACACCTGGCACAACTAAGCCATAAAATGTATGTCATGTTTATTATGTCAGAAGTATGAGATAATCATATCATAAAGACTATCTTTATGCTGTGTTTATTCACAAAGAAATTAAACATCTCATTTTGTCTTTCTTCAAGGTAAATGAACTTAAGTAGACTTCCCAAAAATTCCTAGTTATCACAGAAGAGAAAGTTCAGAAAATGAAGAAACTAAGAATTCTGTCAGGAAGCAGTATTAGCAAGTGTGTTTCCCCAGGGTGTTCTTCACTGTAAAGTAAGTCTCAAAATGATACAAGAGGATTGCTTACTTTATCATCCATTTCATTGAACATTCCTGTTTCAAATAATTTCAGCAAAGACAAAAGAGTACAAGGTATTGTCTAGACCTAACCTAGCAAACTAAGGTTAGACTTCTGTTAGGGATGGAAATTTTCTTCTTCCCACAGTTCTTAAGTTAAAAGTGAAGTCAAATCATAGGACTGCATACTGTTATCCATTCACTTACATATGTATATCACTTAAGCATCCAACAAATTTGTGCCCACAAGAAAATTAGAACACCTGCTCTTACTATCTAACTCAAAAAGGGGAACAAGATCTCTTTCCTTTAGCTGCGTGGGCTTTTTTTCAATATCAGCTGCTGACACGTTCACTTTTTACTTTCTAATATATTCAATCTACATGAAGAGTGATAAGTAGCATATTTCTGAGAAGGCATTACCTGAAAATTTAGTTCTGATGTTTCCCTGTATTCAAAAGACATAGTTTACATTTAATTTTTGGAAAAAAATCAAGGAACAGAGCTCACCATCTTCAGGAATGGAGTTGCTGTGTCATAATCATAAGCACTTTTGTCCTTTAGGATAAGAATATGAGCAGAGTCAATTATCACTTTCTTCACATTCATTATTGAATGGAAAAGCCTGTTAAAATATTTAAAATCTTAATTAGTTTTTAATTAGTGTTATTCAACATTGTAATATCAAAAGTTAAAAACATTAATGAACCTAAAACTATGAGTTGCAAAAAAATAAATAAAAATTTTAACATCAATATCACATGAAATTAAGAACAGTTAGTTGCAATGGGTGCAATAGCTTGAAAAATGTAGAAATAGTCTGAAATATATTCTTGTCATACTGCAAATGAGGTACAATTCCTCCTGTATGTTGTGCTACTAAAGGTGTATCCTCAGAATACCAACTGCTTTTTCAAAATGCTAATCTTAGGAAAGTTTGCAATTTGTATATTTGATTTTCAGTTTCTATAGTGGAGACAATCCTGAAACACTGGTTACAAAGTCAAGACGTGTTTACACAGGATTAAGAGAATAATCAGAAACATGAAAAATATAAACTATAAACTATACAAACTATCAAGATGTTTACAAGTTTCTAAATCCAGAGAGCTGGCTAATTTTATTTGCAAAGTGAAAAAAGCCTTTATTTTACTCTCTTATAACTAAGTGCATTATGAATACTTATGATTTAGTAGATTGAAAATATGGAATTTAAAAATAATTGTCATGAAATAGTTTTAAAAAGGAAAGAGTATTTTAGACACATTTAAAACAATTACTCATTTAATGAACATGTTGTATCTTCAGGCTACCATCATCACCTTAATTAATAAAATGTACCAGTTCTAAACATTCCAATATGAAAAAATTTTCTGAACAAACCCATAATTAAAGCATGTGAATACACAGCGATACATAAATCATGCAATGTTTTTTAAAAAAATTCTATAAAGACACTAATACTGGGAAGTACCCCCCAGATGAAACAATAAACAATGAGACACAAGTAGAATATTTTCAACATGAAAAAGATTTCCCACTTTTAAGAAAGGTAGGCTACAGAGGGTGTGGGATTTTCCAAGGAATATATGCTTAAATTAGGACATCTTTGATCTTTATTATGGCAGGCAAATATAAAAAGTTCTCCTACTTACTGCAGAAAAATTCTGTTATTAAGGAAATCTCAGTAATGTGTCTACTTTAGGAAATATCAAAATTTTGTTTGAACATCAAATTCTTACTCAGAGGGTTAAAAAATATTTCATAAATGAACAACATGGGTAATCAAATCCACTTCTCAGGAAGAGCACCTCTACACTTTCAGTGGAGTACACTGCTGTTTCAAATGTGTACACCTGAAATAAAAACTTCAGTTCTAAAAATGCAAAAGAAAATTAACATTTAACTTTCTGCATTTATAATAAATTACCTGGTGCCATAATCCACAACTACCCAATCTTTGGCTGTTCCCGTAATAGCATCATGATGCTGAAAGAGGCCAAGGTTCCTCCTAGCTTCTGTCAGCAATTTATAGTTATCCACAGAAGGAAATACATTCATCTTCTCAGATTTACTGGACTGTACTAAAGCCAAGTAGTAAAGAATTTCAGCTGCCCTGGAATTGCAGAGAATAATCAAGAATTTATACAGGGTTAAAATGTAAAAAAACATATTTGATCGAAAGAATAAACCGTAAATAGTTCCATAAGCTCTATAAACCTTGTTCTTGCTCATTTTAGCCTATCTTCACCCTGTAGCTTCTTGCATGACCTCTATGATGGAAAATGGACCTTTAAAATAAAAATATAACAGTGCAAACTGAAATGCACACTCATGAATGGGTGAGGTATATGGATTTGGTCTTAAAACCTCACAGTATGGATAGAGTGCCTTACAAGAAACATACAATTCCCATTTCAGAGAACAACTTATTAATCAAACAAATTTGTTTTAAATAAATATACTAATCTGTACACAACTGAATATTTATTCTGCCATTTGCACTTACAGCAAACTAAATTCTTATAAAGGCTTAAGCATCTCATGCATCTGCTCACTTTATATTCACCTGAATGAAGAGAACACTGGATTCCAAAACCCTTGAACAGAATGCAGAGGCTTTCTCTTCTATATCTGTTGCAAAAGCCTAGCACTAAAATATTACCACTTGATTCTTACTTGCTTTATGAGAATCTAAATTTATTTTACAAAAATATCCCCATAATTGCCAGTTATTATAGATATTTGACTGACAAAAATGCCTGCATAAATTCTGGGAAAACATCTGTTAACTTTTTTCCTATCATCTCCTAAAATGTTACAGTTCTATTTTTGCAAGTCTGAAAAGCATCAGATTATTTTTTAAAATTTATTAGAGGTTAATGAACATTTTTCAAGTACTTGAAGCAAAAAAGATGATAGAGGTTAATGACACAAAAAGCAAAGAAATCACAACATATTTTCTTGTAATGTTAACTTCTAAGAATGCAAGTAATAAATTTAAAAAAAAAAAAAGAAAATAAGTTAACTCTTTTATTTTCCCAAGTTGGCAGTGAGGGCATGTGTTCAGTTTTAAACAAGATACAACAAAACTATTGACAAAAAAAACCTTGATTTTCAGACCATGAATGTGATTAATTGTTAACATGAAAAATTCCTTTAGATTCAATTTTCTATTCATCTTTATAGAACAGATAGGTCACAGTTATATAAAAACTGCAACTACCACATACCCAAGGAAACTGAATGGTGCACTGTACACATAACAGCCTAAACTATTTTCATATTGTCAATATTTCATGAACAGGATGAGATTTTGCTCCTACAGGTTAGATAATTGCTCAGAAGCTACATAGAAAATCAAGGTGTTAAAAAGTTATAATTGCTATATTTAGTTACCAGTGCCAGATTAACCTTAATGACTGTAATTTAAATGTTTCTTAGTGCAAATTCCTACTTCTATGCATCCCTCTTACTTTGTCCTATTGCAGTTCAACTTGAAAGAAAAATGAAAATATTTTAGTTGTAAAAAGGGCATCAGATGTTCATTCATCTAGTGAATAAACCCTGCCCAAAACCATTTTACTTTTTTTTTAAAAATTGAATTAGCCACTAAACACTGATATAACTTAGCTATAAAGAAGAGAACACAATAAATTTTAGTCCTTAAAATGAGGTGAGATTTCCTTCCCCACAACAATATTAATTTAATTTCTTTTTTATTATTGGGGATGTCTCTCAGATACAGAATTTTCTTTCCATGTCTCAATATTTTTCTAAACACTAAAATGGTTCAATGGTCAATGATGAAGGACATTCAGAAACACAACACTGTATTAGAGAACACTTCAGTTTAAAGGTAAGCATCTAACACCTGTCCATAAAAGCTATATAAAGCCTTGGCTTTCTCTCCTCTGTTTCAAACTACTGCAGATGATCTAATACGGTTTTCAGAAATTTCCCACTGTAATTTGTAGAATCCGTCCCTGACAGAACCCTGCAAATAGATCAAAATTTGCTTCACTGGTTTGTCAACCTTACTACCAAGGATTACCTTAGCTAGGTCCAGTTTATATTTATTCTAAATAAATAATTTTGCCAAGAGATTTTGAACTCTCCAGAAGTAGTATTTTCTATCCATCCGTATAGTTAGAAGTATCACCATAGTATTCATCTTCTAAATTACTTCAGTAATTTTTTTTGCAGATTTACTGTAATTTTTCCCTGTTTACATCAGTAACTAATAAAACCACAGATTGTGTCCCTAACTTGTCTCAAACTATGCTGCTGTACTTTGTATCTTTTAATTACATTAAATAAACTTCTGGTCACATATTTTATCACCCTTTAAACGACTTCAATCCATCCATCTTTCACTTAAGATTAAAAAGTCAATAATATCTCAAATCACTGTCAATCTCCATTATAAAATCCTGAAACTTTCTTACACTTCTTTACTACACAACCCCCAAAAAACCTCTTTTCTAACAGGAAAACCTTAAACAACCATCTCTTTTCTCACTCAATGGTTAGTTTTCATTTTGGGTCCTGAGGCTGAATACTATTTCCTGGCTATTAAATAACAGTGAAGTGCTACTTAATTCTGGTACTGCTGGAACTTAAAAACATTCATCCTTGGTAAAAAACACATACACATGTATTTACCTTCTGTTCATGGCTCTGTCCCTCACAAATATGGACATACACCAGATAGACAGACAGACAGACAGACAGACAGACAGATGGATGGATGGATGTTAGATCAGAAATGCTATGGAAATAATTATCAGGAGTTTGGGGATTAAATATGATCCTACTGTATTTCCTTTGACTTTAAAGAAATAAAAGATAAAACCCCTACTCCCGCTGTTCTCAGAACTAATGACATTCATGAAGATTCTCATTGCTTCTGAAAACAACTGACAAAAAAAAATATGATATTAAAACAATGAGACCACATCTATACATTTTATTTTTACATGTTATTTAAAAAGGATAATGAAAAATTAAAACTCCACAGGTACTTTTTTAAACTATACTTTAATACATAAGAACATTGACAGATTAGTGTTTCTCCAGAAATCCTTTACCTATACTTTTTTCAGAAGTTAAAGGTAGGTGAAATGTTTAAATTAAGGAATCTCTTTAAAAATGTAAAGTTTTAAATACTACAAATTCATATGAATTTTTCTGCAATCTCTGTTATAAAAACCAGAAAAATGACAATTAAATAACCACACCTAAAAAAACTTGAAAAAATAGATTATGATGAAGCTGAAGGAAATTAAATCCTTAGTGCGTTTTAAAAAACAGAAAGAAAATTAAACAAAACTATGAAAAAACAATTAACTAGATAATTCAATTTATAAGAATATTATCTGTCCTGCTTTTCATGTTCTCTTGTGCATCATGTCTTCTCCAACAACAGTATTAAACAACATTGTTTTCACTGAAAATTTAAGATTCCTGTAATGAATCATCCACTTTCCCATAGTAAAAGCTGGATTCCTTGGAAGAAGTAAAACAAGTTCTGTTAGATACAGTTTCTCTTCTGAAAGGTACCTGTATCTGTCTCCAAAACACTACTTTCCAAGCTCACTTGGAAATGCCTGTTTCCACGCCTCTATTGCTCGTTCCACTACTGCAGCATCCATAATAGCAAAAAGTTGTAACCCTTTTAAGGAAGGCTACACATGAAATGTTCAGGGTTTACATCATATCCATCTGCCCTAGATTTCTTTCTGGAGCTTAATAACACAGTTATTTATAAGTTAAATCATCTTATGTCTGCTACAAGAGAGACCCACTTCAATACTCCATTACCAAAATTCAGTACCAATCTTTTTCTTTAATGAAAATGTAGCCAGTTTTCAGAAGAACAGTAGTCTCAGATCACCAGATGTCACAGTAGAGACAGACAGTGACACCTGTTTCTTCTTCCATCATATCCCCGTCTTTATTGCACACAGCTTATATTTATATGGTTATCAGAAGGCACCATGTTTTTAATTCCAGTTGGTCAGGAGCTCAGGTCACTGCGTGGTAATGGTGTCAACGTCAATCAAAACTTTTCTCCCTAACAGTGTTCACACACTTTTTCTACTGTTTTCATGGAACAGAAACCTCATTATTACAGGCACACTTGGGTTTTTTTCCCCAGTAATAGTTTGTTATGTTTACGAACTTTTCATTCTCAAGACGTTTTTGCATGGGAACTTATCAGGCTAGCTGCTAGCTATACTTAGCCGAAGTAACAAGGCCTGAATCATGATTTTACAAGGCCTTTCTTTTGTAAGGTTTTAGCTGTATGTGACAAGTTGGTACCCAATATTCCTGGTTGTTTCTCAGTTTCCTCTGAGAACCTCTGTAGAATTCACACCTTTGTACTTCTCTAAAAACGTTCACACCATAGCCATAATTCCTTACTTTGGTTTGAATGCATTGTGTGGGTTTTGCTTTCCCTATTAAGCTGCCTTTGTCTCAATTCATGAGTTTTGTAGCTTTGACCCTTCCAATTCTCCTCAAGATCCTGCTGGTGGGGAAGTGAGCAAGGGGCTGCCTGAGGTTAAACCATGACAAATACTTACACATTCATCTCTCCTGTGTGCCAAGAAACAAGTTCTGAGTGTACTGGATGGCAGGATTTACCTTATGTAGGATTCCAAAACTCTGTCCAGGCGTTTATAGAAGGGTCGTGATGTAAAGTATCCACTCCAGTAATGATGATCTCTGTCTGCATAGGTGAAGAAGTCTCCACTTAACACAGGAAAAAGTGAATTGCTGCTCTTTTCACCCAAATTGCTTTCTTTGCGCAGAGCTTCAAAGTAATCAGATAAAGTTCCAAACTGGGCCTGAATGAAAATAAAAATTACTGTAATGAAGTTCCATTTTTATTATGCAGAAAATACAAAGAAAATTAATATGCTTGGAAATACATTTCAGAAACATGTCACTCTTCCAGCAGATTTATAGAAGACCTATCCTAAAAATCTTTAAAGTTCCCCTGCACATTTTTCAGACAAAACTGGATAGCATTTCAAAAGTCAGTACAAGAAGTATTTTCAAAAAAGGCAATTTGACTCAGTACAAGAAAGAGATGGATCTGTTGGAGCATGTCCAACGAAGAGTTATAGAAGTGATCAGAGAAACACCTTCCCTACAAGGCAAAGCTGAGAGAGGTGTGGTTGGTCAGCCTGGAGAGAAGACTGCTCTGGGGAGACCTTAGTGCAGCCTTTCAGTACAGAAAAGAGCCTTGTAAGAACGATGAGGACAAGCTTTTTAGTTGGATTTCTTGTGCTGAAACAAGAGGTAATGGTTTTAAACTAGAAGCAGATAGATTCAGACTAGATAGAAAGTCAGCTTTTACTATGAGGGAGGCGATGCACTCAAGGTGCCCGCAGACGTTGTGGATGCCCCATCTCTGGAAACATTCAAGGCTGGATTGGATGGGACTCTGGGCAATCTGGTCTAATTTAAGATGCCTCTGCTTATTGCAGGTCAGTTGGATGAGACAGCTTTAAAGGTCTCCTCCAACCAAAACCATTCTACAACTCATGAAAAATGATTTATTTTTTTTTATTTAAATAGATATACAAAATAAATATCTAAATATATAAAACAATATCTAAATGAAACAGGTCAACAAACAAGTGAAGCATTGTTTCATATCTTATGAGTAAATCTGCAATACACAAGCTAAGTAATACCTCAATATTACCCACATAGCTGTCTAGGCTAAGTAAGAAATTTAATTTAATGCAACAAAAGCATAGTTCTTCTAATCCTGTGTTTTCAGAATTAGCTCTCTTGTGGTCCAGATCTTGCTTAACCCAAAAGATGACTGTTGATCAAAAAAAAAATAGTGTTTGCTTTCAGAAGCTGGTTGCTTAAGCTATGTACAAAGAAACTGCATTTAGAGATGTAACATGCAAAAAAAGAAATTAATTATCTTCTGGTTATTTTAAAAAATGCTTAGGCATTGTAATAGCAGATCTTTACATGGCAGGTCAAAAATGGTATCCTCAAGATTCAGAGGCACAACAAAAAAAGAGAGGAAAATAAATTATTGATGTCAATGTTGTTAGTATTGAGAAATGCTGTTAAAGAAGGCATAGAGGACAAAATGGATTTTGAATGAAAGTGAAAATAAAACATACTGGAAGCTGGAACAGGACAGAAGACTACATTATGTTACCAGAAATATCCTTACCATAAACTATAAAGATAAAACCAAGTAACTTTATTTCCTATTACTATTATAATTTTTAACAAGTAAACAATGTAGCATACTATGATTTACAACACCAAAACCAAGTTTTAGTAAAAATCTTTTAAAAGTGACTTGGAATATAAGGACTATCAGACTACCACTATGACAACAAAATCACACTTTTTAATCATTTTAAAAACCCCAAACACTTTCACTTCAAAGTCATTTATCATCCATGTATTTATTAGGTGGATATAACATGGTAACTTTAAATGGCAGTAAAGCAGAAAAAGATAAATATTACCCCTGAAATCCCATCATTGGTAAACCTTGCCTTATCAGGCACTTCTAGGATACTTGATGTTTTCTTTCACTACCATAGGCACCTACAAGCAGAAAACAAAAAACAAAACCAATGCACCGAGAAGACACAGAGATGATCTCACTTCTGCATTGAAGCAGAGGAGTAAAACCTCACTAGAGGAAGTATCGAAGTCAGGTGAAAGGAAACAGTGAAAAACCAGTATTCTATTGGCATACAAAAAGATTCAGCCTCTTTTATGTACAATAGATGCAAAGAAGATGTCTGGATAGGAGATTGAATTCCTCAAGAGTGAAATAGGTATGTTTTACGGTGATGTACCACATACCTGCAGAACAGAATAGTGGCTGGCAGGAGAATCTCAATGCTAACAGACATATCCACTAGATAAACATCACACAGAGCTGTCTGAAAGAGTAAATCTCTCCTCAGATCAGAGAGGCAAAGTAGGCACTCCCTTGTGTAAGCAGTAATATCCCAGGCATCTCAGTACTTCAGGAAAAATGTCAACTCTTCCTTTATATAATCTAGATTCTTACATAGCTGAGCATGTCCTGCTACTTGCCTGTGGAGTTACATTCCACTAGGAAAAGTGCAGAACAGTGTGAAAGTTCTCCATTTAAGCTCATGTTTTCAAGAATAAATATCAGTTTCAAACAAAACAATCAAACCAAACAAGCACAAAAAAAAATCCCCAACAGACAGACAATAAACAACTAAGAAAGAAAGAAAAAAAACAAACCCAGAGAGCAAAAAACCTAAGTATCTGAATACAATGGAAAGGAGAAATGCTCTGATGCCAACAGGGTTTCAGCTGATCAAAACAGGTATGAAGTGACTGACCCAGAGGATTTAATATCTTTTTGTCTGGGTATTAAAAACCAGAAAAAGTTTTCAGATACTTCCATGAGGGAACCAAGGGTTAAGGTGACTCCAGATGAGCACACCTAGCCTAATGAAGTAGTCTGCTAGAATCCTTGACAATGGGATTGTCATTTTTCTTTTCAGGAGAGGAACTTCCAGAGGTCTGAAGACAGCATTGGTCCTTGAAGAGTGACTTCAGAGCTAGAGACTTCAGTTTTTGCCCCAGAGACAAGATCATTCAGTCCCGGTTAGTAAGAACTATAGAAAATATGTTGCTGTTAGTATCCAAAGAGTAATTACTTGTACAGTACATACATTTTTGACAGAAGTAAAGGTAGTGATAGCAGCAAGCTTAAGCTTTAAAAGATGGCTTTAGGTTTAAAAAATTTGAAGAATACTCTCCAGGTCTGTCTCCCTCCACTAAGACATAGTGGTCCTTCACCATACATCATGTCACCCATATCCCAGAGGAAACACATCCAAAACAAAATCCAGTTTTCGGATAAAATATAATCCCAAGACATCATCTTTCTTAGGCAGAACACAAGTCCAGAAGTCAGCAGAGAGTAATAACATACTACAGGCACTACTCAAATGCACAGTTGGACGAACCAGGGGAGGTAACAGGAAAGACAAGGAAAAACAGATGCATGAGCAAGCCATATGAATGATACCAGACCAGGTTGAAAAAAAACCCTAAATGTGAAAGCAGTAAGTGCTTTTTATCACTCTCAGGTGACTCAAAAAACCCAAGGCTGTGGCCCCCATTTGTTATTGTCATGCAAAAAATGCATGCAAAGATGATGAAAAGTTGCTGGAATACAGAGAACATCTATAGTACAAGTCCTTAGGGCCATCAGCTAACACATTAAAGCATATGAATGTGTGTTTTAACTCTTACACATAATTGTTGATTTGAAGTAGTACCTCCTCTGATAATTGTGTTAGTATACTCAGTCCTTTTGTAGTCCGGTCAGTCTTGGATTTCATTGTATTCAACAACATGTGTCAGCAATGGCATCTCTTAAGATTTTTTGGTTTGTTTTGGGATGTAAGACCAAGAGGATGCAAATAAAGCAGAAAAATCTTCTTGAACTTCTAATATGAAAATACAATAGTTTTAATAACAAAGCCTATGAGTCCTGAGTAACAATGCCTGAAGTCTGTGAAAACAGGAGCACAAGAAAACAACTTAACCTGTTCTCCAAATTAACCTAGTTTGGAAACTATCTATAGTTTTCAAGCCGATATTATTAATAGGAAAGGTTTTGGTTTTTGGGGAGAGAAGATGGTAAAGGTGAAAAATATGTAAGCTACCAAGACACATCAATCTCCTGTTAAATAAAATATAAAGTTTCACATTTGAAAAAAACTCAAACTTAACCACAACTGTTTTTCCCATGAAGAATCTCAGAATACTGGGAAATACTGTTTTCCCCATGAACCAGAAAATGTGTTGTAGTTACCTTAACATGCCACTCAGAACGAGAATTCATATAATCAAACAGCTTCTGATAATTATGGTACTGCTGATCCCATTCTGAGCTCTCAGCATAGCGGAAATCATCCCCAAGTGGAGCTAACAGAACTTTCGTACGGAAAAGCTTTGACTTCTTCCTGTATTGATCTAATATAATCCAAGCCCTTGAGGAAAGAAAAAAATAATTCAGAAGACAGAGGGAAAAAAGCCAGCATTTGGCAAAACAATTCTTGGATATCAAGTTGTATCAATTAGGGTGACCCTAAACAAGACATACAAAACTCTGTTATCTCCCTTTGTATCAAAAAGCTGGATGCAATTCCCCCTACTGGGACACCATATTCAACCTACTATTGTTGCAAACACTATGCTAATTAAATCCTTCAAGTTTTATCAAGCTTATCAAACTTCATCTCAAGTAATAGGACAGTCTGGACCAATTTGTGCCTGTGCCAAAACTAACCTACAATTCAAATTAGGTTAACTGCTTTATATTTAGATAATAATCCTAATCCCCTCCAGCCCCTATTTACAATAACAAGAAAGCTCTTCCCACCCTCTCTGGCACTTTTCTTTGATACTTTGCTTCATATCTTCATGTCCTTGGCAGAAAAACTGCCCACAAATTAATCTCTGAGGAACTCCAGACTTGCAAATAAAATAAATTCAGGAGGAAGTTTGCTGCGAAAAATCACTGTTCTTTCAAGAAGCTTCTTACACATCTTAGAGCCATCCCTCTTGAATCTTTGAGCCCTGAAAAATTAAAACCACCACTTTCATACTTTTTGCCTTAAAAAATCCAAAAAAAAAACCAACCCAGAAACAAAATATTCACACATACACACACAGAAAAAACTGCAGAATTATACTTTGGCACCTACTAATTCTAGATAAAGTACCAGTTCCACAGCAGCAATATATTAAGAATCACAAGTCTGATAAACAGGTTACTGTAAAAGTCCATTTTCAACCCTCCCCCTCCAAGTCACAATTATCAGCATCTTCAGATGCTGACACCTCTAATTAAAATTATGTAAATAATTCTCATAGGAAATATAAACCATAGTAACGTATTTCAGAAAACAGAAATACAAATGTCAAAGCTTTAAAGACAAAATAGCAGAAAATTCAGATTCTAATGAGGTTCTTTTGTTTTTTCATGTCTTATAAATAGATGATCTTGCAAAATCACCTTTCAACTCCTACCCCTGAAGAAATGCTGTATAAACATTTATGCAGAAATTCTAAATTAAGTGTTTGAAACACCTATTTCTTCGAACAGCATGTCAGGGCTTACTCATTTATCTGATTGCATAAGTCATGTATAAACACAAGATCGGACTGTATTCTGGAGGGAGAAAGGGGCCACAATATTAACTTTAGTTAAGGATCTACAGAGTTCTAATGAGACTAGAATTTACCAAAATAGTAGCTACCCCCCCCCATCCCCTATCTATTAGTGAATTTATAGTTCAGATCACCTATCAATAATTTCCACAAATTTCAACAGGTTGTAAAATTTAAACACAAAAAGTTCCTCACCACACAGCTACCAGAACAAGACTTGGCAATGCTTCCTTCTATGAAGCCAGTCTAACTCAAACTTTCCATATACAGTTATGGTTGAAAATATACTTTAGTGTTGAGTCTCTTGAAAAATACAGGTTACAGTTAACAGGATATTTGACTTTCACATCTCTCTTCAAAGTTGTCCTCTAGTTTCTTTCCAAATATCCTGCAAAATTCATCAGTCAGGACAGCAAGGTCTTCCTCCATTGCAAACCACTTTTATTTAGCAAAAACACCAAAGAACATCAATTCAGGTATAATCTTCTAACCTTCTCTCAAATATCTTCCTAAATCATTCATTAATACAGGAGTGTGAAAGTGCCAGCAGAGAGCTCAAAACAGAGCATGGTGAACACAAAAAAATATCCCTGGAGAAAAAGAATATTCCACCAAGCCTCATAAATTTTTTCTCTTTGTTGTTCCCCAGTGAAACAGAATTAGATACATTGTGACATGTTTATCCTGCCTCATGGAATGAAAATCTGAAAACCACACAGGAGATCAGCCATGATAAATTTTTGGTTTCAAATTTTCAGATTATCACTGAATGCTTGAGACCTTTCACAAATAAAGAAAATCCTTTTGTATCACAACTTCTTTTAACGCAAATAAAATAAGTATTTGAGTAAATAAATACCAAAACAAGAAACATGGCTGCTTTTGACACTTTCTATTAGGAAAGAATTCCTAAATGAAATTAAATTCCTTCCTTAAAGGAAGAGGATCAATCACTGAGGCAGGCAATCACAAACATTAACCACCATGTGACCATACAATGTGACCATAAAGATAAAAAAGCTGAAGGGCAAAACTGGGCTTTTGAACAGTAGCTGGTGAAGAGGAAAGTCCTTTCCCAACTTCTTCTCTGAAGCACACAATTTGCAGTAAAGATTCTCTCTTATTTCATGCTTGGGAGAAAGAGAGAGAGACTCACCAAAACAAACTGTGCTTCTGCTAGACAACCATTTCCATTCAAGGGAAAAAAAACCCAAACAACCCAGGGGGTGGGAAAAAAATTGACACAAAAGGAAAAAAAAACCCAACCAAACAAAAAAACACTCAGCTGCTTTTTCTTCCTAGTGTGAAAAACTTCACATTTCAGCCTTCAAACATATGGATAAGGATGCAGCTGCAAATCAGGGCAAGTGCGATAGTAGTCTTTATAACCTAAGCTGTTATGAAGCTGAATTAAACAAACACAGGTTTGCTGCTTCATTCCCTCTTACCAGGTCCCAACTTAAGTAGCAAGGCAATGAAAAATCCAACAACTACTAGCCTGAACTTTTCAACTCAGCATATCTTTAATATATATGTAAGACCATAATAGTATTGAAATCAAAAGCAACAGTCCCAGCTGGGTATTCAAGTTCTGGGTTTTAATAATTTTGTTGTAGCTTTGGCATTGAATATAGGTCAGTGATCTAAACCTGATCTCTAATCAACTTTTTTCAAAACCATGAATGTCCTATATTTTTCTAGTCTTAGCATTCAGAGATAAGGGGTTGACTAATTAGTGTGCTGCAAACCTACAACCTTGGAAAACTTATGATGTAAAGATAGATTTTTCAATTCTGGAACTCATACATTTCATCATAAAAAATTTTAAAACCTATTACAGAGGTCAGATCAATAACATTTTGGTTTTCTACAATATTCCAACTTTTAAAAAAAATACATGTAGTGTTTTAGCATTCTCCATTAAAACATGACTGTGTTTTAATGGATTTATTTGAAGTTAGACACTAAAAGTGAAGTTCCAGTGTCAAATATAAATAATCCAAGCTTCCAACTCTAAGGCCAAGTGTTAGTTTTACTTTTCCTTTAAGTATAACATACTGATGTTTCAACTCCCTGTTTGACACCAAAACTGCTTTTATCAAAATAAAGGTGATGCAAAATATTAAGTTTCAGAGACCATATTGAGACAATAATCACTTCAACTTGATCCTATGTTCACTACATTCCTGCCCCATTTATCTTACTCTTTAATATCCTTTGGTATGTGAAAACCCATTTCTTTTACAAGGTCTAGTTTAGACTGTTATGCAAAGGTTGAATCTTGGAAGCACAGGGATTAAGAATAATTGAAAACCAAGACCCTTAAAAAGACTATTTCAAGCAGACATTCTAAATTATATTTATAACATCTATTCTTCAAGTATTTGTTAAACAAGCTGTTGCTTTTCTGCAAATATTTGTTTCAGCTAATTGAGATATGCAGTCTTCTTTTTACAACTTTGATTTGATGACATATGAATTTTCCTTCACATATAATAGCCACTGGGTGTGCCACAATTTTTCTACATTTCTCCTGTCACCATCTTATTTCTTTTCTCTACTTTAATAAAACCCCATTTTTCCTATTATCATTCCAATTTCTACCTTTAAATACAGCAGTTGTAATGTATTATGTTTAATTTTGGTTTTATCTTCAGTAATATTTTGTAACTGTGTTTTGTTTATGTGAAGTTTTCATGATGCTTGTCAGAATTTTTACTCAGAAAAAAAAGCATTGCATACTTGACATGTAGAAAAGCAGTGCATCATCATCACATCATCACTTCAAAACTTCAGCATCGAGGACCAAAAAGTCACCCTGTTCTCCTTAAAATATTTGTTACACTCAGTGATTTGCACAAATTACAAACGGCTACCTCTACATTTAACTCTGGAAACCTGGTATAGTGTGAAGCCTGAAGATAGAAACAGGACCATAGAATACAACCATTTTCTGGAAAAACCTTTGGCAGTTTAACTTACTCCCCTTTGGGTTTTTCTTTTTTTCTTCCTTTACTCCCCCTCCCCAACTCCCCACCTCCATCCCCCACCCCGTCACCCAAAATTGAGAGGCAGTTTTGTAGAAGTGTAAATTTTTGTAGAAGCGTAAATTCTACAAGTGTAAACTTGTAGAAGTTGTAAATTTGTAAATTTAACTGAATCAAATTTACAACAACGAATTAACAAAACAAATCAGTGTTTCTGTTTGAAAACTAAGACTGAGGTTAATAGGAATTTCCACTCTGGGGACAAGGAAACAGGAATTGGATTAACTTCAGGTTTACACTTCAGGAAACTTAGGCCACAGATTACCAAATTTTTCAAGGATATACCATGGAAAATATCCCACTGTTTGTAGTTACAGCACATCAGTGTATATCATGCTGCCCCTGAAATGTTCCACATGTAGGCGACAGATCACTGTTCATAGAATTCACAAGAATCACAGTAAACCAGTAAAATGAGTTCAACCAGATAACCAGACAATGTCATTCACAGATTGACTCACACATCATGAACAGAAAATTTTTTAAATGCCCCTTGCTGTGCATGCTAAATGCAAAAAGAACAGAACCTGTGTGAAACTAAGTCACAGGCTCCTCATTCTGGCCTGAGAAAGCATGAAAAAGAATCCAAACAGTCCTTAGCAAAGGACAACAATCTTTGAGGATGGCGTTTAGGAAACAGTCAAGGAGTGATGTTACACTTAACCAATGATGGTAGATGTGTTGCTTTAATGACCAATGAGAGTTTTACCTCTCGAACTTTCTCAAACATGTCTACAAAAGAAGATCAAGGATAATAAACCCTGCTCTCCTGTTCAACTCACAAGAGAGTCTGTGTCGTTCTTCTCACCATTCCCAATAGAGTGACAGCTTGCTAACTCTAACTTTTCCTCTAATTTCACTTACATTTATGTTCCCAACTAAGAAGCAAACACTAGGTTATTTTTTAGCCATGACAGGCTAATTTTAAAAACTTGTACTGGTTTTGGCTGGGGTAGAGTCACAGTAGCCAGTATGGTGCTGTGATCTCGATTTGCTCTGATGCAGGGTTGACAACAGAGAGATCATTTTGTTATTTCTGAGTAGGGCCTCTCCTGCATCTCAACCCATGAGTTTTCTCATTTTATTCTTCTGTATCTCTTCCCCACCTCACCATGGTGACAGTGAGCTTAGCGGACCTGAGCTGCTCACTAGGGTTGAACCACAATAGAATTAAATTCACCAAGCTGTGCCAGGTGTCATCTTTGACCAGCATAATTACTTTTTTTTTAAGGTTACCCCCCCTTGGGGAGTATGTAAAAACTGTACCTGTGTTGAACATTTCCAGCATGAATGGTTTCTGGTGGGACTCTCCAAGGGCAACTTACTCTTCCTCCAGGAAGCCGTTTGAAATCAAACTGGCAGCAGATCTTCGGATCTGGGCCGCAAGTATGAGGAACATCATAGCTATAGAAAGGCATCATATGACAAAGAATATCTGTACTGGATCCCAAATCTGGAATTAAATAGAGTGAAATTTTAAAATAAACCCTCTCAGATTTGCCAAAAGTAAATAATTTCCACATGCTCAGTCCAAGGACTGCACCGGAAAGATACCACATCAGGACAATTTTTTTATTTTGAATATCCATAGTTTAGTCTATTTTTGTATGTACCTTATATGTATAAAGAGGGTAAAACCAGAGATCTAACCAAGATTGGAATGTGCCAGTGAAGCACCAGCTTATTGGGAAAGGCAGGAACAAACGTTAGGTGTGTTTAACCCAGATAAAACTTGTGATTTTCAGAATTTTAGAAGTAATAAAACACATCTTTTATACTTCGAGTGGATTAAAACAATTTAAAACAGCTAAACATCAAAACAAAACAAAGAAAAAAACAAACCAAAAGCCAATCACCCTGCTGTCACTGCTTCATTACCACAATATTTGAATTGGTTGAAATGTTCCTCCTCCTACACATTTTTCCATATAATAGGAAATAAAGGAGTAGGAGGAAGAAAAAAAGTAAAAACAAGTAAAACAATTTTTCACCCTTTTACTTTTCTTATTTTCTTACTTGCAAGGAATATGAAAGAATGGAAAAAACAAGAGAGGTTAAAAGCAAAAACAAAAGTGGAAAGAAAGGAAGATTAGAAGAACAAAGGCAATAATATTGCATTTACATGTAGTGCCTTTCCTAACTCACAGATATTCCCATTTCCCCTTCTGTTATTCAAAGAAGAAATAAACAAACAAACAAAAATCTCCTAAATTTAGGCAAGATGAAAGGCTATTTTTTAAACAGAATTGCAAGTTTAAAATTTTCAGGTTTAGACAAACTCTGCTAAATCTCTTCTGGAAATATTTCCACCATACTTATTCAAGTTCTCTTCATAATTTATCTGTATAAATTAAGAAAAGAAATCGACATAAAGGAAAAACACATACCCCAGTTCTGTCTCCAAAAAAATTCTAGTGTCTTTTTTTTTGCGAAATGTTTTTTTACTGAATAATGAACTCTCTGTATAAGCATATTGGAAAATCCTGTGCGCTTCAGAAGATAGGCCATTGTCGGTGAATGCCCAAATGGATCAATGGCCCATCCAGCCTTTGGTTTTACTCCTGTTGACAAAAGAAAAAAGTAAGAAGGGAAGAAAGTTTTCACTCAAAGAAAGTTATTCCAATAATTCAAATGAGAGTACTAAAGATAACATTTCCAAGATGATATACCCAGTTAAGTATTAACTATTAAAATAGTACTCCTTGTTGCTACACTGTTTCAAATTTGCATCACACATCTTTATTTGGAACCATTAATTAATAAACATCCTCTTTCACTTAAAGTAGTTTACGAATGTTACAATCAAAAAAAGTTGAAAGAAAATGAATGGATGTGGATGGATAAATGCAGTAGCTTGTTGACATTTCAATGTTATTTAAATAATGTAATTTTATTTTTGCTTCAGAACTATTTTTTTTTATTATTTGTTTGTTGATCAATAGAATCATGTTGATTAATGCTCTCTTCTCACTGAACTTCATGCTAGTAAATAAAGAAGCTACATCTAACTCTTGTTTAATTAACATCAACATGATTCCTTTGGCACTTTTTACTGTCGTTCCAAAAAAAACATAGTAAGGAATGCATTACTCTTTTATTAAGTCTTCCCTTCCCCCTCCAATTAAGTCAAGCTGTGTTTATGGAAATTGCAATCTAAGAAAAACAGTGAAACAGCTTTCCAAAATAATTTCAGTTAATTGAATGAAATCATGTCAATTTATTATTAAAATCACTGTACAAGTATTTTCTATATAAAAAGATTTCTCTCTTCTTATGGAACTAAACAAAAGAACATCCCAAAGCCAGAAAAACAGTTCAGCCAATGTAACTGCTGTCAGTAATTCCTCAATTCTAACATTGCTATAGGTTTAGACTTTATAACTACTACTACTGCTGCCGCTGCATATAATTTTTGGGGTTTTTTAAGCCTTACAGGAGAGAAGCTAATACACACAGAGCAGGCAGAACAGATCCAAGCAGATAAAAACTGTATCAATTTTTAAGTTGTTTTAAAAATTTTGTCATGATTTTCAAATGACAGAAAAGACAATTAAATACTGTTTAGAGCAAACATAGGATCTAAAATTCAGCATGATCTAGCGTTAATATTTGGCTTTGCCAATATAATATGCATGTCTACATTGATCAGGACAAAATGCTGTGGCATAAAATTATTCAAATAGACTTTGTCCAGGAACTTTTTATCTGCAAGCAGGAATGGCAAATACCAGACTTGATCCTACAGCTTCCTGTAAGTGGTCTAATTTAATGTTTCAGGAATGCTGAGTAAAAAGAGCATCTTCTAAGCACCTCAGAGTTTAAAAAAAAAAAAAGTATTTTCTTATTGACTTCTTATATTAACATAATTAAATTTTAGATTAATATACATACCAAGGTTCTTTTCTAGCCACTGGTGTCCTTCTATCAGTTGGTCAATTAAAGAAAAATAATGAGCAGAAGCTTCATCAGGCATGACCCACCCTCCTGTTACTATTTCAAATTGTCCATCTTTTATTAACCTGAAAAATAACATAAATCATTTTCAGAATCTTCCATATGAAGACACATTCTTAAAATAAATTTCTGTATACTCAACAAGCATTTACCAGCAATGCGATTCCAAAATCTAAATTGTTTATGCTACTTCCATCACTTGCCTATATTTCTTTAATCAAACTGGGTAAAAACAAACTGTTGAACATTGAAATATTTAATGCCCCTGTGCAATGAAAACCAATTCTACTGCATGTGCCAAATTAGATTTTTTTAAAAATCAGTAACAAGGCTGTCTCCTGTACAGCTTACAAAAATAAAATGTATGTGCCACAGCACTGAAGGCTCACTGAGCAAGATGCTTATACACTCAAGATGCTTGCACATTTCAAGCATTGCTAATCTCTCCCCATCTTTGATCTAATATTCTTTTTAGAGTTTTAGAGAGCTGATAATGATAATGATAGATGATCTTGGAAGTTTATTGTATTTATAAAGGCTTCAGAACATCTCACTCATTAAAATGGCTTCTTGAAAAAGGTCACAGTACAACCCAGTCTCTACTGTCAGAGAACATAAAAATGGCTCTCCCAACACCAGGTTGTCCCTACAGTTTCAACACTTACATTGTACGCCAGCGTAGAGGTGCTTAATGAATTTAAGAAAAAAACACTGTGAACTCAGAAAAAGTTAGTCCCATCACAGATGATACCCATAAGAGTAATGAAAAGCATGCAATAAAAATAATGTCAAGTGCAGCTTGAGATTCTCTTCTCCAGTCCTCTCCAGCCTCAAGTGCAGTTTGACCAACACCTGACTCCTCTGAAGAAAGGACATAATTCCCTAGTGATTATCACTTACTGTTTACTGTGTTCCAAGAGATATTTTTAATGTCAAAAAAATGCACAGCTGTGCTATAATACCCCCTGTACATAAATTTTTTAATAAGTAGGTTTTTTACCTAGATCCCAAGATTTCCACTTTTTCCTAACTTTTGCAGCTGTGAAGATGTCACGGACATAATGCAAACTGCAACACATGCATCTCAAAGAGGAGCATGAGAAGGAGGCCATCACAAGGATGAGCTAAGAACTGTCAGATGACGTCTTAAAGCCAAGTAAAAATAAGAAAAAAGTCCCCACTTTTTAAAACTCGAAACTAGATCCATATCGTAAGTTAATCCAAGCAGCCTGCTTCCTTGTCTCAATGCCTATGCAAACCTTTTACTTCTATATTCCATTTTGACTTGTGATTTTAAAAAAGACTAAGAAGAGCCAGGGGAGTGGAGTACATATGACTTTACCATTAAAGCAGCTGCATGTTTATAAAAAGCCCTTGTACTTAAACATAAAAGAAACTCACAAATTTTTATTCAAATAAAAATCTTACAAAATTTTCATATGCGTTATAGCAAGGAAAAAATACCATATATAAGTAGCTAGTATGAAAGATTGTATTTATTTTATTGCAAATTCCTTAGTGTGATTTCAAATAAAGATTATGATCACTACTCCTTTACAATTTGAATGACGTGTTCATGGTGGTACATGGGAGCTTTTAGTCAAATTTTTAGGCAATTCATTAATTTGTCTCCACTTCTCTGAGCAGATTTCTAGTTTGCAGCTAGGAGAAAACCCAAGCCCAAAAAGTCAGAGCTGAAGCAGTTGATTATTCCAACTGTTCTGCATCACAAGTGATATCTCAAGTTTACAGTATAGTCAAATACACGAAGTCTCAAAACAAGATACATGGAAGAAAAGTTCACTATTCAAACCTTTTAACAGCATCCTTTTTTTGGTTATCTATTCCATCCCACCATTTGGAAAAGTAAGAAATCTCAGACCATAAAAACTTCCTTCGGTTGTCTTCTTGCAGTTTTATAACCATGTTATTTAAAATATGCTGTGTCTGATCTCTGAAGTAATCATCAAAAGTCTTCAGCCAACCTAGGAAAAAGAAAATATGAAATGAATCCTGTTTAGAGAAATGGCTTCTTCATCTCTAGAGAAGACTCTCTAAGAGACCTGGCTCCTTCTTACTCCCTAGAAAAAGCTAAGTAAAGACTGTTCTTAAAAAGCTGACCTTTACATTCCATGGACAGCTTCAAGTGCTACATTTCCAAGGAGTTTCTTTTTACAAAGACTACAGATATTTCATAAATGTGCAAACATATGGAAATTATTAGGCTTTTCACTTTCTAATTTTTCTATGCTTCTCATAGTAGCAAGTTTGATCAACAGAATACATGGACTCAAATAATTGTCCTTCAGTGAGATGCAAAGGAAAAAGACATTTTAAACACATTTTCAGACTTTACAGCCTTACATAAAATTCTTTAACCTCTTCATAACTCTTCTTGCATGAGTGTATATGCATCTTTCTTCATAGAACCCGTAAATATAGCTGAAAAAATTAAGTCTGTCTACCTCTACCTACTGTAAAGTGTCACATTCCTACTCCTACCAGCTTTTGTCATGTACACACATTTTAAGATTTTGTGAAAGCTTCCGCGCTATGTGAAGACTGCACTCCAGACAAATAACAGAGCAAAAGACTAGTAATTCCACTCTGATTTACCAATTCAGTTCTGCAGAGCCACTGCCATTCTAATAGTGCCAGTCTGCTTATAGGATACAGGATTAGGCTGTTATGGAATGGAATTATATTGTTTCAAGGAAGTTACATAAATGCAGAAACTTTTACTACTAAAAAATCATTCTCAATTTTAATTTAAAAAAAAGCAACTTTATAATTTAATAAAATGTGACTATTGACTCAGAAAGGATATATTATACTTTATTTTAGGAATACAAAACCCCAAACATTCTTCTTAGGTAGATGCAGAGCTACTGTTTTTAACTCACAAAAGGAGAAATAAAACTGTAACTCTGCAGAGGAAAAGTTCTAGGTTCATTCTAGTTCATCTTTTTTTTCTTTTATAAATGTTTAGCATCTAGAAAACTCATCATCTTTGATACAAGTTTCTGTACAGATAGACTAGTGAGGTCTAATCTCTCTTAAAGGAGAAAAAAGCATTTTGTCAAGGTAGTTAATATGAGGGCTTAAAGTGTAAAATTAAAACATTCTTTACCTCTAAAGAATGGAATAGCTTAACACAAAAAAACAGTTGACAGTGAATTACTACTAAGCAATAAAGACTGAAAAAAAATGTGATGAGCAATCTGAATTTGTAATCAAATTTTTTTCTGACCTCTTCCCATTTCAGTCTGGGTTGTTTTTTTCTAATAGGCGGTTCCACTCAAAGAATTGAGATCACATAACAAATTATTCTTTCTCAATTCTCATTTACTTTTCAACAAATCAAAGGAATATGTTACTGATAATTACATTTAAAATATCCATGTATTAGACTACCAATTTATAGCTTTATATTAGAAATTTCTTTGGCAAGAGAGGTATCATCATAGCACACAACTAAAGGAGGATAAATTAAAACCCTCCTATGATTTTCCTGTACAGAAATATATCAACATAATAAACCATTTAAAAATATTTTTATATTGAAGCAATAAAAGCAAATTTACACTAAATTATCTTTCTGAATCATTCTTTAAAATGCTAATACACCAGCCTAACTAAAACACCGAGTGAAATGTCAAAGTAGGTGACAAATTAATATAGTACGATGTAGGAAGAACAGTGTTATAATGAAAGATTGTTTTGTTTTAACATACTCTATTTATTAAGCTAAGGAAGATTGTAACATGGTTAACACACTGAACTGAATACACTCCAGAGAATCCTAGAAAATCTTTACAGATATTTACAGATTTAGCTGAAAGCCAACAGGAAGCCCTCTGAAATGCAATTACAATACATCTATTTATTTATTAATTGAACAGAATATTTTGTATTGAAAAGTGCCCGTAATGATCATCTAGGTCAACTGCCTGACCACTTCTGGGTTTACCAAAAAAATGTTAAGAGCATTATCCAATTGCCTTTGAAACAACCTCCCCAGGAAGCTGCAGGGAACAGTGAGGTCACCCCTCAGCCTCCTTTTCTCCAAAACGGACAAACCCAGATTCCTCACCTGCCCCTCACAGGACAGCCCTTCCAGCCCTTCCACCAACTCCTCTGCCCTCCTCAGGGTGCATCCCAGCACTTTCACATCCTTCCTAAAGTGTGGTGCTCTAAACCAAATGACTTACAGAGACTCTTAAATTTTGCATGGAGACATACAATAAAAATTTTAAAATAAAAATTGATTTTAACAAAATCAAAAGCTAAACAAAATAATGGATAAATCAATGTACAGTCGCTAGCTAGAGTATCATCTCACACCTCAGTCCCTAATACAACATAAGAATCTACAACTCAAGTTCATTCTTGTGCTTTTCCACAAACTAAGAATTTGTTACCAGGCTGAAAGAAAAGGTTTACCTGTGCATTTTGAGTGGGAAACTTTCAATACAAAGACAGTTTACACATGGAAAAATTAGAATAGTTTGAAGATGCAATTATAAGACTAAATATGATATTAACAGCAAAATAACACTTGGCAGTTTAAATGTACCTAAATCCCTTTGTCAACATAAAAATCACAAGATCACAGAATCACTGAGGTTGTAAAAGACCACTGAAATTATCAGTCCAACCTCTGACAAACCACCACCTTATAAATCATACCATGACACTGAGTGCCACGTGCAGTTTTTCCTTTAACACCTCCAGGGATGGTGACTCCACCATTCCAATGTTAAACAAACCTGTAAACAAGTGAAAAAATAGTACTGTCTTTGATATTATTATGCTGGATTTGACTTAATGCATATTGAGGACTTTGCCAGATACTTCCATTTTCTGCCAGCCCATGTAATAACAACAGAGGGTACACACTTCTGAGCTGTTTGCCTTTTGATTCTGTCTCTCATGCTTGTCCTCAAAAGTGTGTAAACTCGCTATCTCCCCCTACTTCCACAAGATTTATCATCATTTTGCAGCTGTTTATATCATTGATTTTTTTCCCCACTGTAATGTAAATTTACTTGGCTCGACAGCAGACTCCAAGAATCATGTATGAATGCCAACACAACTCATTGCTCTGCAGAAAATCTGGAAACATTTAATTAAGTAGTCTGCCACTATTCCTGCCTACACCTTCAAATTCTTTCTTGAAGCTCTACCCGCTCCTTGCACTAGAGAAAGGCAGTCTTGTGTCTAGCATGGTTGACACAGATGTAGAGATAAAGGGAAACTTTCAGGACAAAATCAGAACAGAAGTTGACAAATTAGTATTATTCAAAATGTAACTTTATTAAGCAAAAGCACCTAACAATTTGACCATGGCGAGAATCACAAATCTATTTCTAGCAAAAGTGTTTAGGTACTGCTTACATATACCTGGTTTTTTACATTTGCATTTTTTTTGTCTCTTGGTTCAAAATTAACCATTCAAATAAAACAAAGCAGGCTTTTCAATTGCTTACTTCCACAAGTCACCCTCCAATGTTTAAGGGGAAAGGTGCCTTTAAAAATATTTCTTGTCTCTGATGAGGTCTGTTTTAATGAAGAGGCAGACCTCATGAATTTCTGAAATATTATGCCAGTATATACTAGATTAATGCATTTTTGATAGAAGTTTGCATCTCTGATTTACTTTTCAGGAGATCATAATTAATTTCACTGAGTCTAAAATTTACACATCGGTGAAACTTCTTGCAACACAAGAAACTTGAGCAATTTATTAATTTTATGCTAGTATTAAATAAAACCACTAAATTTCAGCTAGCACTATACAGCTTTCCAGAAAATAAAAGCATTCTCTTTGCAACATATTAGTGGAACTTCAGTTCTTGGTCTTCAAAATGCACACCCAAGTCAGTAAAAATTATCAGTAATTTTTAAATTTTTTTTTTTTTTTACATTTATGTTTGATTCTCAACTAGCTAGTACATGTGAGAAGACACAGTTAAGTGATTGTTTTGATAGTTGAGGAAGTAAAAATGTGTCATAAACTGCAAGGATGTCCTTGTTCTTAATTACATCCAAGCTCCACATAATGCAACAGTAAAAAGTTTTCATAAAACAAAAACCCTCAAAGATCCAAACTAAAAAAACAACAGAAGACCCAAACAAACAAAAAAAATTACATGTACCCATGACTTCTATCCTCTAAAAGAAGAGCTCTAAAGAACTTAAGCATGGTGAGCATGTGTCTTTAATTGATCATACACAGGCAATGACAATAAGGCAAATACTAGAAATAAATCTAAAAGCTAAGTTTTAATTTTCATTTTAGAAAGTATCATTACACAGGGAAATAATTTGGCCTTAGCTTCTTTGTAGGTTCAACATTTTTAAAAACACCTCTTTTTAAATTAGAGAATACACACTTTTTTTTTTTAATTTAGAAGTACTGCACCATCATTCTATGACATAAAATACAGAACAGACAAGCAAGTTAATATCTTATGGATGTTTCTGACATAACACTTCAGTGCTAATTTCACCAAAAAGTATCTTTTCAACAAAGATTAATGACTTACAGCCAAGACAGTGAAACAAAATTTGAAAAACCTGATGGTAAAACAATCTCAAATTAAAACTAAAAGCTGTGTAAGATTGTTTCTCATTTTTCTGTTTCACATAGTCAAATCAGAGAAAGTTCCCTGAAACATTCCAGTGTTAAAGCATTCATTCTGATTCAAAAGAAATTAGATAGATGAGCTTCTTGTTCCTGCAAAATAGGTACCAAAATATAATAATTTATCTAGAAGAAGATATGCTGAAATTAAAGAAGTATGGCAGTGTATTTACTTATCCAACAGCATACCTTAACTTGTAAAAGATCTCTGCTTGAGGTAAAACAAGAACAATTTGATTTATCAGGCTTAATTTCATAAGCATAACTAAAAACTCAAATGACTGCACATTTCACAAAAAGCAAAATCACGATCTGTGAGGTACTACCAAAATTATAATTAGACTTCTTACATTTTAAGTTCTATGCAAGATCTACTTCTACTTTTGTACATATCAAGTTTGCTGCCATCATAGCTAAGATGGAAAGGAAATTTCTACTGATGAACAGTCAAAAGTATCCTTTCTGTAAGAGTCCTGTCAATTTTCAAAGAAACTGTACTTCTTCTGCAAACATAGAAATATTGTGAAATAAGAAGGTATAAAATTGCTTCATTCAGCACACCAAAAAATACTTGTGAGGTGCCCATTTCTTGTATTTTGGTGGGTTAGACAACGTTTTAAGCAATATGTGTTCCAAATATGTAAGGAAAACTAAGAAGTCACCAGAAACTCATATCCAGACCTGGTCAACAGAGAATGTACGTGAAAATCCATGGTGTATTAACAGCATCAAATTTAAGTTAAGTTTTCTCATGTCTTAACACTGACTTAGGTGTATACAGATTTCCTCCTGAGAAGTGGAGACTGTCTTAAATAATAGAAGGTGATTAATGTGAGTGGTAGCAAGGCAAAGTTACCAATGTTACAGATAATTGATGAAGTGTTTAAAAGTAGTGTTTAGTTCTGACCTGTGTGCCCATACACTTGCATATGGTTGGAGAAGCAACAGAAAAATCTACTTCAGTCACTTTCAATTCCACTTAAGTACTCCTTATACTAGGTCTTTAACAATCACACTCAGCAATGAAATACTCAGATCTGGTACACACATATTTTAGAAAGCTCACAGGTCTCAATTTTTAAATAATTTAATGATAAGTCATTATCAAAATTATTACAGATCAATAGATGATAGAAGTGTCTTTCCATACCTCTGGTCATATCCAAACCTCATCTTGCAAGTCCATCTGTGCTGGTTCACAATCTTGCCATCCCTGAGCAGAGCTCTCCCTCTGTATTTCAGCTGCCTCCTCTACTCCAGGTAGTCACAAAAACCACAAAAACCAAGCATGTGTGAGCCACCATAAACTGGCACAGCAGGTCATATGCTCGCTCCTTAATCTACTCCTGACAGAATTGCCATCTATCTGTGATAGCTATAATCTCACACAACAACCAAACCAAATCTCCATGGTTTAAGATTAATCTGTACTGGGTGAGTCCTCCCAAAATCAGACATGCTATTGAGGTGTTCAAATCTCTATCTACTGCCAGCAACTAAAGACAATTGTGCCACACTGATCAAAAGCCTGAAGGGGACCCCCTCTCAACATTTACTTCCCAAAATATGTAAACACAGAGAGAAGCACAAAAGACCCCAATTCTTTGCAGGTCATGGTTAAATTCACACCCAGAAGCAGTTAACCCAGATTTAACATCATGAAGTGCTTCAGAGCACCGGCACATTCAGTCATCCCTCCAAAAAAGGTGGAACCTAAACCCACCTTCCCTACTGATTGTGTTTAACAGATTCACAGAGTGACTTGGATTGCAAAGAAACATGTAATTTCTGGCCTCACACCAGCAACCTAGACAAGGTTGTTTCAAGGCCTTTTCTTTGCCTTTGAACTACACATTTTCACTAGCATAACTGGTTATATGAAAAGTTAAAGTAGCATCAGATGAGAAAACATAAAATCTAATGAAAATTCAAAGCTTCTGCAACTAATATAGTTATACCTTTACTGACCCCATTTCTTGGTATCTTTCACATACATTGTTTACGCTGTTCATTCATGATGACGTTAAGCTTTTTTTTTTTTTTTGGAGAAGGCATCTCCTTTGCGTAATGCTTTTGGTTCTCTGTGGGAATAAGGTAATAGGGGAACTGAACTGGCTTGGATGGATAGTGGCTTAGCTTGAGTGGCTTGTACAGAAGGCATAAACCTGAGACCTAGGAGGCAGGATACAGGAAGGATGGAAACTAGGATGCTACTGGGATCATTCCATAACAGGCCATGTTTCTGGTTCTGGCTCTCAGTTGGTTCAGGATCTATCACATATAATGTCCCTGGTCTGTGTTTGCGATTGGACCCCTATTCTCAGGTACCCCTATATATTAAGGTCACCACACCCCTTGGTCTTTGGAGCTTGCCCCCAGAATGTGCAGTTTCTGCAGTTTGTTATTTCACCATCATTGAAGTTTTATTTTTCAGGTAACTCTGTTGGAGTCTGAAATACAGACTGTGTGCCCTTGTTTTTAATGTTTAGTTCTGGGATTCAAGAGAACACTGAATTTCATATAATATGAAATTCATGAGCATGTTTTCATAGTGATACATGAAAACAAATGATAAAGTTAGATAAGAAAGTGTAGGTGTGTAGATTAGAAAGCTTCTTAAATCACTGGGTGAAAAAGTAGTTTAGAGAATAAGAGACAATATGGAGGATTTAGGGTGTCGTCCCTTGTCTTTCTTCTTTCTTCTTCATGTTCTTCTCCTAGAGGTTTTTGGGTAATGGTTAGTAATTGGATAGAAAATGCCGCAGTGCATCACAGAGGTGATGGGTCATTGGGTCATTAAGAGGAATGATACACGTGTCTATTGTTAATCGGATAAAAATAAGTATAAAGATAAAAGAGCTGCGTAGTTCGCGGCCATTTTGTGTATCAGACATGAAGTGTGCCACAAGGCCTTGTTTGTACCATCAGAAGAAAGAAATGTGCCAAATTGCAAAGATTAACCTTGTAACCAGCCTGGAGAGACCTGTTAACTTTTGTAAGGATCCTGCAATAAACACCAGAAACAAGATTCCAACGAGCTCGAGAGTTTACTTCAAATAATTAAGGACTGAGATAAGTGGAACTCCCCACGAGGGAGGATCCCAGAAGAATTCAGCCCAGAGAAGGCTGGGAAACTATAGAAAAGCTGTATTCACAGAGAATTCAGCCCAGAGAAGGCTGAGAAACTATAGAGAGCTGTATCTACAGAAAATTCAGCCCAGAGGAGGCTGGGGGAATTAGAGAAGAACTGTATTCACAGAGAATTGAGCCCAGAGAAGGCTGAGAGACTAAAAGAAAAGATATATCCACAGAGAGCAGAGCCCAAAGGAGGCAAGGAAAGAGAGACAGAGGTAACAAACTCCATCATTGTCATCCCTCTATTTTGCCACGCTCAACCAGCCGGACCGGACTCAGTCTCACAGTGAGCCAACTGTGACAGGAGATTCCAGATGTTACAGATATATTTTCCTTCTTTCAAGTGCTTGTTAATATGCAATTTCATACTGCAAACAATTCCACAGGAATGTCCTTAAAAAGCAGTATCAAGCCATGAGATTTCTGTAACACCCTTTGTGAAAGCAAACAATAACCATTCTCACATAATCACCTTTGGTGAAGGAACTGTTTACTTTTCTCAGGGTCCTATCTCAGTTTATGTCTACTGAATATCAACTGAGAAGCTTGAAAAATCTGAGAGATATTTAGATTGTATGCAAGAGGAGATACAGATTTCTTCATTTTAGTTGCTGCTGGTGAAAGCCAGACATGATTTTATTGTAAAGACATGAAGAATTTACATTCTAAGAGTGAAGACTCAGGAACAAAAACCAGATACCAGCAAGAAAATCACCTTTCAAAAGTGAATGACAATAGCATTAAGACTTCAGGCAAGCCCTCGTGAACACATTCAGGAAAAATAAGTAGCAACAAAATGATGGGATACAGCTCTCTTAACTTCATAGAATTTTTCAAACCTTGTCATCGAAGGGACAGTCACAGGGAGAACTTCTCTCAGAGATAAAAGAATAAGTACCTTACTGTAGATCTAATTTATGACTCCCTCCAAGACAAATGTAATAAATGCCTGTAAAAATCCATCTCTGAAGCTATGCTCACTATGGCCTACATCTGTGTTCAGAAGAGGGCCAGAGCAGTGCTGGAAAGGGCAAAATAGAATCAAAGTTCCTTAAATGGAACTCCCAGGTATACCAAGAGGCCTCACTCATATGTAAAATTAAAAAATAAACACATGGCTAACACACCTCCTAAGTAAAGAGGAAATTCCATGATTGATAACACAAGAAGTTAAACAGGAAAAGATATTGGTAAAGCTACCTCTGGTTATGGAGCAGTATTTAGACTTTATCTGTCTTACAGGTTTCATAATTTTAGTTACAAACTCCTTGGGTGGGGGGTTGGAAGGATGGGTGGTTTTGGTTGCATTTTTTAAGAGGGATTTTTTGGCTGATGCTTTAGGTGGTGTAGTTGTTTTTCACCTGGAACGCAGTTTTTGATTTGTTGTTGCTGGGTGGTGGCTGTTTTGAAGATTTTACTTGTGTGCTTGTGGGTTTTCTTGGGTTTTTTGTTGTACTTTTTAAACACAGGCCAAGAACCAAGAAGAATGCCACAGAGAGGGTCTTCGGATCTAGAGAAAAAACTTGTTATTCTCTGATTTTCCAAAAGGTGGTACCATATTTCAAGCATCATGGCAAATATATAGTAAAGTTCAAGGCATTTTTTACTGAATGATCTTAGTAACTCTCATCCTTATTTGGAGACTGAGAAGAAATGGTGTGGGAGTTGGTCAGGACTGACAGTGAGCTGGCCCTGACTGACCATGCAGACTGCATCAACTGAAGGCCTTGAGAAGTGGAGAGCTAAGGAGAACATCTAGATAAGCTATGGGGAGAAGCATAGGATTATGGTTTAGTTATGTTAATATGGGTTACATCATAATTTCTATATAAGGTTATGTGTTAATGATTAGTTAGTTGCTTTTCTGCATACAGTTACACTGTTGTTCATAAGTTCTTTGTTCTGTTACCAAGGTTATATAATGTTCTGTTCCCTGTAATATTGGTCTTCTGTTGGTTGCACACCCCAGAGTTTTGCCCCCTGGGGCTACTGCTTCTATTGACTCCTCTATTAAATTGCTTTTCAGGCAACCACAGTTGTATCCACTCCTTTTACTTCACAAGTAGCCACAGCGGACCCCTGGCAATGGTTGTCTTGGTCAAGCCAGCAACCCAGCCTTATCTCTGGACTGTGACAAAACTGCCAACCCTGAGTCAGGGTGTTCCTCAAGTGGGGTCAACCAGACCGTGACAAGATGTGGCCACCATCCACAATTTTGGGGACCATTTGTATAGAAGCAGCACAGAGCTATTCAGTCCCCTAGCATCAAAAGACATATATCTAAAAATCTAGGGGCTCTGATGAATTTCTGCATAGCCTGATATTAATGGCCTTTGCTAGTGTCCAGCTGAGCCAGCAACAGCCTCCAGACTGCACAGCCTCCTTCGAATACAGTGAGGAGGAATATGGTTTATGGTGACATATGGTAGTCTCTGCCCAAATAATCACAGAATCATTTGGGTCAGAGAAGGCCCCTAAGAAAATCAAGTCCAATCATTAATCCAGCACCACTGTGTTCACCACTAAACCATGTCCCTAAGTGCCCATATACACCTGCTTCTATGAGCACTTGCAGAAATGGCACTTCTCTGGGCAGCCCATTGCAATGTTCAAGCACCCTTTCGTGGAAAAAAATTTTTCCTAATAGCCCATCTAAACCTGCCCTGAGCATAACTTGAGGCAGTTTCCTCTTGTACTGAAATTTGTTACATGGAAGAGCCTGATCCCCACCTGACTATAACCTCCTCTCGGGTAGTGGTAGTGATAAGGATCCCCCTGAGTCTCTTTTTTCTCCAGGCTAAATGCACTCAGATTCCTCATCAGACTTGTGCTCCAGACCCTTCACCAGCTCCGTTCCCTTCTCTGGACACGCTCCAGCTCCTCAATGACTTTCTGATCAGAGGGGCCCAGGACTGGACACAGCACTCCAGCTGCAGCCACGGCCCTGCCCAGCACAGGGGGACGCTCACTGCCCTGCTCCTGCCGCCCCACTATTGCTGGCACATGGCCAGCATGCCCCAGGCCTTCTTGGCCACCTGGGCCCAAGCTGGCTCACGTTCAGCTGCTCTTGAGCAGCACCCCTGGGTGCTTTTCCCAGTTACTGAGATCATTGCGCAGCTTTCCAGCTACTCTTTCCAAGCCTGTAAGCACTGCAGGGGTTGTTGTGACCTAAGGGCAAGACCCAACATTTTACCATGTTGAAACTCATACAACTGGCATTGATCCTTAACCAATCTGTCTGGATTTCCTTGTAGAGCAATATGAGAAGTGGTACAATAAACTCAGAGAACTTGAAGTTCTCGGATTCTGTAGAACAAAGACTCAGTGGGCCATTTTTCATAAACAGAACTGGTGCTACAGGGTGAACCAAATCCTATTAAAGCACCCAATGCCAAAGCTTGTCATACACAAAAGGTGTTGCTTGTTGTGGTTTAAGTCCAGCTGGAAATAAAGCCCCATCCAGCCTCTCCCCTTCCCCAACCTGCTCTGATGAAATGAGACAATAAAACTGGAAGAGAGACACAGAAGGTGTAAAAATAAAATAAAACCAAATTTAAATTACTAGAACCTGCAGAAAAAGTATCAGTAGAAATTTAGATAAATAAATAAAATTTTAAAATAATAAAAAAAATAATAGTGTCAAAACAGTGAGCCCCTACTAAACCTCATGATTTGAACAGACACTGGTGAAGTTATCTGCAAATCTCTTCACAGCTTACCTCAGGATATTCCCTTGCAGCTCCTAAGCCTCATGATGTTGAGAAGTTACCTCAGCCTAAATGTGCACAGGTTGTTTGTTCAATTCAGATAAAAACATTCCAGGAGGACAGAAGTGACACCAGGCAACTGGCCTCTAGTGGACTGCCAACAGTCCTGTACTTAGGATATGATTCCAACAGCTTCAGCAGAAAAAAGGGGGACAGGTAAACCCCACATCCTGTTCTAGAAGGCCCAAGAGAATGAGAAGTTCTGTGTATTGCTTTAGGATTGCTTTGATTCATTATGTGCCTGTACAGAATTGCTTCTTTCTAGGGAAGTTTTTAGGAGAACTACAACCAGAGAGGAAATAAATGGACATAGGTTCAAAGACAGTTCAATAGATAGGTAGATCTAGGTTTATACTCTGATTATTTTCTCTGAATGTTTTTATCATATCTGTGCTGTATTTATTTACCTGTCATAACTGGACAATATAGTAATTCCACATTCCAGCATTCATTTTCTTTGAAAATGCTATATACATGCAAATAAAAGCCATTTATTTTCAACTACTATACCTTCACTCAGATCCACAGTACTTCATACAACAAATTAAATTTTAGAGAGTTATATAGTAATGAAATCTAATATCACTTAAATTGTGTGTTTCTGTGGTAACAACCAGTGCTATCAGCCTCTCATGGTCAGTGTACATGTACCAGGACCACAGCATAGCAGTATAATTTCCCTTTTGGTAAATTTTTCCCACAAACTCATTCCAAAATAAAGGAACACTTCTCCATTTAGTTTATTACACTGTAAACTGTAAACCCACTTGGGTGGAAATGAAATTATGTAGGCGTACCTAGATTTCTGTTTAAATCTAGACTTTTCATTATCCTACTATAGGTTGTGGCTGTGCACAAAAAAAGAAAAAAGTGTCAAAAACTTCAGATTTGGCATTGTCACATCTTCTAAAAGCACATTTCTTTAGCACAGACTACGGGTTAATTATCTATGACAGTTCAAAAATCAAAATAAGAATTGATGGCATTTAATGCAGCAATGGATAAACTGAACAGGTTACCTATTCAACACTGAAGTTCTGCTCCAGTTAATAAATTCAGTAGACATGCAACTTGTATCGTAAAAGTTGTCATTGGAAGTCAATGGCACTTGGATCATACATCTGCTTAACTGCCTTGCTAGACTTAAATCTAGCATATTAACTGGTATGCTTCAAAAAAACCCAAATCTTAACAGAAAAGGCAATGCATTTCCTAATCCAAAAGCCTCTAGATCCTCAAATCAATAAAATTAACATATTACCTGGATCATTATGTGAGTGAGGCACAACAAAAACTTGAAGTGGTTCATTGTCCCATTCATTTTCATTGTATGTGATATCAAATCCTTGTTTCCAAACGCCACCATCTGGATTATCAAAAGGAAGAATGTCATAGACATCCAGCATCTAAAAAAGAAAAAATAAAGGAATATAAAACATGAATTTGCAGAAACAGTTCTGCTATCAAAGCTGTTTTCACCTGAAATGGATCAGCTTGTTCATTACAGAGGGAAGTATGACTTGCCAAATGAATAGAAAACTGACAAATGAGGGCAAGTTTCAAATCACACTAGGAAGCCCAAGACACAGCTGCCAGGAAGAGGAGCATTTGGCAGTCTCTGTTCTGAGGAAACTGACATTGACTAGATGAACAGTCAGATTAAGACCCTTAAATCACAAAAATTATGGCATCTTACAAATTATGGCATTGGGCAGGAGGGTATGAAGAAGATTATACAAAATAATAATACAGTACACTAAACAGGGGAATGCAGGAAATGAAGAAAATAAACTGAGCAAGAAGGAATGACAGCATGAGAGACAGAGGAAATGTCAAACTCAGAAAAAGGAACTGAAAGAAGCTATCAACAAAAAATGTTGATAACTATAGTCAATTGCTATAACAAAGCTTCTTGGACATTTCCTGTTACCTAGTACACCAACTGTACAAGGAAGGACATATTTCACTTGTCAACGCAAACAAAAAGGCTACAGATAAATAAACCAACTCTAGAATTACCGTAACAAGTTCCTATGAAACTTAGGGAACACAATACAGCTTCAAAGAGAGTCTACTAATATCAGATTCAAGTGATTTTATTTTTTTTAAGGCTCTGGTTTTCTCTTAAGAAAGAAAACAAGATACAAACATGGATTGACATCAGACAAGCAATTCCTGACACTCTAGTTTAACAGCTAAACTTTAATCAGTTCCAAACCCATGTTAGAATACAATTGTACACCCGACAAACTTTCTACAGAAACCAATTAATCTACATGAATAAAGGACTCCTATAGCAGTCATTTACTACTTCAAAACCTTCCCAGTGGTAAGGTGCTTTATGTCCTGCTAGGAAAACTAAGAAAACACTACAAACATCTGAAACAAATACCTGACAAAAGAAATTAAGTCCTTGCAATCGTACACTTTGGCTTCCAGCCTGCTGATCTCTCATTTTTCCTCATGTACAGAACACAGGGAGAAATATAAATATTATGGTTGAAGATAAAAACAGGGAACACTTATCAATTTTCATCACAGAAAAAACAGACTTGACTTTGGGAACAGTAAATTAATCTGTTGCAAATTAAAATAGAATTGGATAGTGAGAAATCAGTCCATAATGTTTCCCCTCTGACACTCTCTCCTCACATTTTTTGCCTGCTCCAGCATGGGAGCCACAAGCCACAGCACATCAGGAACTCCTCCAGTGTGGATCCCCACAGGCTCCAGTTCCTCCTGAAAATATCTACCTACTCTGGCATTAGGTCCTGCATAGGTTTCAGGGAAACACTTGCTCCACTTGTGGTCTTCCTAACTTGCTCCACTGACTAGAATGCTTTCTGTGCGTCCATCATCTAAGACCATGGTGCTCACAGGATGGTTTCTATCCCTTTTTTAGCCTTATACCACACTGTCAGGCAGCATTTTGCCCTTTCTTAAAAACCCATTCTGCCAGAGGTACTACATGCTTTGCTGATGGAGGCTGTGCCCTGAGGTGGGTCTGAAGCTGCCTGGCACAAGGCAGGACTGGCCTCTCCTCTCCAGATACTGGAGACCGTCACTGCCAGCACCTGGACATCTGCACCCAGAGCATTCCACCCTCACCTCTGTGAAACACTTACTTAACAGTCAATAAAAGATATACTCCTCACATACTCTTCACAAACTTCACTTACACGTACAAAAAAGTCCCCAACATTTCCCGTACTAAAATCAAACTGACATAAAAATCCTGAGGAAGTGGAAATTTTTACACACACCTATGGATGCTGAATGCAAGAAGTCAGGCAGGTAGCACAGTGTCTATGTGAAACTAAGTCACAGAACTTTCTCACTCTGGCCTGAGAAATCATAAAGAGGAATCCAAACAGTCCTTAGAGAAGGACAACAACCTTTGCAGGTGTTGTCTCCTTGTTTACTTGCAAGAAACAGTCGAGGGTTGTTCCTAACTGTCCAATGATGGTGATGCGTTGGTTTGATGACGAGAGTTTCACCTTTTCAGACCTTCTCAGAACTGTAAAAGAAAATCTGGAAGAATAAAAAGGGCTCTCTTTTGCAACTAAGGCTAGAGACTCTGTGTTGTCACTTTCACCGTTCCTAATACAGTGCAACACACACTCCCATACAAAGTAAATCTCCCCTCCTTGTTCTTTCACCTCATAAGAACAACAAAAGAATCCCTAGTTATTTCACTCTGGCAATGTTCAGTCCAAGTTTGGACCATCATCATTCCCTATCTCTTAATCCTCAAGACCCAGATTTTGGTGCTTAAAAGAAGAGCAGTGGGTTGACCTTGGATGGGTTGGAATCTGACAGCCAGAAAAGGTCAATCCACCACAGGCCTTTAGATTAAGATATAAAGGAAATTAAGCGACATAAGAAGGGAATACAATGCAGTAATCCTACATCTAGCAGAGCCTCAGCTGGGCCTGCAACGTGCATTAGATATCTACAGCCAATGAGAGTTGTACACCAGCTATCTGTGCCCTGTATGTGATGAATTTGTCACATCACTGCTACCCCAGGATTGCTTCCAATACTTTAGACAATACTGATTAGTGGAAAACATGGGTGCAATACTTGAAGATCTGTGCATTCTGTACTGTCAGCTTGAAGGGCCCAAATAAGGGTTATGCTGAAGTTGGCTAGCCTAATAGCATATATTCTAAATACACTGAGGCTAATTTATATAAAGAATAAACAACACCAATTATATAATAGATAATACAGATCTTTTTTATTACACATTTTCTAAATATGCTATTTTCTAAAATCTGAGTTTGAAGAACCATATTTTTTCTCTGCAACATAATGTTCTGAAGAAAAAGTGCATGCTTTGTAAATTTGCCAGTTAATATTAAATGGCCTTAAGAGTGATAAACTCTTTGAACATTTAAACCATGAAAATATTACTTGATTAAAAAGTAGTAATTCATGGAATTCCACACATTCCTGTGAGTTCTTATGGATGAAGTCTGATTTTAACCAGTAACTTTCTGACTGTAATTTTTACAGTCATGACATTCATAATTTTTTTCCCTGACATCTACAGCTTTACAGCTATTTCAAACTAAACTGACATGCCTATGAGCTGAAGAGACAGAAACTGCACTTCAGGAAATAGGTCTTGGAATCCGTACCAACAGTTGTCTGAAATAACTGTTTCAATGGCCTGACCCATCATCTAGAGGTATTTGCTGTCTTGCAAAGTCCTGAATCCTGGATATTGTAGAGGAATTGTCGAAGCTTGTCCAGTTCAATGACTACTATCCCTTTTTGTACTTCCATGTGGGTATTAGTGATACTGCCAGAGGCAGACTGCATCAAAACTGACTGCAGAATCCTGTAGGTAATCAGGATCACAGGTGGTGTCCTCTTCTATCCACGTGTGAGGGGAGTAAAAGTGTGAGAGGAGGACACTGTTGATATAGATCAATAACTGGCCTCAGAGTTGGTGTTTGGGGTTCTCTGACCCTATTTTCAGATCTGTGTCTGCCTGGGAGAGATGAGATCCAACTAAGGGCAGCAGAGGTACCTTTGCCAGGAAGATGGCTGAACCATTGAGGACAGCTTCTGGCTAAGAATAAAAGGAGACAGAGAGAATCAGCAGCAGCCTGGTGAGGGAGAAGTGGTCAGGAATGATGTCACATGGAAGGATTTTTAAAAAAATACAGTTTAAGAAGTTAAAGAATAATAAAGTAAGTATAATAAAACAGGATCACCTCCAACATTTGTAGATAAGCAAGGAAGTACCTACCAGGCACAATCACACAGAAATCCCCAAAATCCTTCCTGGGAAATTAGCATGCTGGGGTGCCTCTCTGAAGGCTTCCTGGCTTGTATCAGAGACAATGTGGCCAGCACAACCAGGGAAGTGATTGTCCCCCTGTACTGGGCACTGATGAAGCACCTCAAATCCTGCATCCAGTTTTTGGGCCCCTCACTGCAAGAAGGACATTGAGGTGCTGGAGTGTGTCTGGAGAAGGGAACTGAATTGGGAAAGGGTTGGGAGCACAAGTCCAGTGAGGAGCACCTGAGGGAGATGAGGGTGTTCATCCTAGAGTAAAGGAGGCTCAGGGAGTCCTTATTTCTCTCTACAGCTCCTTGACAAAAGGGTGTAGCAGGTGGGGGTCAGGCTCTG